>NW_015642789.1:887127-952201 GCF_001515625.1 Sinocyclocheilus rhinocerous
TTCGACGGCTTTCAGCCTCACCCTGCTTCATTCTACTACGTTAATAAATCATTAGCTCATCCATGAACATGATTTCTGCCCGAGTCCCGTCGGATTGCGTCGGCTGTGGGGATGAAGACGACAACTCCCATGATTCCACACTCAGTCACGGTGTCATCAAACTACGCCTTTGCCTCTTTGTTTATTTTGAATACGCGCCCTCTAGCGGCGAAAATTACATATTGTGCCTTTAAGCTTGACTCTCATTAGATGGGTGTGAAAAAGATAGCGGAAGCACCAAGATCTGTTGCACAGTGAAAAAATAACCAGTTACATTCAAACTAACAAAAGTGAGAAGTTGCTAAGACAACAAAATAGTAATGGCAAAACATGGCTGCATACATAGTGATGTTGGCAAACAGAATTAGTTCCATTTCTTATTTCTAATAGCAGTTTTATGCGTTAAAAATCAGGGCCAATAGTTGTGTTCCTTTTCCAAATACATGTCAACAGCAAAACATTCTAAATTTATGTAAAGTCTATATATAATGTGGTTTAAGTTCAAACTACTTAAAAATACTCCAGTGACATACAAATGCATGTTAATTTCACCAGAATAATATAATGCATTGAAGAAGCTCGATTAATTCTGGCCTCTTCTTCCTCAAGTTATTATATAACAAACTCTAATGAAAAACATGCACATGGACACAGACTGTTTTGTGTGGGGCTTGGAAACCCAGAATTAAGGATGCAGTCATGCAGTCAGAGCTCAGAAAACTGGAATATCGTCACTGGCAAAGTCTCTAGAGTTTTGCATGTCAGTTGTAACGTCTGGGGACGAAAGCCTTTGTGCATGAACTGAACTGATTTTCTCCTAAACGTTCTCCTTGTTAAGTCAAATGCTGTTTTTACTGTTGGTGCAGGCCTAATGCTGGGTACACACTAAAATATTTTTAAAATCTTATAAGATCTTCAAAATGTGAGAGACCACAAACATGAGGGAAAAAAACTCCTAGATTTAACCGTTTTGCTGCTATAGTGTGTGGTGTTTTCGGAATGTTGAACATGTTGAATATTTACGATTCGCGATCGGAGCGCCTCCGACGTTCTTCCGAGCAGATTCAGTCACTCTTAACACACCTCACACCACAGGAAAAATCTATTAATAATCTTTAGATAATCTTTAAACACCGAGATAATCGGGACATTAAAATCAGCCCGATTATCTTGTAAATGAGGTTTGGTACCGTTTACTGACTCCGTTTTTCATGTTAGCAACACTCTGCAAACACCGCTCTGTGGTGTAAAATAGATTTTCTTAAGATAAGTGGCCTCATTCATTAATAACTGCATATAAATTGCGTATTTATGTGCACATACTTACGTTTTTGTGCAAAATTTCCACAGGAATCACAACAGGTGCCTACGCCCACACATGTCATTTGCTCCTTTCAGTGTTGATGAATTTTAAATGAGGGGGCGTGTGACTGCAGGTAGTAATTTGCATAGAACACGCCCAAACATCTCCATATAAGGGCTTTCCGCACAACTTAATCTGTCTCTCAGGCTTGTTTTAATTCTGAATTTCTTTTGAATTTAGAATAATATTAAGTCCGATTCTTTATTTAAAAAATGTTCGCACACAATTTTCCCACGAAAAACTCATTGTCATGATACTAGATTGTGGGTGGTTGGTGCAGCATTACTATGTGGTTGCTAAAGTGTTGTAAATGGTTTTTAGCACGTCCTTTTGCGTTTGTTTAGCAGTTGTGTAATTTCCTAAGTAAAGGAGTCCACACTCAAGTCTTTGAAATTGGCATTCTGGCCAACAGATATGCCTCATGTTGCTTCTTTGATGCAAATACTGCATGTGCGTTATGTAAAATATCTACTAGGCCAAAGTGAATTCGAAGTATCAGTCCTTATCACAAATGACATGGAACAAATTACACGCTACATTTTAACACTTAGTGGTTTAGATCGAACCACAGTAAATATCCACATGAGCAAAACTGCTAAAATTTCACAGGCTAAAAAAGGTCATTGTCAGTAAAGTAGCAATGTATAAAGCATAGCTCACAAAGAAGTCACTATCAAACCAAGCAGCTTTCTGTTAGTCACCACGGCGAATTCATGCAACCAACTTGAAAATGAGCAAAATCTTTGTGGGGAACTTTTTCACACATAACTGTAACTATAAATATGCATATGAACAAACTTGAGTGTCCCATCTCTACCAAGCTCCCATCTCTCCTGCTGTGCTAATTGCACACAACCCACTGTCAGCCCATTGTTTTGCCCAACGATTAAAAGACCCATTCATGGCTTTGCATTAGGGCCCCTTGTCTGCTAACTAATTATGCATTCAAACTTTTTTTTAACAATCGTCATGGCATAAAACGACTTCAGCCTTCGAAATCTGCTTAAAAACCCAATTACATCTTCAGCTGACAAGTTGCACACACCCGTCTCTGTGAACAAAGACAAAACAATAGCTAATCAAGACACGGAACTATGCAGCACTGACACCAGCGACCATCCAAAGAGGTTCTGACGTAATGGGCACCGGCTGTGAAGGCAGACAAAAGGGAAACAACGTAAAGAAAGCAAGAGAAAATAGAAGGGGGAGTATTTCGTGACCTGGAAGGTCAGGCGGTAAACTGGGGTGATGATGCGGTTTGTGTCTTGTCAAAGCACCATGGGGGAATGTGTTTGTGTGTGCAGGCAGAGGGCAAGGGTTCAGCTCTGACCTAAAGGAAGAGAATTGAGGCTTGTGGCCTGGAATCCTGGGGTCACTCTTTAGATGCACATTCCAATGCATATTCCTAACAGCAATCCACACATTCCCTACAATTAATTCATTTGACATCACTGAAGGTCTCTCAGAGTCCAGCATTAGAGGAATGAAACCAACCCCTTCATACTACAATACACAGTCTCTGCCCCATAGGAAGATGTTTTTGAGGTTAGGTTAAGCACATTAGGTTATAGTATTTTGTATGAGCCGCCGGTATCGTAAGTGCAAAGAAAAATATTTTGGAAAGAAATCAAAGACATCTGCACAATAAGAGCACTTGTGCTCAAATGGCAGGGAGTATAGTGTGGAAAATAACCTGAGCAACGGTCATTTTAATTCAACATACAAAAGAAGAAGAAGAAAACAAAAAAAAACTTGCCATCCTTTTATTTTAAATCTATATTTCACAAAAAAAAAAAGAAAAAAAGAAGTTATTTACACATACATGCCAAAAAGGCACTTATTAAATATCCTTCAGGACCCAAGTATTTTCAAATATGATCTAATAATAAAAAAATCCTTCATTTTATAATTACAAAAAGAAAAGGCAAAAATACACACAAAAAAAACCCCGCAGAAAATAAACATTAAATAAATAAATTAAACATTAACAAAATATGTACAAACATTTGCTTCTTGATTTAGGTGCAAAATGTGCACCAGGAAATAAAGTTAGACAATGTTAATAAACTAGTTAAAGGAGTTGACAAAGTGATTAAGACACACTGGTCCACATTTTTGGGCCTTGTTAACCATTATATTATTTGTTACAGAATTTTAAACAATATTCCAGCGACAAACAGACATGCATCCACATCTACTCTCAGCATTTTAGATGAATCTGAATACTTCAAGTCTATAACTAATATTCAAGTTGCCCAACCAATCATTTGCTAATGTTTTGCATTCAGATTTCAAAAGAAAAGGCTTTGAAACTTTTGGCCCGCTTAAAATTACTTTAAACCTGACCAAACAGGCTGTCAACTTTTCTGAAAAAACAAGATGAAAACACTATTTTATCATCACTGGATTCTTTGGTTTATCTTGGCCTTCAGTTTTGGTCTTCAGTTTCCTTTTCGCTCGTTTTAAACATTTAGTCTTTGGCTAAGTGAGTCTTTGAATCTCAGTTCGCTTTGTTTCTCACAGTTTGCTTTCCTCCTCTTCCAAGGGTCGGTTTAGTCCGGGAATGTACTTCAACAGCCTTCGCCTGAAGCTCTTCTGTTTGGGTTTGCGCTGCAGTGTGCTGAACCCTCCGCACTGCTGCTTTTCTCCTTTAGGCACCGAGGACGACGATGATGATGATGGCGGGCCCCTCAGGTAACTGCGTGTGCTGGCGCTACGGGTCAGGGGGGTCTTGGCTGTAGCAAAGAGCTCACTGGCAGGTCGGACGAGATGTGGACGGCCGCTTTGTGTCTTCTTTTGGTTTGCATCAAGCTCGTCGTTGCTGGCGTTATTGGAGCGCTCCCCCTGGAAGATGCAGGTTTGGTAGAGTAGGTCATCCTCAGTTGTGGCGGCACTAAGATGGCTGACGCTGCTGCTCGTGCTCCCGGTGCCAAGTAACGCACGCATGGCTGCGGGGCTCGGAGCTCCCAGACTACCGTACACGCACCATAAGAGATCTGTATTCATCCCATTTCTCATGCAGGGTTTGCTGGAGAGACAAATAGACACAGTAAGAGTCATTTCACGTGTCATTTGGCTGATCTGTTCATTTTATTTTTTCCCCATCATCATCATCATAGAGAACAGGGAAGTTTGTGGTCAGTGAGGTCAGACAGCTTTCAGTTCTCTGTCGCTACTTCTCGCATCACAACCTATTGCAGAGTTCTTTGTTGTGCAGGGCCATTTTTTAATCAATTCAATGTCAAATCATAAAAAGATGAAAAGGTTGAAAAGTTGGTTTGTCATGATATTTTTGTATTTATTGTGATTTTGATTGTTTTTATCTGTTATTTTGCTGAATTTGATATAATAAAAAGAAAGCAGATAATATAAGTAAAGGTATAATCAGATACTTATTTTTATGTTATGGCAGATAACTGTTAAATGGATATTAAAATTCTATAAAATAAATTCAAGTATTAAAAACTAAAATCAGTTACTTTAAATGCCACAAGTAATTTTAGACATCACAGTATTATAATGTACAGTATGAAAAATGGATATTCATTTTATGGTTTGCAAAATATTAAATTAAAAATGCTAATAACTTATTAACAGCGTTCAAAGATTAACTTTTAGTGAGCCAGGGTTATTTTAGTATTTAATTTTAGTATAATAACAGATTTTATTAATACTTTTGAATTAGTGTTTCAGTTTTCATTTTAATTTTAGTCCAAGTTATGGAAATTGTGTGCTTTTGTCATTTTTAGTTTTTTTAATAGTTCTATTTAACTTGATTTTTATTTTAGTTTTAGTCATTTTAATATTTTAAACGAATAAAAATAACTCAAATTATAGCCGCGGCAACTAACTGAAAATTATTTTGTAATTTTAATGAGACCCTCTAACATTGTCTGACAACTATATTTAATAGATTTTTAAATCAGTTTTAGTTTGTATTTAAATAACTTCAACCCTGACAAAAGCCTTTGTACCAAAACATGTCTCTCAAATACCACAGAAGTGACAACCAAAATTAAACCGTATTATAGTTGTATTTAAACTTTATGGCCTAGGCATCTTCTTTCACATACGAGAATGTCCTAAGGAATGTAAAATTGTGCCTTGCTTGGTTTCGGACAGCACCGTGTCAGCTGTACTGTGCTATGTGAGGATTAAGACTGGCCTGTCACTGGAACAGGTGGGGTGTGAGAGGAAACAGGTGTGGTCAGCGCTAGTGTTCGGTGCCAAACCAGGGCAGCTGTGTTAAAGCTGGGCTTACATTACAATGCTCGTAAACGTCTCTGTATATGAGACGACACGCTGCTTGATACGAGCATGTATGAAAAATAACAAAGTACATGTTCTTTGAGAAACTTACCTTTAGATACTGCAGTCGTGCTTCCAATTCTGCTTTTCGTATAGAGTCGCTGTAGACGGTTTCTAGCCTAGACACAGGAACAAAATAACACAGCATTGCATGACAAAGTCACTTCCTATATTGTGCGGTATTACACTTCAAAGCCTCAGTGTATTAAACACTGCAATTAAACAAAGTCAAAGAGGTCTTTACAACAGACTTAAGACCACAACGTGTCTGAATATGAGTTTAGTGGTAATACAAAACTCCCCTTCCCCCAAACGTATATATAATTTCAGGACCAGCATTGGTGATATGATATGTTTTTTCTTTTTTTTACTGGGCTGCTGTAAACTTTCTCATTTACAGCATAACCCCACGTTTAAAAGTGGAAATAATTGGGTTAAAAGCCGTGGAGAGCGAAGGCATGAACTTCTACGCATTCATGTGGTTCACATCACTGGTCTCCACACTTTATAAATGGAGGTTCATTTTCACTGGCCTTTCATCTTTTATTAAACAGGAAATAAAAGGGGCAAGGAGAGTGTGGTTCCAATCAAGTAATAGCAGATCTAATTTTTCATGCCAATCAAAAAAGACCACAGGTACACTCGGAACAACTTAGTTTTAATTTAAACTTGTTTAAACTCTTTGAGAAAGAGTCAATTTTGCTAATTTAAAAACAAATTAGACATGATAGAACATTGAATATCTACATACCTAATGTTGTTGCCTGATGATTTAATGAGCTGGACGATTTCTTTATGGCGAAAGCCTTCAACAGAAGTGTCGTTCACGCTGGCGATCGTGTCTCCTACAAACCCAAGAGAAGAGTGTTAAACTGAGAACAGATCTGACTGGACACAGTATACTAACATTTTGCGTGCAAAATTAATTCTTTCATCATTATTTTCTTTATTTTGAAACCTGGCTTTCCTTCTTTTAAGGAACACAAAAGGAGACACTTATTGTGAAATCCCATTTCCACACACTGAAAAAGAACGGCGACCATGGCTGCAAAACAAGAGTTCATAGGAAACATTTTCAGAGAGCGCATTCAGTTTCAGTTTGTTAAATGGCTTTTGAACATTTGAAATATAATGCACATGTTGCATTGACTACTTTTATGGTGCTTTAGAGCTTGACATGCATGGTCACCATCCACTTTCATTGTATGAAAAAAGAGCAGCATGAACACTCTACTAGACATCATTTCTGTTCTAACACAGAAGTTTATACACTCATCTTGTGTGTTTTTTTCTCTTCACGTGACAAAAACTCAAAGCAATCTTATTTGATGTAATAATTGAGCTTTTTTTCTCCTTTACAAAACTCAACCTGGAGGATTTTGGGAAGACAATTTAAAAAAAAAAGTGTTTTGGGACACATCTGCCGGAGAGGGGCTGGATTGTCCGCATCAATATGTAATGAAATAATTCCTTTTCTCCTTGGAAAGTTTTGGGTTTTCTTGTCTAACTAAGAACGATGAGGTCATGTGCTTTTGAGAGACAGGCCAAAGAAGACAATAGTGCAAAGCATGCAGGGAATGCAGGAAGCGAAACCAACACTCATGCACAGCAACACTGAGTAGGAGTTCCTCTTTACCTCTGATCTGACATCAGTTTATCTAGGAGTCCTAATTGTTACATTTCAGATTCTGGAGAAGATCAACTGATCCCGGAACAGAGCAAGCGGGTATTTTAGACGCAGAACTGTTTGTTCTCTTTGAGATTACAGAAAAGAATGCAGATTTTACATATATGAGTCCTAATTGTTACATTTCAGACTAGTGGAGAAGATCAACTGATCCCGGAACAGAGCAAGCCGGTATTTTAGACGCAGAACTGTTTGTTCTCTTTGAGATTACAGAAAAGAATGCAGATTTTACATATACAATTTCTAGCAAGTGGTAACAATTCATAAAAGCCTGAATAGGGCATTATAGGACAGTGGCACAGATGCATTCTTAGAAAAAACATCTTGTTCTACTTGTCAACTTGTTCTCTAAACTCCAAATAAAGTTGCTAACAAGTTTCTATAAGGACTGAAACGAATACATTATTGCGAATTCAGAAGTTTCTGGCAAGTTTTGTGTTTTTGAAAGAAAATAATACTTTTATAGAGCAAGGATAATTAAAAAATGATTGGAAAAAAAAGATACATTTTAAAATAAATTAAAACAAATAAATGCAGCCTTGGTGAGCATAAGAGACTTCTTTCAAAAAAGAAAAAAAAACAATTTTTATGCCAAGTAAAAGATTTACGCCAAGTACAGTAAGAGCTTTCTAAAACAAAAAGGAAACAACGTAAAAAAAAAAAGCCACAGAGTGACTTGGCAGTATCCGGTTTTACAGTTTGAAAGAATAAAAATCCACATACAGTCTATGTGGGTGCAGCTCTGTGATATTTGCTCTTGCTAAAACAGCAGGGCTGCCACTCAACGGTCATGGTGTTGACAGACTGACGAGATCTCCAAGTGAGAAAGCAAGACATTTGCAAGCCTTCTGAAATATTACTCCTATTCACACGGACTCATTTCACTACAAAACAGGATGTTCAAGAAGTAGATGAAGGAAACCTATCCTTGTTATGCTTTAAAACGCACTCCCTATGACCCCAAGGATCACTCTGAATATTCTAGCCTCTGTGTCAAATGCCGGTTTAAAGAGCGGGAATTACTGAGCAAACAAAAAGGGGGGTGTTAATATGAGCACACTTACCGACTTTAAGGCCTGCAAATTGGGCAGGACTGTCTTCGTGGACTTTGCAAACAAAGGTGCACATCTCTACCGAGTTCTCACTCTGGTGATGCAGCCCATATGTCTGTAAACACACAAAATAATAATTAAAAAACAGACTGTAAAAAAGCTGTCTCTGTTGCAGAGGGTAATGTTATTTATAGATATGCAATCAGATCATGCTAAAGTAAACAAAATGATTCATACGCTAGGTAGCAAAGGTGTGCCAATTTTTTTAAAGCCGAGGCTTATTGTTCGACGTAGCATTGCTAAATCGGGTCCGATAGTGTTTCCACAGTGGCTTAACGCCATAATGTGTTCAATGACTAGAATGTTGACCTGCATGGCTTCATAAAGACTGACTGACAGACTCAATGGCTTAAAGGATGCTGAACGTGAGGGATGGCTCCAGGTGGTTTACGCACATGCAAACATCCTTGATAAACAAGCCACACCAAAACTGGGCCATTTGAAAACGCCTGGGTTTTGTTGTCGTTTCAATGTTTGAACTGTACATGCATCTGGCTGAGGCTTACGAAAATGTTTGGCAAATGTTAGCACCATATCTGAGAGTTAGCGATAGTTTACTTGGTGTCAAAACCCATTTTACATGTGTAATGTGGCATATTTCTGAATGAAATTGATATTCAATTATATTCAGTCAAAAAGGAAACTTTTAAATTTACGGTTACATTTGCATTGAATATTTTCGATTATAACAATATATATCCACTACCCTTTATAGGCCAAGCGGTTTGCAAAAACGTATGGATAATAATATAATATAATGTAATATCTATGAACCTACATACAAGTAATTTTTAATAGCAGCAATAAAATGTTTTCAGCACCAGTAAAATCCTGCAGTGGACTAGCAACTGGATTTCTGTGTAAACTATTAAGGATGTATTAAGGATGGAAGTGGCTATAACATTTCATAGTGGTGTGAGATATTTCAGAGTATTAATTCTATGAGTTAAGAACACCATGCACCTCTACACAGTAAGAGAAGTTTAAAACTGAACAGGAAGAGACTGTCGATATGCAAAACATCACCTTTTGTTTCCATTATAACTGTAATCAGTAGCTCATGGTGAAACGCACATGCTGATATACTGAAGCCATTTGCATGTTGGTGCCTTTGGTATCAGTGGTACTTTGGTTCATGGGTGTGTGCAGATTCAAATGAGTGTCTCACTTTGCTGTCAGTTTCCTGACGTGTGTGGAGCCCAAATGTTTGCTGTGGCACACAATGTTTTCATCAGTCACCACAGAAACACGCTGTGGCTCTAAGACGCTCTCACGATATTCACTTTCACAATGAATGACAATTTCTTGAGTGTAATATGCATAAGAACGCCTTATTTCAATAGCTTTGAGGATAACTGGTGTTGCTGCTTACTCCCCATACTGAAACCCAAGGCTGTTGTTGAGGTTAACAGCTTTGTGAGCGGAGGATACTGTTAAACCTCATTCTGTCAGAAAGAAAAGGTGAATCGGACTAAACTCTGGGTGACTCTTCATAAAGGCGGTCTTAAAGGGATAGTTTACTCAAAAATGAACGTTCTGTCATCATTTACTCACCCTTGTGTTGTTACAAACCCCAATGACTGACTTCATTCAGTAGAGCACAAAAAGAGATGTTTCGAAGAATGCTAACGCTGCTCTTTACCATTACAATGACAATGACTGGGGCTGTCAACTGCCAAAAAAACACCAAAAAGCAGTCAATATGACTTGAGTGCTTTATTTTAAGTCTTCTAAAGGAATTAATTCAATCAACATTCAGCAATTTTAGCCAATATTCAATGAAAATCTTGCTTGACAACGAGTCGCCATTCACTTTCATTGTATGGAAAAATCTAAGCTCTGACATTCTCATTAAATTAAAAAATGTAATTAAATTTAAAAGGAAATTAAAACAAAAGAAAAAGTCATATGGTTTCAAATATTATGAGGGTGAGTACATTTTGAAACTCTTTTTGGGTGAACTGTCCCTTTAAGGAAAAACCTCTAAATACCCATTGCAATATTGTATGGCCTGGACTATCAATAAACACTCCCAAAGACTACATTTAGAAGAAAAAAACATGCAAATTTACAAACATCTCTGAAACGTGAATCATTTGCAAAGTGTTTTCAAATGTTTGGAATCGTCCGTTTCCTTCCTCTTCCCACACACTCCAACCGCTTACGTGAATCTCTGAGACACTAAGCGCCTCGGGAGATGCAAAGTACAGACATATTTACATAGTAGATACGGCCAACCGTATCCCCGCTGCTAAGAGACTCCAAAAACAATGTTGTCTACAGCACGCCATCCTAGAAAACAATTCATTTCTTGATATGTCGCCTCTCATGTGACAGAAACTTGATGTCATATCCTGTACTAGAGGACATGGCAGGAAAGGAGGGGTCCTCCATCTGAACTATTATACATTCCTAAATATAAACTAGCTATCTGGTACATGTCAAAACAAATGACATACTGCTTTGAAGCAGGATAAAGAATTACTAATGCAGAGTTCATAATCGGTTCCACATTGAGGAACTGGCCTTTGATAAAGTGAACATTGTGAAGAACAAATTAGAGAAAACAAGCAGGTTCTCACACCAAGAGGGATTTTTGATTCTGTCACAACTACAACTGGATTACACATGGATAAACCTTAGCTAACACTTGTTTCTGTCAAAATGAGGTCAAATAAACACTGGTGTCATCGACTGAACATAAAAGCTATTTAACCATGAATAGATCCTTCATCCAAGGTCTTACTTTTCTTTCATTCTGAGCAGCCCACCCACATGTATGAACTAAGTCATCTTAGAAATGTTTTACATTATTTACCACCATTTCAGACACCTTGAATTAATTCAAAGAGTTTTAAATCCCTCTTACCTGGATCTCAAAGCCAAAGGTCTCCTCCTCTTTCTTCATTAGGATCACTGTTTTCCTGGAAGGAAAAACCAAAATAGAGGGTATTCTATTAATATGAGCTAAAAAGGGGCTGCCGTACAGAGACAGTCCTAGTAAAGTGTTGTTCTAAGCGTCTCAATCTATGCCCTTGACTGATGGTCAGTGCTTACAGGAACATGGATGATGAAAGATACACCGAGGAAACGCATAATCAACCGCATGATGCTGCTGTTTTGGAGGATACGTCTATGTGGCGTAATGGGAAACGTTTGAAAAAGAACAAAAAGTTTTTAAAAATTCTGGGTGTGACATCTGAACAGCTCATTTTCAAACTATGCTTTCAGTGCGCTTTCGGTTTCATACTGTTATACAGTCTGTGTTTTTACAATTCTCGATAACAACGGCCACAGGGTATGAATGACTACCGCACAGGTGCATTTTAAACCGGAGATGACTTCTGTTGGGATAATAGTAGTTGTCTAGACAATGGAGCAATCTCGGGATTCAAATGAGTCCTGTTTTTCTGAAAGCACTCATACATCATTAGGCAATCATGAATTATGCATACGCTTATACTAAAGAATAAAGAGATGCATACAGTGAAGAAAGATCGCATCTGACCATCTGGCCGATCCAAAACACACTCCCTTTTTATTCATTCAGACCTCATTGCATTCATTCTGTCCTCCAAAAAGGCCATTTTATATAAATCTATAATTGTGGTTGTTTAAGGGCGGATATTTTTATTCCATGACACCTTGGAAAAGGTGTGAAAGACAAGGGTCTGACGTTTTCATAACTGTCGCAATAAATAGAGTGTATTTTAAGGAAGTAACAATGACGCATGCACACACCAAACAAATCTGTGGAGCAATGGCAATTTTACCTTTGTGGTTCTGGAGAGTGCGAAAGGGGTTTCCATTTTTGCAGCCCACCATTCTGTTTAGCAAGATAGAGAGATGAAGGGGAAAATAGAAAGACAACAAGAGAGAAAGAAAATGAGTGTCTGTGACCTTTGGAATATCTGTCCTTGTGCACTTAGAAATCCCCCTGATCAACAGGTCTTTTCCCAAAGTCTGAGCTGTAGGTTCTGCAATATGTTCATTACACACATATGCTGTTTAACAGCTTGGATGACATCGCAGATATAACCTGAAATGCATGCCTGTCTGCCGCTTTCACTTAACCGTTTCTGTCGCAGCTTTCTTTGGTTTGGTCTCTGATCTTATTTTATCTCCAGACTAGGTACACTTATCGCTGTAAGCGTCTCTGAAATTATCACAAGGAGATCTAAGATGCAGCCAGGTTGGTGAATACAAGTTCTGTCATGTGCTAACAACTGTACTGATGTTCTGGCTGATAATGTTGAAAACCCAACCCAAACCGCGCGAAGGACGTAAGAATTCATTCATATTACGCCCGCACTTAAAGACGCCCATTCAATCGGGCTATACCTCAACCCCAACAACTTCAGCTTCCCACAAAGTGCACTTTGTGCACGAACCCTCCAAAGCTAGTAAAACGTTGCCTTTCTTTATTTTTGTACACTTTGAGAATTGCCGTAGGTTCCCCCTCAATGACTTCACTTATTTCCATGTAACTAAGAGGGTCCCTCGGGGGCAGTTGGATGGGGTAGCAAAGCTCTCGGCCGCACAATACCCTGTTGTGGCCCGGCATTCAAGCAAAGTGTAGGAGTCTAGATACAGAGAGCTGTTCATAAACCTGCCCTACAATCCAAAAGCTTGTCATGTAGCACTCCACTGTAAGCTTTGTTCAAGACTAATTTCCACAAATTAAAATACAACATTTAAACGTTGCTGGCTAGTTTTGAGTAAAGTGGCAGTCAAGGAGCCATTGTGTTTGAACTTAAAATGGCAAAAATTGTGGTCATTCTGCCCTAATAATTTTTTAAAAACATTTTTACCCCCCCCATCTAAAAGACTTCATATTAAACCGCGCGAAGGACGTAAGAATTCATTCATATTACGCCCGCACTTCAATCGGGCTATACCTCAACCCCAACAACTTCAGCTTCCCACAAAGTGCACTTTGTGCACGAACCGTCCAAAGCTAGTAAAACGTTGCCTTTCTTTATTTTTGTACACTTTGAGAATTGCCGTAGGATCCCCCTCAATGACTTCACTTATTTCCATGTAACTAAGAGGGTCCCTCGGGGGCAGTTGGATGGGGTAGCAAAGCTCTCGGCCGCACAATACCCTGTTGTGGCCCGGCATTCAAGCAAAGTGTAGGAGTCTAGATACAGAGAGCTGTTCATAAACCTGCCCTACAATCCAAAAGCTTGTCATGTAGCACTCCACTGTAAGCTTTGTTCAAGACTAATTTCCACAAATTAAAATACAACATTTAAACGTTGCTGGCTAGTTTTGAGTAAAGTGGCAGTCAAGGAGCCATTGTGTTTGAACTTAAAATGGCAAAAATTGTGGTCATTCTGCCCTAATAATTTTTTAAAAACATTTTTACCCCCCCCATCTAAAAGACTTCATATTTGTAAACAGCAAAATGTTCTTAAAGGGATAGTTCACCCAAAAATGAAAACTCTGTCATCATTTACTCAACCTCAATGACAAAACTTTGGATGTCACTGACTTTCAATATATGGATAAAAACATTAAACAAAAACAGAGAACTAAAACTACAACAACAAAAAACAAAACAAAAAAAACCCCACTGAGACATGAGTCATACAGGTTTGGAATGACAGGGGAAATAAATGACAGTATTGTAATTTCTGAGTGAACTAGTAAAACTACAACAACAAAAAACAAAACAAAAAAAACCCCACTGAGACAGAAGAAAGAGTCATACAGGTTTGGAATGACAGGGGAAATAAATGACAGTATTGTAATTTCTGAGTGAACTATCCCTTCAGAGCCATAACACATACTAGATTATAGATGTAGTTTTAATATAAACACCAGACACCTACCGGGAAATACTGAGATCATATCAGACCTATTTGAATTTCAAAAGCCATTTTATTATGCGGTCAACAACACAACCTCACTGACCCCTGGTCACTCAAGCTTTTTCAATTCTGCAGTAAATTCAGTTCCACACCACAAAGGTCACAGACAATCGGGAGGGGGCTTCACTGCCCGGGACACTTAGCCAGGATCCATAAAACGGCCCGGCTGGCCACACAGGAGGCTGACTGTAAAAGAGCAGGCCCAGAATTCAGCAGGGACGAGCTGTTTACAGTTACTCAAGAGAGTCGGTGGAGTCAGACCTGCGTGTGGGTGGTCCAAAGACACCGGGAAACACTTTACACCATGAGTGACCATGAAACACATTTCAGTGAGTCTAAACCCAAGGGACAGAACCAAGCAGGCTCACATCTGTATGGTCAAAACCCAAGAGAGCAACTGCTTTTGCCAAAGCAAGAGTACAGTGTAGAATTGACCAGCAGATTAATGTCTCTCTTTGGATTTGGAAGGAAGTGTTGGAGACTTTGTACTAGACATTGCCAATACCATCTATGTTTGCATCTATCCATCTAATAATAATAATAATTATTATTATTATTTTCAGATATGTAAATTACATTTTCATTATTATTATTATTATTATTATTATTAAGATCAAAACATTTTCAGATATGTAAATTGAAATCTAATTTGCATTATTGTAAATAATAAAAACGTTTTTCTAATTTATATGAAAATTTATTTTCTTTTAGCTTATAATGCTAAAATGCAAAAAAAAAAAAAAATCATCCATAATGAATGGTTGCTACCTAAAAAAAACATAAAAAGCTGAGCATACATTTTCACAAGGTCAAAGGTTATATGCTAACAATGAATAAAGTTATTTTACCACTGAACACTGTTTACTATTGAACTCACAGTGATGTAATCTGGGTGCTATCCAGTAGTAAAAGTTGTATGAATATTGGTCAATCTCTACTTTCAATGGCATGATATGAATTATTGCCTGTGTTGCATGAAAAATAATGATTCAGAGTCCCGCAGAAATGAACAAGTGTAGCCACTTCTAAAGTTCTGCATGACTGCTCACACGTACACATTCAAATGAGGTTCTTCAGAGGAACCGTCACATGCTGATGGTCACAGATGCACATTGATGGACAGGTGTGAATGAACGCAGGTCAAGAAATTCTTTACATGCCAAGCAAAGGGTGACAACTGCTTGAGCCATTCAGGACAAGACTCAAACAGGGACATCATAGTCTAATTGAGTCTAACTACCTTAACTAGCCCCATACAACAGTGATTCTTAATCCTGGAGTACTCGAGTATTGCACATTTTGAATGTCTCACACCCAGTTCAGAGCATCAAGCAATGAGCTGACGATATAAACCAGGTGTGCAATTAAGAGAAATATCCAAAATGTCCAGTTCAAGGCTACTCCAAGACCAGGTTTGAGAAACACTGTCCTTCTATAATGTTACATCCAATGATGGTGGCATATAAAAGTTATTAAGAGAGGAGGAGCTCAACTTGTGTGCCTTCAAACTAATCAAACTTGAGTGTTGCATGCACACTGCTGGTTCTAATCAAAGCAAACTCATCACAGGACTGTTGTTTCTGTGCTTAATTAGGTCCAGACAAAACCAAACAATGTATTCAAGATGTTCATACATAGAGGGCAGATATAAAGGAGGCAAACATGTAGTATTACTTCTAAAGCTTTGACTCCAGTAGCTGTTATTAGTATGAGTGATGAAGTATGAGTTCAGTTTTAACTCAGTAACACGATGTGGAAACTACAGCTCAACCTTGCAGAAGAAAAAAACTGGCTTGCTGTTCTTAGCTGGTCTCCCAAGTCTGGCAAGCCTCTGAGACCAGCTAAAACCATCTTAAAATGGTATAAGATTATTCAGGATCAGGATTTTCTAAATAAGCCTCTACACAATATCTGGCTAAAATAATGCCAATATTGCTCTAAAACCAGCCTAAGATGATTTATTGGTCTTATCTGGTTTAAGATGGTCTCCCTACCTGACCATCTAAAAATTGCCTTTAAAACCATCCAAAACACCTTTTTGATCATAGGTTGGGTGACTAAGACCAGCAAATCGTCTTAGGCTGGACTAAAAAGTTTTTTTTCCCCAGAAGGGAATCAAAAGTAGATAATTATAATCACATGTAGCCTAACACAATAGCTAAATATATTCATTAATATTTCGCCATGGTACATGTAAATACTTTAAGGACTCAAATACAGCTAATTGAATCTTGAGGTTCAAATGAAATGCTCTAACCTTTTTAAAGTTCCTCGGTAGGGTCCCTCCAGAGTAAGCGAGGGTCTTGTAATTATAAACCTCAGTGGAGTTTGAGGGTCCACCATCCACAGTCCCACAGCTGTCCGATTTGGAGGACGTAAAGTAGATCTCCCCACTGTCATGACACAACGACCCGCTGTCCGGCTCGTTTGAGTTCAGCTTCTTTACCCGTCGGAAAGTCATATTTTTCATATTCCGCGTGTCACTCAATAAGAAAGCAACAGTAGATGAAAGAAGAATGAGAGATGAAAAGTACTGAGTGTGGGTGAAAAGCCACCCACTCACCACCAGCCAGCAGTCGGACTTGTGCAACAAACCCCAGCTTTAGCTCAGTATCAGCTGCAGCATCTGCGGACAGACTCGTCGGATTTAGAAACGCACATGTGAAGGAAATACTTGAAAAAGGGGGCGGGAACAAGCGATCGGAGAGATGCTGAAATCTTCAAGGGGGCGGGGCCACACAATTGGCGCGATGTGATTGGTTGACATGCACAGAAGCGATGTTTTTGGCACAACCGTACATCGAAAGTCAATGAAACGGTTTTGCAAGTATAAATATTATTATTTAGGATTAAGTTACATTTAAGGCATTTAATAGGCGCTGTTATCAAGGGTGACTAACAAATCGGTTCTTTAGAACAGTTCGTTAATAAACAATTTCGAAAAGCGATTCTTACACGTCATGATGTACGCTTGTAAACATGATTATTATTATTATTATTTATACCAACTCGGAGGTTTTGAATGCGAGTTGATTAAACTAATACATTCGTAATATTTCTGTTGTTTGGATATGAAAGAAACTTACTTTTAGCCACACAATTCAACTCGTTTCACTGACTCGATGAATCATTGAGTTGTTGACTCGAGAACCATTCCAATAAGTTTTGTGCTTGTTTTGTTTACCGAATCTTTAAAAAGATTCGACTCAAAAGAACAATTAATCCACGAATCAGAATCAGACATCGTTAGCGTATGTATACAGAACCCTGTGATTAAACCAGACACATAATTAAGAAATAGTAGCAACATTTTAGTTAAAAAATATCCGTAAATATACGTTTACGGTATACGTAAAAAACATATAATAAAATAATTACCTTACTTTCAGTAGCGTAGAAATGGTACATGAGAAAATGAAACTTGGCACTTGAACCCAATGGTTGATCAGGCTGGTGTAAAATTAGTTAAACTGATGGCGCCCTCTAGTGCTCATATGCGGTAAACTCCTTATGAGTGTTAGAGGCAAATTATGACATTATGAAACTTGTATCAAAAATCAGAGATACACTGCGAATCATTTAACATTGAAATGTTTATTCAGACAAATTCACAAAATTAAGAGATCCTCTACATTCTCAGGAGCAATGTAAAATGACAAAGCCTACCAGAGTGCCATAAATGTGCAATCTAAAACCTTTAGGATTCTGCCCATTGAGTTATCTGAAGGAAATACAATAGATTGATAACTGTGTAAATGCATGAAATGTTGCAAAATCAGTTTTACACAACTGACTCAACACATTCTTGATACTATTATAACCTAATAAAATCAGTTAATATACTGTTGATTTAATTTCGGTATTTTATCTAAACATTACCACTACTATTTTAGGTGTTTACATTTTAACAGCAAATAAATTAGATGTCTCATAAAGCTCTTTAGATTTTAATTTGCTAAAGCTAGTCACTGTTCTGGTAAAGATCACACTGGTAACTTGCTTAGCCTGGAGTAATCTGACATTCATGATTAGTAAATTAGTAAAAGTAGCTGAGGAAAAAAAAAATCTAAAGGAATAGCTAAAAGCAGTGTGCAGAGTTAGCACAGATCTATTTCTAATATTTAAACTACCTATACAGCAAAGTCACTGCGCATTAAACCTTGATTCATACACTGGATGCTTTGGAGTGATACATTTTTTTTATGTATATCTACATAAGCTTAAAACAAATATCCAGCCTATTTACTTGGAATGACCTGTGCACGATATGTATATCACAGCAGAAAATGCATGCAAAAATGCATGAGCTACTGTTTAAGAGCACTGCATTTCTTTAAAGAGAGCATATTTGAGGTTAAGATGGTCTAGTGAAGAGTTTGTACCTCATGTAAGGATAATCTCCAAAAAACACACAAGGATTTGAGTAAGAGCTAAAACCTTATTAAGCATTTGCTGCAAAATTGACATAGTGGCTTTAAACTGTCATTGGCTTCAGAGTAATTGTTAATGCACACAGAGTTTCGAAGCGAACTTAAACAGCTTCAAGCGCAGGTAAACTCTATTTCAGGTTGAAAAAGCCAGATTTGGCTTGAGGACCCATCAGCATACTGGCTTGGTTTTTGTGTGTGATGTGAATCTGAGGAAGAAAAATAGAAAGACAGATAAAACAACACAATAAGTTAAATCTCATTTAATGCTGACTTGTTTCTATTGGTTTAAACTGAAGTGAATAGTTCACTCAAAAATTGAAAATAAAAATTAGCTCAAAATTAATTCACCCTGAAAATGTACTCACCCTCAGGCCATTCAAGATGTAGATGAGTTTGTTTCGTAACAGATTTGGAGAAATTTAGCATTGTTTTTATCAGCTGTTTGAACTCTCATTCTGGCGGCACCCATTCACCCATAATGATAATTTTCTCCAAATCTGTTCAGATGAAGAAACTCTGCATCTTGGATGGCCTGAGGGTGAGTACATTTTCAAATTTTTATTTTTGGGTGAACTATTCCTTTAAATGGTGAAATAACATAAGATGACGAGAACATAAATTATGTTTTGTTTCAGTTTGGATGACAATCTATCACTTAAATTTAGTGATGGTTCATACTTGAATGATTTTTTGAATGTTTTTTTTTTTTTTTAACAAATCATTATAATTCACTAAAAGCTTAAATTAGTTGTATTTTTTATTAGAAACCACTTATCTAAACACTGTTAATGGAGTTTCTTAGTAGATTTTAGACACAAAGTGTTCACTCACAACACACAAAAAGACATTCGCTTATTACTATTACTACAGTGTAACCAGCAAAAAGGGTCACTAAACAAATCAGTGTATGAATCTGAATACATCTTTTTAGTGAATAGATTCAAAAGAGTCACCTGGATGAATCAAAGTCAAATGCTTAGAAAGGCAGTATGGTGGACACTTACAGTACAAGGTGGCTGCATCCACGGTTCTCCATCAATCTGCATGGGCAAAGGCTTCTTTGTCCTGTAAATGAGTTTACATTTTTGAATAAAACAATTAGATAAATTTTTAGAAACCAAAATAACCAGTGAATCATATGATGGGCAATTGAATTGCTTGGCTGACTAAGCAGACATTCACATATGACTCAATAATGGTTGACGGAGTGTTACAGAATAAATTGACTATGCCCATTTAATGACAAAGGAATTAATGGAATGCAATTTACATATTTTGCTTTTGAAAAAAGCGAACAAATGAGTATGCAAATGCAGGGAATGTAGATTAGACAGACAGACAGTCACGTCTGAGCATGTCATGACATGTTTGTTCCAGTATGAGCTTGTTTAAGGACAATTGCTGACATTTGCTGGTAACCTTATGTCTCACCTGATGGTAATCTGAGATGTTTTGGCAAGTCGGACTGCGCTCTTCAGCCCTGTGTATATCCGTCCCATCTCAATGGCTCCTTCCAATCCCACCACCTCCATGCGCTTGTCGCTCATGTCTGTTCGGAGACAGTCTGTTCAGTGTTTTGGATGATCTTCATATTAAACTTTTTTTTCCCTGCATTGAAGGAAGCGTACCTTGCGGGCTCACTTTTAAGACTTCGGGGTCTACTATGACCTCAGGCAAGTCCTGGTCCGCTCTGTCACTTTTTTTGGCTTCACCCCACAGGTTAGAGCCGCCGTGCATGCTGGGAATGTTGAGGACGGCGATGCCCTCCAGAGAAAGACTACCGAGATCCAGCTGGGTCCCGCAACACTGGATGAGGCCAGACAGAGGCACTGGGGTCAGTTCCGTAACGTTTTTCATATACAAAATGATTTCTAGCCGAATACTTCTAACATGCGTGAGCAGATTTTTAAGTAATGAATTGCATTTGCTTCATATTCTGAATTAATGCCCCTGATCTGCTAGATTGAAATGTTCCTGGCTTGAGCTCTGACAGACGACTAATACCAGAAGCAGGTTAATAACAGGTGTTAGTACTCTAATGCCCTCACTGTGCTCATGCTTTTTAGTTGATGCTTTTTGATGAGCTTTCAACACAAGGGAAGGGTAGCTGGAATGATCAATAACCTCTTTGAACTTAGATAGGAGTGTGATCCTTTATTTATAAGGCGTTTTTTCTCACCTCAATGGTGAGACACTCCTTGAGTTTTTTACAAGATGCTGAGATCGTCTCGGACGTGGCAAATTCAAAATACCACAGTTTGTTCTTCATCCTGTAAGAAAGTTATATATGCATGAAAAGGAAGCCACAAATGTGTGATACCCATTACAGATCGTTTTATTTGGTGGTTTTTATTATATATGCTTTTGATAATTAAATTGGACGTTACCAAGTCAAACTGCTTTTCAAAAAAACAACAAAACAAAACATAAATACATACTGTATATACACTATAGTTAAAAGTTTGGAGTCAGTAAGATTTTTTAATGTTTTTGAAAGACGTCTCTTATGCTCACCAAGGCTGCAAATATTTTATCAAAAAAATACATTAAAAGCTGTTATATTGTAAAATATCATTACAATTTAAAATAACTGTTTTCTATGTTTTAATATGTAATTAATTCCTGTGAATACAAAGCTGAATTTTCTGCAGCCATTACTCCAGTCTTAGTGTCACATGATCCTTCAGAAATCATACTAATATGATGATTTGATGTTCTAATAACATTTCTGATTATTATTATTAATGTTAAAAACAATTGTGGTGCTTTATACTTTTGTGGAAACTGTGATACGTTTTTTTTTTTTTTTCAGGATTCTTGATGAATAGAAAGATCAAAAGAACAGCATTTATTTGAAGGAGATATCTTTTGAAACAATGTAAAAAAAATTTACTGTCACTTTAAATAAATTTTAATGCCCCTTTCCTGAATTAATATCTAATAAAATAAATGATAATAATAATAATAATAATAATAGTAATATTTAGTTTACAGTTATAATTATTTTTATTACAGTTATAATTTATTTTTATTTCTTTCCAATAATGAAATTCAAAAACACTAATTAAATTCCAGGAAATAATCGGGCAAAAATGTAATATATATATATATATATATATATATATAATTTTTTTTAAAGGAAATCGCATGATTTAAGCCAAACAAACAACCTACATTTACAATGGTTTTCATAAATTTTTATAATAATTTTAATTAATCAATTAAAATCTATTAAATGTTTCCTATAAATAATTTACATAAAATCCACTGTTCCGCTGTGCATTGTAATGAACATTAGACATACACCCCGTTTACAAGCATCACATAATATTTAAAAAGCCAAGATTGAGTTATTGTCTTATATCATAAATATTAAAATAAGGTGATGGGATTTTTTTGTATATTCTTTTTTATTTTTTGAAGAAATACATATTGATGAGTAGATCTGTGGACTCTAGTGGGGTCCTAGTGTGCAACATCCCCACCTGCTGTTAAACTTCTGTGGGTGTTTCTCCCTCATGGTGTGGAAGCGGTGAGCAATGGAGGCATCCTGTTCCACAAACAATCAACAGTGAGAATGATAAATATACTATGAGTTAAATAAGAAAGTTTTTACAGATAACACATATTATTTTGGCAGAGAAACACAGAAAGAAAATGAGATGATTGAAACGGCATAAAAGCGAATACAATAGAGGTCATATTTCAGATGGATGCTGTACTGTATGTGTCATACCACTCCAATGGAGAAGTAGTTGTTGATGATTTCGTAGGGCACAGGGTCACCTCTTTCCTGACTGTCCTCCAGGGTCACCTGTATGCTCCAGCGATCCATCGGAACCACAGAACTGCCCTCAATGTCCTTCAGGATACGGCCCAGATCCATTCCATCATAACCTACAAAATTATAACACGTTCAAGTTTCAATATATATATAGCACGTGTTCAAGTTCAGCTTTTGCCCTCACCTCCTCCCCATCGAAGACAGCGTGCAAGATCATTTCCTGTGCCAAGAGGAAGCACAGCCACCGGGGGGCGCATTGGCAGGTTGGCTTTATCTTTATGAGGAATTGAAAAGTGAAATGAGATCCAAACATACATATCCTCTATGGTTTTGCTTTGAGTATTACACAATGTATGTTTGTTTAGTTTCCAACCTATAGCGTCAAGGATCCAGCCAACTGTGCCGTCACCTCCACAGACTAATATTCTATAGTCTGGCAGATCTCTGAAGAAACATAACCTGGTTTGGAAAGGAAAGATCATATAGATTACAACCTCATTTTTTTACAAGCTTCTTTAAGGTATTAAACCCAATATATCACCATCCACATCTATGAAACGCAAAATGTGGATCATAAATCATGCGTTTTTCAATCTTAGTTAGTTTTTAATAGTTTTGTTGTCCACAAGTTCAACCAAAGTGGATCCAGGGCACAAATAAAGACATACATATGCTGAAATATTAGTGAAATCCTTACCCTGGTCCTGGTCCACCACTGGAAAGGTTATAAACCTGCCGAGGATTCAACAAGTATTGGAATTTCCGAAGGACTCTGTAAAAACACACATTTTGTGAGTAAAAATTATGATTTAAAATACACATCTCTAAGACACACAGGAAATTAGACAATAACTGATGGATGGAAGTGTTCTCACCTCTCTCCCTGTTTACCGCCACTTTTAGGATTCACAAACACCAAAAGAGGATGAGTGTCAGGAATTGGGTTTATCTGTTTGGGGACAGGAAGTTGTGTGTTAGTTTCACCGCCATCATTCAGTATCTCTTATCTTATCTCAGCCTGGGAAAGCTGAAACATAAAAGACTGTCCTGGCTGTGTCTTACCTGTAGAACCTGTCCGTCAGGTGTAGTGTTGTGGTCACTGTCATCACTTGCAAATGCACAGCCGTTCTTTATGCAATTCGGCCTCTCCTAAGTGAGAAAACAAAAAACAGAAGGTATAATGGAGAATGAAATCACAATTAATCTGTGCCTTTGTCTTCTATTTAAGCAGACCTCTAATCTTTTAACCATTTAAACCATCTATATATATATAAACATTAAATATAAAATAATAAAAGTGTACGTGTAAGCATATATTTGAGTGTATTTTTATGTATACTACAGTTGAAAATCCTGAGACTTGGATGGAATTAAGTAGGCCTTCCAGACAGACTTTAATTTGCATTACCTTGATGATGGGATAAATGGCCCACGGTGGTAAGATATGATCTCTAAAAGGGCCACAATCACATTCAAAGGGTTCCTGGGTTGCACACTCATCATGTCTCTAAAATATGACAGTAAAAAGCATGTAATGATAAACTATGAACCAGAGTAAACATGACAAATCGACCTGCTTCATTTGTGATACTTTATCAACAATGAATCTTGAAGTGCATTTCTTTTTTTTACCCAACTGCTGCTATGTGCACTTAATCTCTTATTATATGAAGATTTTCAGCAACTGTATATTGTACTGTAGTTTTTCAGAAAGCCCCAATCTCACCATAGTGTGACACCAGACACAGCATTTCCCAGTGAGGCCGTGCAAACTCTTTATCTTCTTCTGACACCGGTCACACTTCCCAGAATCACAGTTTCCACTCACCCAGTCATGGGCCGCAATCTGCATGCAAACAAATTAGATGCACATATTCTATTTACATTTCCAGTGTCTACTTGATGGCAGTACTAAAAAAAAAAAAAAGCTTACAGAAGATGCTTAAAGTGGGCTCTATCTGCCCTGGGCCAAACAAATAAGATCTACAATAGAGGACCTTGGTGAGACCTGAGTGGTGAGCAGGACCTGGGACAATGTTCCCAGTTGAATAAGAAATAAAATGGAACTTTTTAAAATACATGTAGCACATTTTTACACTATTTAAAGGATATGTACTTATTAAAATGTGTTCTTTTATTTTATTCCTTTTTTAGGTTTTACTTTTTAATATACAATTTTATATACTAACATATACAGGTAGCATTAAAGGTTGTTTGTGCAGTTTTTAAGCTTTATGCACATCGCTTTTTAAGTTATTTACAGTGATGTCATTAAATCCTGAAATGTTTAATAGTGTTGGTTTTATATTTAATTTAAAAAAGCAAAAGAAAAGAAATAAAGGTTTTCTTACCCCTGTCTCTTTCTTTGACATCACATATGTGCGGGTGCACGGAGCCGGGTTTTTATTTGCACACCGGCCATGGACTGTGTATTTGCAGCCTGTGTATGATACCAAACTGATCAGAACCACACATATGAATTTGCAAGGCTATGCATAACTACATTTTGAGCTAGGTAGATAAACCACAATACACATTGGCCCACTGGATTTCAGGAATATATCAATTTAAAGTGCTAAAATGAAACCTTTTATTGGCAGTCTGGAAATATTGATTACATTTGCAAAAACTGTGAGCCTTTCTTGTAAATTACCCAGAATTCCACTCACAGGTGCAGCAGAGACCCTGTTTGCGCAGCCCCAGCAGCATATTCTGACAGACGTTGCAGTACACAGGCTTGTTGAAATGTTTCATCCTCCACAGGTGCTGGCCGTCTCTTTGGGTCATCTTTGGAAAGCAGAAAATCATAATGTTAGAGAACAGGTTATGTTTTTCTTTATAATCTAATTCTGTAAAATGTAACATGTCATTCAATATATGTTCCTATGAAGCTAATGATTCACATTTCTTTAATCTGTCTATAACCAGAGTGTAAGTGTAGATACAAGGTAAAAAAAAGGCAAAGAAATAACTACGAAATATGTAGCCTGATGACAAAAGAACATTTATCATAATTCACTCATTCTCATGTCATTTCAAACCAGTATGAACAAATGATAAAGGTCTGGTCACATTTACTGATGTTCGGCAAATTCTCACAGGATAAATACAGTTATTTCAACAAGTATCCACACGATTGGGAATTTAACAGTAGGGTCAAAGATTTCCCCACACTGATTTTGCAACAAGTTCAAGTTAGTTGTGTAAATTTGCTGTATTGACCAACAGAAATCTACACAAAAAATTCCACTAATGCGACTGCACGATTCGTAAACAATTCGTGATTCATGAACAAATCAGTTTGATTTTTGAACTGGATCAATCGGTTCAATTAAAAGAATCGGCTCATTCATTCATGGATTTGGTTTTTAAGTTCAACTCACTGACTCAAGGAACCAGTTGCAGCTTACTGGAGGGAAACTTTAGCTGTGAATCATCACACAATGCTATTGTATGACTTCTGAAGACTTGAAATATAGCAGATGAGTCACATGAACTACTCTGATAATAATATTTTGGTTTTGTATTTTTTTGAAGCATAAAAAACCTCTATGGCCTCCATTGTCATAGGGGAAAAACATGAGTGAGGATTCACCAGAAATTCTCCTGTGTTTCACACAAAAAATAACAGCAAACGGGTTAGGGTGGATAAATGACGACATAATTTTTAGTTTTGGATATACACCTGTAATAAATAAGATGAAATGTCTTCATCTATTTAAGAAACAGATGACGACATAAGCGTAAATAAAATGCTAATCAGTGGAATGTGCTTTTGAACCACTCTCAGACTCACAAGTGTGTCGTTTTCTTGTTTATTTCAGATTGCTTGCTTATCTTACACCTACTGGCAAATCATTATGAATTCAGCGGCCGACTGGAGGTGGTTAGGGTGGGCTGAGGACATTGACTCACGCAGTCACATCAGGGAATTAGTAATAATTCAGAATATTATTGGTTTGGATGACTCAGACGGGAACTTCAGGCGGCCGAACAGGAGGTCAGAAACTGTAGCCCACACAGCCATGCTGTAACTGGGCCTGATGGCTCAGCATAGCCCCCATGTGCCACTTGGGCAGGTAGAAATAGCACACGGGGAAGTCCCTGGCTTTGATACATGGTTGAGCATGATACAAAGATCTGGCTCCCAAACGCAAGACTGTTTTGTTTAGGCTGTTTAAGTTTAGGCTGACTAAATTCATGTGATTAAAATAATCTACGTGACAGCACAAACAACATTTGCTGTAACGGACTGTGACCGCTGGTGGTAACAACAAATGTCTTGCAGTTGTAACTTCCGTACTGACTTTGCCTATGTGGTTTAAGTGTGAACTATACTTATTAGTACTAAATGCACATTTCTAGCATGGAAGTGGCACCAGCTTAGCATTTAGTTGAGCTTTGGTTTTCATTATATTTAGATGTATTTAGTCATGGAAAAAAGTTGCTGTTAACTCTGTGGCTTGTCTCCAGGTCATGCACTAGCACAGTATGGACAGATACAAGCGTTTTGGGAGTTGAATGGCTTATGTTCCCCCTCCAGAGGAGTATGAAGCCAGCTACTGCTCTAGTGTTACTTGCTGGAAGCTAGCTTGAGCTTGCATTTTGAAGCTGCCAAGCGGCTTGTGTGAAAAGATGCATGTTAGAGATATTCTGAATGCATGCCTTCTTCAGATGCATGCTTATTTTAATGAGATGTCATGTAAAGTAGATCTTATGCATGACGTGCTAATGAGATGCAAGGGATTTCTGGTTTGCAAAGAATCACAAGTCTATATGCATCTCACTGCTGCTATGGATATGCCTCCTGGTTGTGAACCACCACAGACATGTGCTGTAAAATTTGGATTAATCGAAAATCTATATGGGTTTACCACCGAAAAATTCTTATGGGACACCTGAGCATCACATCCATATGTGCTTGTTAAAAATAAAAATGGAAAATAATAATAAAATTTAATTAAAAATAAAAATGTAATAAAAAATAAATTAAACAAATAAAAATGAAAATAAAATGTAAATAAAATTACATTTAGAAATAAAAACAATTAAACAATATATTTTAAAAATAAGTAAACATAATGGTAATGTGCAATTGGCTGTGCATATAAGTGTGTGTGGGTATGTGAGCATGTGCTTCCAGCACTGTTACTGTTGCTTGCGCCAGGGTTTAAATGAATGGATTCTACACGATTCCCAGTAATGTAACCAAATAGTTGGTAAGGTTTTTTAAAAATGATTTTTAAAAAGTTTCTTTACATTTTTTATCAATATTTTTTTTTGTCTTTTTATGAAAACAGAGAACAAAGATTCCCAGAGTACCATCCTGCTCTCCCTCTGGACAGACAGTATACTCAACCAAATTTCAGAAAGAGTAGATCTGCTTGAAATAAAATAAATAAATAAATATGTTTCGTTAATTAAAAAAAAAATTATAACAGTAATATTGTCAAATATTATTACAACATAAAATAACTGTTTTCCATTTTTATATATTTTAAAATTTATTAAAAATAAAATATTCCTTTGATGCCAAAGCTGAATTTTCAGCAGCCATTACTCCAGTAATATGCCACATGATCATTTGGAAATCATTCTTATATGATAATGAAATAAAAATTATGCATAAAAAAAAAGAAAAAAGTGCTAATATACTTTTTGATGTGCATATACAGTAAGTATGTGCGTGCATGCAAGCATGTGTTAGAAGTGTCACTGTTGCTTGCACTAGTGCAAAGTCAGCAGGCTTTTGGTATGCTATTTTGAGGCTGAGCCAGATAACAGAACTAAAGTCTCCTCAGAAGGACAGAGCGCAATAAATACACACATCTACTAAATTTTACATGGTTTTCTCTTTGTTCTGAGCAGTGTAATCTGAGGTACAGTCTTGTACACTCCAAAAATAGCAGCTCTCTGACACTGCACCTGAAACTGTGCTTTCCTACCTTCAGTCCCAGTAAAACCAGTAGCGGGACGTTATTCATTCCCCCCTCCACCCATTCCTGTAATGACACCGTTCCACTGCTATCTGCGTCAATCGCTGTCATCATATCCTTCAGCACCTGAGAACAAGCACAATGTGTAAAGAGAAAGTATATGCTTTTGTATTAGTGTGTCTGTGCATTTCTGTTCTAACCTGTATATGATGTAACAAAATCATCACTTCAGGGGATCATTTGAATCATAAGGAGCAACATTATGCAACGATCTTGTCAGATTCATTTTTTCCCCTTCCTTATTTTGCTCCATGACAAGTTGATTCATGCCAAATGAGGAGGAATGTCTCTTCAGCAAGGTGTGGTTAAGATGGAAAATATCTTGTCGAGCACATAGGCATTTCACTTCTTCTCAGCAAATATTACACACACACAAACAAAACACAACTCACAGGCCTCAGTTCAGACACATCCCAACCGAGGTAATCTGCTGCGTGCATCATCTGGGCAATAATGCGGTCCACTTCCTGTTTTTCAGAAACATGACTGGTTATTACCGAAAGATGTAATTTGAGCATGATGATTGAGTTTTGTTACATAATGAGAAATTGGAAGTAGATTATATTTCAGGCTAAGACCACCCACCGAACTGTCCAGGACACCGTTGCCATCTCTGTCATACAGTCTAAAGGCAACTGTGAAGGGAAAAACACAAAGACGTATTGCAAAGATGCCAACAATCATTATAGATATTGGAAGTGGCAAAAAACTGAGATTTACATTCAAGTTTGTCCCTAGGCTGCCCGTCTTCCAGGAGAGAGAAATAACAGGACACGTCCTTCAGAAAGACTTCCCCTAAGAGAGAAATTATATTCACAATACAAGAATTCCTTTGTTCAGTAATATTGTGCAATATTCCTACAATTTAAAATAGCTTTTTTTTCTATTTTAACATATTTTAAAATGTAATTTATTCCCCTGTGATTCTTGCTGCTCAAGAATCAACTCTTATTATTATCAATGTTGAAAACAGTTGTTCTGCTTAATATTTTTGTGGAAACCATGATACTTCACTTCAGGATTCTTTAGTGAATAGAAAGTTCATAACAAGAGCATTTATTTGACAGAGAAATCTTAACATAATAACATTAAAAATGTCTTTACTGACACTTTTAATTAATTGAATGTGTCTTTTATGACAAGCATTAATTTCATTCAAAAATGTGTGTGTGTGTGTGTGTGTGTGTGTATGTATGTATGTATGTGTAGGCACATATACATATACAAGCATATGCATGACCCACTGTTTTCATCTGATTTTGCTGACTCTGAGTTCTGGAAGGATCTGAACAGCCGCTGGCACAGATCCGTTGGGAAGTCCTCCACCTCCAAATATGTCTTCAGGAAGAGGCGGAAACCTTCCTCATCAATGCACTAAAGACAAATCATTTTGTACAATAAAAGATGAGTGCGCCTCATTAAAGGCTGCTACGCATTTAAGGAACACAAAATACACACACAAACACAAACCACTGACACTTAGTTTTTGGAATATATCATTGGGCTTTTTAATAACATCTATTTTGGTAATCATTCAGAAAGTACACATTATTGGAAACTAATAAAGTCATAAAATGATCTGGAACCTTCTCAAGGGGATATAATTGAGATCCAATTAGATTCTGCACTACAAACCTAATCCTAGTTCTACTAAGTGCCTGCTGTTCCTGTCCTAGATTTTAATAGAGTTAATGAGAGAAAAAAAGCCCAGCAAGTTGTATTCAAACTTCAAAGGCCTCAGGATACTGCTGTTCTATCTGGAGTAAAAAGAGGAAAACCGAGATATAGGCTGTGTTACAGTCAGATACTCCTCCCATTCTGACATACATAAGACTTCCCTGACATAATTTGTTGTTTATTTTGCTTTAGTTGCCCGACACGAGCAAAATATAAAGCTTAGAGTGAGACAAACACAAAAATGACTGAAACAAAACACCTGCAACATGCAGTGCAGTGTTTGAGAGCCAAGTCAGCACACAGTCAGCTGAAAAACTAGTGCACATATCAGGTATACGGACTAAATCTTTGCAATGTGAGCATGTCTAAATAGCAAATCTTTATGAGCTATAATCCCTCGACTTCAGAGCAATCTCTTTCCATTTTACACTGAACATCCTGTGGTTTAACTATTACAGTTGTGACCCTGGACCACAAAACCAGTCTTAAGTCGCTGGGGTATATTTGTAGCAATAGCCAAAAATGCATTGCATGGGTCAAAATTATAGATTTTTCTTTTATGCCAAAAATCATTAGGATATTAAGTAAAGATCATGTTCCATGAAGATATTTTGTAAATTTCCTACTGTAAATATATCAAAACTTAATTTTTAATTAGTAATATGCATTGCTAAGAACTTCATTTGGACAACTTTAAAGGCAATTTTCTCAATATTTTGATTTTTTTGCACCCTCAGATTCCAGATTTTCAAATAGTTGTATCTCGACCAAATATTGTCCTATCTTAACAAACCATACATCAATGGAAAGCTTATTTATTCAAAAAATTACCCTTATGACTGGTTTTGTGGTCCAGGGTCACAATAGTGATCGGAAGCATTAGACTTAGGGTTAAGGTGTGTAGTTCGTCCTGCACTCGTAAAGGAAAATAGTCAGAAATGTTTTTTTAATGGAACAGTTTATCGAACCTTTCTAAAATATAATATATATAATTTTAGATTTGAATATATATGTAATTTTTATATGTATTTTATGTTTTGTATTATATTTGATACATCAAGCTTTTGTGATAAAATTCTGATAGCTTGTGATATAAACCAATAAGATCTTTATAACAGTATATCAGACTACATACATAAAATGCATATAAATATCAGTTGGGGAGGGCAAACCATATGCAATGCAAAACAATGAAGATTGAGAGAAACATTTAATTGTGTACAAATAAAGATTCTTCAAAAGTCTGTTTTATTTATACATTTTATAAATATTTAAAATATTATTAAATATTATAAAAATGTAAACATTATAAATATTTACATTTTAACATTATTTTTCTTAAAAAAAAATATATATAAAAAAAATAAGTATGGATAATCAAGTAAACCTAAGTTGCTTCAGTCCAGTAAATGTTCATCTTGAAATATAACTAACAATATCAAAGCTATTTTTACATTTTATCAACTTTATAAAATAAGTATAAAATACTTCATTTCTGGCAATAATGTCAGCTTGGTTGTACGAACACTATTTGAAGATAATTGAACTGAGCTGTTTACTGTTTACTATTGTCCTCCTACATTATCGACACACTATTTTTCTGTTTAACACTGTAAAGCTGCTTTGACACAATCTGTATTGTATAAAGCGCAATATAACTACTTGGGGATCAGTACTTTTGGCTTGGGTCACCAGAATACCCTAGTAAATGTGTAGCAACACGCTAAAAACCACTAAGAATAGAAACTGCAGAAAAAAAAATTCTGGCAACCACCCACTACAGCTTCACATAATGGCAGTGAATTTTGTGTGGGACTAAAATCGGTACTGAGGTACACACGGCACTCACTGACTAAGCAGGTACACGTTACATGAATTGTCCAGCGGATGAGCTCAGATATGCTTAACCAGACGTGAAGTGATTCACATTACAGAGATGGATGGATCTGTTCAAGGGTAATTAGACTAAGATGCTGTAAAAGCAGAGTGCTGACAGTTGGCCCCTGGCAGCCTGTTCACTCACCTCTCCGTGTCTGTACTTGGCTAACCTGCCATCTGCATTGAATTCCTTTAACACATCATTGGGAAGTCCTCCACCTCCAAATACGTCTTAAGGAAGAGGCGGAACCCTTCCTCATCAATGCACTAAAGACAAATCATTTTGTACAATAAAAGATGAGTGCGCCTCATTAAAGGCTGCTACGCATTTAAGGAACACAAAATACACACACAAACACAAACCACTGACACTTAGTTTTTGGAATATATCATTGGGCTTTTTAATAACATCTATTTTGGTAATCATTCAGAAAGTACACATTATTGGAAACTAATAAAGTCATAAAATGATCTGGAACCTTCTCAAGGGGATATAATTGAGATCCAATTAGATTCTGCACTACAAACCTAATCCTAGTTCTACTAAGTGCCTGCTGTTCCTGTCCTAGATTTTAATAGAGTTAATGAGAGAAAAAAAGCCCAGCAAGTTGTATTCAAACTTCAAAGGCCTCAGGATACTGCTGTTCTATCTGGAGTAAAAAGAGGAAAACCGAGATATAGGCTGTGTTACAGTCAGATACTCCTCCCATTCTGACATACATAAGACTTCCCTGACATAATTTGTTGTTTATTTTGCTTTAGTTGCCCGACACGAGCAAAATATAAAGCTTAGAGTGAGACAAACACAAAAATGACTGAAACAAAACGGAGGGAGCAAAGAAAGAGAGAAAGAGAAAAAAAACAACATGACATTTTTGCACAAAGAACCACAGACATCACACCTTATAATGAACCGTATCTGCATCAACTCTGCATGAAAAACAGGCTTAGCAGAAACTCATACTTAGGGCAAGTATCTACAACACCTTACTGTATAAAAATCCTTCACTCATGCATGGGACACATGGATGGAGCAACCAAAGGGTCAAGGTTTGGCTGCTTAGCATGACCCTGTTAGCCCCTGCTGGTCAGATACTGCAACTACAGAATATGCTAAATGTCTTTCTCCACTGACGACCATATATCCTCTTATTCCTGGACATGTCCTGGCTGGGATTTCTGAATTGCCTAAAATGTCCAGGTTTTTGGCTTTGTTTTCCTTCTGATGTGCTCTCTACAGTCCTCATATATTATATGTATGCATTTTTGCACTGTTTTGACTATTCTCTGTAAATCGCACCTTCTTGCATGCCATGATTGGCTGATTATGTATAATGCCTGCATGCTATTGGTCAAACTACTTTTCAGACATTATCATTAGCAAGAATGGCATTTTAAGCAATTTAAAAATCCCAGCCAGGACATGGGTATGATGCCCCTATGTAATTTGACAACATATTTTTGTCAAATTATGTGATTCATTTGACAAAATATTTTTGTCAAATACTTTTTTAATTGCAAATAAAATACACAATTTTAATTTTTATGCTAAATTTAAATCCTAAATATATTACAGTGCTTGCTTTACCAGTGAACAATTCATTTTGAAGGGATTTTAAAGAATGAAATGGATCTATATCCATGAAGAGCCACCTGGAATATATTATTTACATTTACACTTATGCATTTATCAGATGTTTTTATACAAATCAGTAAAGTATACGTGTCTATGATATATATATTTTCTGACAATTTGTGTGTTCTCTGGGAAATGAACCCATAATCTTGGCACTGCTAGTCCAACACTATCAAATGAGGTACAGAAACACTTTTATTTCTTAACAATTGCTAGTTTTTCATTTTAGAAGCTGGTAACATCGCTTAATGTAAAAAATATTAGTGATTTTAATATTTTATCCAATATATTAAGACCTATATGATGAGGAAATGAAAATGTACTGTATAAACTGATAAAAAAAATGTGTGTAGAAATGATTTTCACTCAGAAATTGTTACACATGTTGCATGTACTTACTATAGTAATAACAGTAAAATTTTAGTTAGCATAATTACATGCAAATAACCTTAAACCAAACCCTATTGCTAACCCTAACCCTATATTAAAGGTGGGGTAAGCGATTTTTCAAAAACGCTTTAGAAAACTGATTCGGGCCGAATAGCTGAACTAATCGTTGCCTGGGTTGTGTACGTATGTGTGGGGCGGAGCTATCAAAATAGGGGCGAGACCCTTTTGGGGTAGGGGCGTGTTTGTTTTGGTGATTTCAAATGTCAACATTGGCTACCAGAAATCGCTTACCCCACCTTTAAGCACATGTTGTTAATTAATATTACTCAGTACTTAATTGTATAATTACACAGTCACAAGGATGCCTTAAAATAAAGTGTAACCAGAAAATTAATTTCCATTTTTATCAATGTATTTTTTTTCCTAATCCCATCACTGTAATGACATTACCAATATCTAAATGGTGTCAATCAGTCAGTCTTTCCCACCAATGGTTGTCCATGTAAAAAATACTTAAGCAAATGCATCCATGTAAAACTGTAAGTAAACTGGGCTCACAGATGTCTTGGATGCACACGACTGGCATGTTTTTTCAACCCTGAGAATAAAGTGTCATTTTGCACTTAAGGACTGAGAGTGAGTCATGGTTTGTAATGAGGCCGAGTGTTTAGTGAGAGTGGGAGGGATGTGTGGGCATCACAGACTTACAGTCAATGTACTGCTGAAGCTGGATGAAGTCTACCGGCCTCAGCTCTCTGTCATCCGACTTGCCCGGGTCTGACATCACGCCAGAGCCTCTGAATAACACTGAAAGAGTGAAAGAGAAAGGTTGGTGAGAGGAAAACACAGATGAAAGCCATGTCCATCTTCACTTTTTATGCATTAAGATGTTTTTGTGCACTTAAAGCAAGCATAAAATCCACAATATAACCAAATGCCATTAAGATGTTGATGATGAAAGAAAAGCTTCAGGCCTAGACACAATTATGCAAATACAAAGCATGCTCATTGCTGTCAACATTGCCTGCGGCACATACCATAAATGCTTTGACAACAGTGACAGACAAAATTAATCACTGTTGCATTTTTGTGTGAATAATCTAATACTATGTGATAATAAAATTGTCCATGAACATGGAGAACCATTTTATAAAAGAAAGTAACAATTCAAAGTTCATATTTTTGCCCTTCTGATGCCCAAAATGTTATTTATTCTTTCAGGCTGAGCAAAGACTAAAAATGTGTCTGAATAATTTGCTATTCATGCATGAACATAGAAAAATATGTCTCATACCATACAAGAATTCTGGATTCTGGATATTATAAAAAAAGGTTAAAAATTCTGGATGCTGCACAGATTGAAATGACAGCATATTGGAGTCTGTAAGATTTTCTTTGAAAGAAACACTTTTATTTATCAGGAAATCATTACATTACAGTTGTTACATGATATTAATAATATAATCAATTTCAAATAAATGCTGTACTTTTGAACTTTCTATTCATCAAAGAAATACGAAAAAGATGTATCATGGTTTCCACAACTGCTTTCAACATTGATAATAATAACAAATGTTTCTTATTAGAATGCATTTTAGAATGATTTCTGAAGGATCATGTGATACTGAAGACTGGAGTAATGATGCTGAAAATTCAGCTTTGCCTTCACAGGAATAAATTACATTTTAAAATGCATTCAAATAGAAAACAGTTATTTTTAAATTGTAATAATATTTCACAATATTACTGTTTTTACTGTATTTTGATCAAACAAAGACTGGGTGAGCATAAGAGACTTCTTTCAAAAACATTAAGTCTTACAACATTTAAAATTTTATTTAATTGCGATATTATATGTTTTAGAAACGATTACGTATGCCAGACTATGGAGATAGAATTGTTGCATAATTCCATATAAACAGATTATGATCCACAAATAAATGTAAAGAGATGAAACACATTGACAAACAGAATGAGATCCACAAATAAATCTTAGAGTTTTACAAACATGAATTAAATTCACAAATAAATAAAATGAAATTTGCAAATAAAAAAACATTCACAAATATATATTTTTATGTCACAATCACAACCTGGCATTCATTTGTGGATCGCTGCACGCATCTGCGCGCACTTCGCTGACCAATTATATTAACTATAACCAATCACGTTTTGCTTTATAGCGAGAAGGTGCTATGATTGGTCAGCGAAGTGTGGCTGTTATCTGATTGGCTTGAGCAGACGGTGGGTGGAGTCCACGCATTTGTGAATTTGTCAGCATCTGGACGCTAGAAATGTTTCAAAATCTACAAATACGCGCAGCAATCCACAAATGCATGTGATTGTGACATAAAAATATATATTTGTGAAAGTTTTTTTATTTGCAAATTTCATTTGATTTATTTGTGAATTTAATTCATAAGATTTATTTGTGGATCTCATTCTGTTTGTCAATGCGTTTAATCTCTTTACATTTATTTGTGGATCATAATCTATTTATTTGGAATTATGCAACAATTCTATCTCCATACCAGCCAGGTTATGTAAAGCAGCATGTCACATCATCAGTCATCCATTTACATAGTGAAGTCACTGCGACATGCTCAAGAAACCAAAACTATAGGTCACACGGCTAACAAAAAGGTTGCGTTCCCAATTAAAAGATTCATCTTGTGTTTCTGTGTATGACACCAGTGGAAAGCTGACAGAAAAGAGTTTGAGATTCACATATAACCATTTATTTGTTGAAAGAATAAAGAGTACAACTGTGCACAACTTTCAAAACGTATTCAATGTCAGCTGACAAGACTAAAAGTTGTCAGTGTGTATAAAGCATTGATTCAAGGGCCTGAGGCTAAATGAGACACAATATCTCGTTTTTTGTGTGTGCATTATACAGAAACATCATGTTTCTGGGTCTCATCTGTGATGGAAAATGGATCAGCACTCTCATTAAGGAAAAAGACAGTCTAGGGATATCAGTACGCTAGTCCCAAGCTAAAGTTTTTCTTCCTGTGCACATTCATTAAGGTGTCTTCAAACTTTTTCAAACTTTTTTTTAAGTCAAACAGCTTTGATGGAGAATAAATGGGTGACCTATTTAAAGCAAGTCTACACCTAGAGATTTTTTAGCGACTAATAATAATATTAGCAGGAGTAAAAGTTTCATAATAGTGATTCAGTGAGTGTCTGTGAACACAGAAAACTAGCCACATATTTAAAACCAACAAACAAACATATGCAAAGCTCTAGTCTAAACAAAAGGAGGAGTACCTTAACCTAACCTCTTATGAAAGTTTTTCAGCATGAGAACGATACACAATCCACTTTAAAGGCAGTTTGTTATTCCTCGAATGAACGAGCTCAAAAACTGATACGACAGAAAAGGCAGAGAGAATGAAGCACGTACACCCACTCCTCTCATGTGATGTGAGCTAACAAAGGGTCACACCATTCTCAGTTAATTCCCTCAAAAGGTTAGTGTCGTTGCCTAGGAACTTGTGTGGCCTATTCCGTGTATATGTGGGTGGGTGTTTGTGTGTGTGTGTGTGTGTGTGTGTGTGTGTGTGTGTGTGTGTAGAGAGAGAGAGAGAGGTGTGTGTGTGTGTGTGTGTGTGTGTGTGTGAGAGTGTGTTAATGTAGTTCTGAGCTAAGCATGAGACAGAAAGAACACGGATGGTTCAGGGAATCCCTTTCATATAACAGAGGTGAATTCCTTCAAACATCTGAAGATGAATGAACACACAGTAAATGGGTTCAGTAAAGCTACTTTCCCCCATAATGCTCTTGTCTCAGCGGTGCACCAGTGTTTAAGTCACTAGAGAGAGAGAGAGAGAGAAAGTTGGGAAAACAGAAGCAATACTTTGCTGTCGACAGCGGAAGCTAGCCGGTGCATGACAGACTATTTTACATATACACTGCAGACTTATCAATTGTTTTGGAAAGATAGAAAAACATGTTTTAAATGTCACACTTATTTATGTATTTTTAAATCAAGTCAAGGTAAAAAAAAATTATGTTATACAATGCATAGTGGTTCTCTATCAGATCATCATCTGAATTGCATGTTTTCCATCCAACGACCATTGAGTCACATGTGAAATGAAACTATACATTTTCAAATCACATTTTTCTGCTCTAAGTCACAGATTTACATTCAAACGCACACCACTCATGGAGAAATGTCACAGTCATTTATATTTTCCCCTGAAATCAAAAGAAAACATAAATTATAATTTGCATAAACTTTTTTTTTTTTTTCACTATTTTTATGACAAATAAGTACACCCCGCCCCCCCCACACATATAATAATTTTTTCACATTGCTGTAATGAGAATGAGATTTTTTGCATTTCAATACGCTACATACAATTAGGAGAGGGTTTAACTGTCCTGAAAAAAATGTATGTCACAATGAAAAAACTCTATTGGTCCTAAAAACAGGCTTCATTTTCTTTATAAGAAACATAACTATTTTTAGTAGAGCTGTCAATGGATTAAAATTTTTAATAGCGATTAAATCGCACACTTTTTGTGCGATTAATTGCAATTAATCACACACATATCATGAAATTAAGCAAAACACTTGTTTAACACTTCTTATTTATCTTGTTTTTAGTACTATGCGTTCGGCGTGAATTATGATATTCAATGATATTCAACCAAAAGACAAATAGCATAACACCAACAGGATGGTCATATTTGATATTGATGGTCTTGTTTCACACCAGATTTAACAGTCAGCTGACTGCAGTTTACAACTGCTGATGGCTTTAGGTCTTGGTCTCTCTCTATCTTTCTGAATCTCTATTGTTTGGGTTGAGCACAGAAGCGTTATAATTTGATTCTGGGCATCCTCATCACTTGTTTGCATGCATAGCTCTCCGTTTTATAAAGGGAGACAAATCTCTGCTTCACCAAACACTTAGTCCAGTAAAACACGGCGCTAAGGGCTCTTTGTGGCTCGGCTCAGAGTACTCCGTTTTTGAGACCACCCACAAAAACAAGGCATAAAACATAACATCACTCTTTTGGACTGTAAATTGTTTTCATTTATTCAGAAACAGCTGCCAGTCATTTATACAATAAAGATGCACATTCATTCGTGCCAATATGTCCATTAACCCTGGTGGATAATTAGTTTTTTCCATTATAGATGAGGCTTCAATTGGACATCATTATTGATTACAATGCTATCAGGTCATTTTTATAATGACTGCTTTAGTCCCAGACAACCAATATATATATCAACAAATTAAAAAATACTGATGTCCGTTATTAATTATTTAATTAATTAGCAGCATAAAATGCCTTACCACAAAATAAATATATATGAAGCTGTGTATTACTGTTTGCTTTACAAATTCAATATTACACTTGGCAGCCCCCACAAGTGCATGAGGGTCATTAGATCATAATCTTTATGTCATCCCGAACCATGCAGGTAAAAATGTCAGCAGAATTACAGAAATGTCAGTAACATTAAAGGAAGTAGTGGGTGTTTGTAGTAGTTAGTTTCATGTTGCTGAAAGATTCCCCTGTATTGTGCATTGTGGCATGCTTCTCTCTTCCTGTATTTGTAACTTGCTAGCTGATGTTTTTTTGAATTCAACAGTGCACTTAAATAGTCCTGCAGTGTGACAATGCTCAAATATTCCATGTACATTTTTTAAAATATGAGGTCACAAAAAAATACTAAACTACTATTAGAAAGCATTAATTCAACAGTGCACTTAAATAGTCCTGCAGTGTGACAATGCTCAAATATTCCATGTACATTTTTTTAAATATGAGGTCACAAAAAAATACTAAACTACTATTAGAAAGCATGTAACACTGTAAATGACTGTTGCATAAGGCCAACAAATTCAATTACAACAGTAAATCCCCCAGCCCCTCTCACTATCTCGCCTATTAATTTGCATTTCCAACCCACTTTACCAGAAAAGCTGGACTTAGAACACAACATTGACTAGACAGAGGTGCGGTGAGATTCTCACACAAGATAAAAATACTGAGGTTACAAGCCTGTTCTAGTGATCTAATATGAGCTGTTTTACAATGCCTTTTAAAACTATATTTAGGAACAATACTTTCTAAAGCTTTGTGCTGTTTGTACAAGCTGTCGCCTTGTGTCAAGTCAAACTGCTGCTTTGTGTCTGCAAGAGTTTATATATTCAAGTGTTTTCCCCTTCCTTTCCCAGAGGAAAATCTGATTGCTCAAAGGTTGCTCTTTCATAACTCAGAAGATGTAATGGAGTTTTCTTTCCTTGTTTTACATGCTTACTGTATATATGTGTGTGTGTGTGTGTGTACGTATATCACAATAACATTTTTCATATTAGTCGATATCGATAATAATCGCGATAAATTTCAAATCTTTATTTCTTTCAAGTTTAAAGGCAGATTTTTGCTCCCAAGTGAAAGTTGAAGAAACCACAAAGTTAATGGTGGTTTTAAACTACTCTTTATGGTCAGAACATGACAAACACTTCACGTTTTTGAATTCTTTACACTTTTCCGGTCATTTTTCCTTAAAAAAAAAAAAGTCTCTGCATGTTCTAATGAGTGATATTGTTTCAAATCATGAATCATTCATCTTCAGCACAGTTTGCAGTACAGACTACAATATTAATATTACTTTTTTATTTCTTAGAAACGCATATTTGACAGTAGCTTGGGTTGACAGTAGTAGTAACTTGAGTTAGCATGCAGATGTAAATTAAAGTTCATTTTCAAAAAACAGTAACATCTGTAAAAACTGTAACAACAACCTCATCTTTATATGGTGAAATGTAATTATTCTGACTGTTTGAGTTTTATTAAAACTAACCACTGGTCTTCTATAGTAGCATACATTTAGATCATGATAACCACAGTCAAAACCACACATATATAGCGCCTCAATACCATGGTAAAAATGTAGTAAAAATGTAACTATATGGTTTCTGGGTACTTGTATGAAAAACAGTACTCTAAATACATAGTATAAATGCACAAACACTATAGCTTATATATATATATATATATATATATATATATATAATATATAGTGTTTGTGCATTTATACTATGTATTTAGAGTACTGTTTTTCATACAAGTACCCAGAAACCATATAGTTACATTTTTACTACATTTTTACCATGGTATTGAGGCGCTATATATGTGTGGTTTTGACTGTGGTTATCATGATCTAAATGTATGCTACTATAGAAGACCAGTGATAAAAAAAAGAAAATAGATTTTAGAGATACTGAGAAGTTTGAAAGATAAATTTGCACGCGTTTAGACTGCAAAAATATTAGACTTTTATATAATGGCAAAAATATTAAATATATAAATATTATTATATATTATTATCACAGTATTTATAATACATTTTTATGGTTGTAGCTTAATGATTTAGATATTATTGTGTCAAAATTCAGGAAATAAAAAAATATATAAAAGTTTTGAAAATTGTAGCAAAAATTGATTAAAAAATTATAGCGATACTAAGGAGATTCCAATTGTGATTAGAGATTGTTTTCATGTGAGAAACTTGAAAGATTCATTTGTAAGCATTTAGATTGATTAGATACAATTTGGCTCATATATAATGGCATAAATAATAATAATGATAATAATAAATAAATAAATAAATAAAATTATTCTTACTATTGTTGTTTTTTTCTATTGTATTCATAATACATTTTATTGTTATAATAGAAATATTAGAAAGGAAATAGAAAAATCAGTTCTGCATTTTAGTAATAAGACAATCAACAAAAAAAAAAAAAAAGAAAAAAAAACTTACATCAGTATTGGTTGTGACCAAAAAAATATACAGTAGCTAACATTTTTCCATCATGGGGTCCCCTTCTGTCTCTGATGAAAAATGTTTGTTTTACTGCTGATGAGCTGCTCTTTATTAGATTAAGCCAAATCAAATCAAGTCATTTCAGCTTTTCCAAGGAAACACAAAGTACATCTGTTCAGTAAGAAGGATTGCCAATCCTGGTGGCTCTGGAAAGATTTTCCCCATCAGCTGTGCTGCCTCAGACTGTTGCCAAGGGTGACTGACAGGACGAGAATGAGGAAGGGAGGAGGGGAGAGACGGATGAGGAGGAGGAAACCCGGGCAGCAGTCGCGGGTCTTCCCCTGCTGGCCTGCACCTACGCGCGCTTCTCAGTGCACACAACCTTCAAACAGACTGCTTTGCATTCTACCTGCTGATGTAAGAGTGAATCATTCACCTCAACAAAAGCAGATGATGTTTGTCTCTTTGGTGCAGTGTAACGTGTGTTTATCCAGCTAGTACCTGCCAAGCATGACATATTGTAAACAACAACTGGAAAAGTGGAAATACTTGGTTCCCTCTCCGCCTGAGTGGCTCAAGATTGTTTTTGTTCACTAAATGAAAAAAATTTAGCTTTAAACACTCAGCTTGCAAAACAAATGGCAGGCAAAGTTCAAGACGTGCCATAAAACAGGCACGCAAACTGTAGCAGCACAAGTCACACCTCACCTGTGTACAGCTGCTGTGCTTCGCCTCCCGCAGCTCATTTCTTGTGTTCTACAAGTTGCATTTCAATGGAAAAAGTGTCACTGACTGTAAGTTGTGGCAGGACGAGTTTTTTGTAAAAGCAAAGGGGCCTCAGCGGTGTGCAGGAAACCCTTTCAAAGTCACTCACTACCCGCAGGCACGCCTGAGCTTGCACAGCAGCCGTGCACGCCGTCCTCCTCCAGAAAAGCCAGCTGCGCGGTCTGTGCAAAGGCACAAGCTTGAGGAGACACATGTTAGAAACGTACTTACACCCACACGGAGAGAGCACTACAGACAGCAGACACGCAGCAACTGTTGCGCTAGTCTCCTTCCTACACAGAGCAATATCAAGAGTCAAAACCACGGGCGAAGCCATTTAGATTTCATTACCGTGTACAAGAGAGGGCATGAGAAATCATAGACATTCTGCAGCTGAAACTGACTCAACTGAAAAATTTGAGGACATGTAATTATATCATTTATGCATATAATTACTACATTTATGCAGTCTACACTACACCAAAACCAAAACAACTTCACGATAAAAACAACCAATTGAAAACAATTATCTCCACAAGGTTTCAGTGTGCAAGAACATACACAGGGCTGAAAGATTAGATTTTTCTGATAAAAATTGCAATTGCGATTTAAAATGCAATTGAAAAAAAAAATCAACGACTATAAAATAAACATTTATTATTTTAATATTTTATTTAATAATAATAATTATTATTATTATTATTATTAATAAATAAAATATTGAAATATTAAACAACATAAGTAATATTACTATTATAATATTACACCTAAAATGAAAAAAAAAAAATGTGTATATAAGATGAATTATAATATAATCATTTTAAAGTCCAATTGAAAAATTACAATACTAACATTTATGGCCATTTTTTTTATTCAAACATTACAATTGAGACAAAAATTTGACATTTCATCATATATGTTTATGTTCTCATTTGCCAGTGCCAGTGTTTCATAACACAACAAACACAGTGACAACATGAGTTGTTAAGTCAAATTCAAATGTTTATTTTTAATGAGTCAGTCAAAAGATTCATGAAACAGCAGTCAGACTCACTCACTAAGTGAATCATTCTGGGTTGTTAAAGTGCCACTTTTATGCTACTTGAAAGGTTCATAATTTGGTTTTGGGAGTCCCCAACAACAAGTTTACATGCAAGCAAGGTCAAAAACACTGTCATTTTCTCATAATATACATGTAAATTTACCTTATTTCTCAACGACTCTCAAACAATTCATTCAAAGATTCATCTTTCCAAACCCCTGCTTTGCATGAGGCTACTCTGCTCTGATTGGTCAGATGACCCAGTCTGTTTTGATTGGTCTACTGCATACAGCGTATGTCGGAAACGTACTGTAGTGAAGACCCAAACAATAATGGCGTATGCCAAACAAACATGGAGTTCTGATAAATCACTGCAGTTTGTAAACCAACGTAATGCTCCATCCTTTTTCATGAATCCAAGTAATAAAAACGACAGACATTCTATATTAATCGACACATTTCTAGACAATAGCGAGTCCACAGCTGATTAGCAGAGCTATAACGTGAGTTAACCAGAGAGACCTACAGCTGCACTGACTGTATTCACAACACAACACAACACAACACAACACACAAAACTACATATTTTGCACACTCGACAGAACATTACAGCAACAATTATTAATCATACTTTTATAGGTTGTGATTTGGAGGAGCAAGCTGGTCCAAACAAACTGAACTTCACGGAAATGGGATTCGAATTTTAAACGACACGTTTAAGCGAGTCAGAGTCAACTCTTTCTTTGATAGACAATAACTTTATTTCTGATGCACTTTCAGCGTTACAACTTTGCAGATCGTTTACATTCATATACAGCTACATTACACACTGTATGAAAGGTGATTTTCAAAAATTCATAATACGGGCACTTTAATTCATGAATGACACCCTGACTGAACACTTAGTTTTTGTTGTGGTAAAAGAAAAAGAGATTCTTTATTCAGAACTAGGAACTATTACTGTAATGTGTTTGTTGTATTAGTACATTTGTGAGGCTTCATTTGGCTGCTAAATGTTTCATGTTCAGCCCTGATACTCTTATGAATCTGCACCATCCTGATTTACAACTACTCTATAAAAGCCAAAGAAGATGGTGGTGTTTTACTGACCACTGAATGGAAATATGGGAATTACCAAACTGTTTAGATCAGCAATATCCAGTTTTTGTTCCATCGCTTTTTAGAGATTAATAAGTACTTACCACTTGCCATGTTAAAAGTGAGGAAATCTGTGGAGAAATTAATATTGACCCACATTCCATTCACAAAGCTAGACCTTGATCTGTTTGTGTTGCATAAATGTGGTTAGATCATGATTGAGCTTTAGGAAAGACGGGCTATTCCTGAGTCTAGTTTTAGACTGCTTGGCTCATGAGTTATAAAAGCAGGAGATTACTGGGAAAACAGTAAACCAACCCTGTGATTTTCTAGCCAAGCCCATAAGGCTGGAGATTCCTCAGAGAACGAGTTATCATTATCAGGTAAACTAAGCCAAGAGCTCTGGAGAGAATGTGAGACTAAATTAGGACTGTAGGCAGGGTGCGAACTACGGGGGAGCTAGGGGGAGCTCGGCTCCCCTTAATAAGACATGGGCTCCCCTGAAAACGTGATTTGTGAAATTTTGGGGGGTCTCTTGCGCACGAACCACCCTCCGTTTTAAAAATCAAGTGGGCTCCCCCAAAGTCCACGGTATAGTTCGAACACTGACTGTAGGGGAACGGAAAGAGCACTTCAAAACCCTTCGCTTCAACTGTCTTGACTCATGTCGTGACCCGAAATGTGACAAAAAGCGTCCAGTCTGTTATAAATATGATGCCTGTCTAACTGGAAGAGTTGAAATCTCTTATGGTGATGAAACAGGATGAACTTAAATTACATAATCAGTTCAGTTATTGGAAACCTTTAAAAAGAAGAATGCTGAAAAGAATATTTACATAAACTCTGTATTATTAAGAGAGTCTAGATTAATGCAGGCATTTAGATATTCAGCAACCTAGTGAAGAGATAACAGTAAAATAAACAATTCAAGGGAAAAAATCCAGAGAATGTAACAAGCATTTAATCAGGTGAGAGAAACGTGTCAAATAACACAATGATTCATAAGAAGCACAAAAAGTAATATTTACTGTCATGGTACACTGCTGAATAAAACATAAACCAGGCTGCTTTGGTGGTTTTGAAGGGGTTTGGGGAACTTTTTTGGCTGGTCAGAGTGGGAGACCGCCTTAACCCAGATCAGACTGCTCAAGCTGGAAGACCAGTTAGACCAGTGGTTCCCAACCCTGGTCCTGGAGGCACCCCAACACTGCACGTTTTGCATGTCTCCTTAATCAAACACACCTGACTCAGGTCATCAGCTCATTAGTAGAGACTCCAAGACCTGAAATTGGTGTGTCAGAGAAAGGAGACATGCAAAATGTGCAGTGTTGGGGTGCCTCCAGGACCAGGGTTGGGAACCACTGATCGAATTCATAAAAATAGTCTGAGTGATTCATTCACAAATTGGCCTGATTTGGTTCAATTCACTGCCTCAATGATCCTGTTACAGTGGTTAGCAGCTCACTTCAGATTAAGAAGACAAATTAACTTTCTATGGGTATATATGGTGTCCACCGTCATCCTGGCATTCCTCATATGCTGTTTATAAAACATCACAGGTGGGAGCACATGGCTGCCATGTGCATGTGTGTCAGGACCAGGGTTGGGAACCACCGAGTTAGACCATCCTAAACCACCTAAGACCAGCAAAACACCTTAAGCTGGGTTCCAGCATGGTATTCTTTGACGTACATTGGAGAACCAAGTCTTTGTCATTTTAAACAGTAAAAAACATCCAAAAACCACCTTATGTAGAACTTTTACTTCTTTTAAGTGAATTGTACGTTTCCAAGCATTTCACATAACAGTAGGATGACTCAGGATCCATGCAAATAGTTCAGTGAAAGAGAATAACAAAACATCTGACAAAACAACCCGACAAAGCCAACAACTTTGAAGCAAAGAAGAAAACCACCAAAATGCAGTTAAGTGGTACAATTAAAAATAGACTGGTCTGTGCATTACAAAACATGACTGAGAAACGCACAGCTAGGCTGTCTCAAAATCTAGTGAGCTGTCTCTTTAGCTCACTAAAATACCTAAACAGAATCATTTTCATTACGTTCGGTTGAGTTAACATGCATTTATATAGAACGGCGTGCTAAAAAAAAAATATATGACGATGCTTCCTGCACTACTATTCACCGCAATACTACCACTGAATTTACAGTCCAAAACGTACAGCAGTAGTCCGAACAAATGACTCAAATGAGCCGGTTCTTTTTAATGACTCATAAACATACAGCGCGACCAATGCAGACCGACTGTCGAAAGGTCTCAAAATCTAGTGAGCTGTCTCTTTAGCTCACTAAAATACCTAAACAGAATCATTTTCATTACGTTCGGTTGAGTTAACATGCATTTATATAGAACGGCGTGCTAAAAAAATATATATATGACGATGCTTCCTGTACTACTATTCACCGCAATACTACCACTGAATTTACAGTCCAAAACGTACAGCAGTAGTCCGAACAAATGACTCAAATGAGCCGGTTCTTTTTAATGACTCATAAACATACAGCGCGACCAATGCAGACCGACTGTCGAAAGAATGAATATTATAAGCCGATTCCTTTAGTAAATCAAAAACACTTACGGAAGCAGGAACAATTATTTATATATTACTCATTTACTGAACCGCAATTAAAAAGTGATATGTTAACATCATGAGTTTTTGACTGTTCATCTGACAACTTAATTTGAGATACACAACTAATTGAAATAGTTATCACATTTTGTTGGTTTAGTATTTGTATTTAATATTTAAAGCCAGTTATCGGACTGCACTTGTGCTGCCTCTAGAAAAGTCTGTAAAAGCCATTAAAAAGTCTATGTAAACAATACCTTTGGCAAGAAAATTGTATTCAATTTATTTTTGTGCAAACATATTTGTTAAATATGTTTTGAAACCTGAAATTATCTTATAATTTGCTAACAACTGTTGAGGGCAGCAAATCTAACAAGGATCTTTATTCTTCAAAGTACTAAAAGAAAGGAATTCTAAATGGAACCGAACTCGTCGAGACGAATCGAATTTAGAATCATTAAATTCCTTACGATTCCCATCGTTAACTAGACAGCATTCTGGGCATCGACACAAACGTTCGAACACACTGTTTGGACAGTCAGAGGTTTTAATACACAACCTTATTGAGTCGCTACCAAAAGAAATCATGCATAAAAACTACACGCAACACAGTACAAAATCACTGTTACTGTTTAAAAGGTCGTCACTTCTCTAAAACGCACTCGTTTTACCACAAAAATAAATAAACTCTGGCGTTACCTTAATATCTTGAGGTCTGCAGCACCAGGTTAGTGATTCTGTCTTATCTTTAAAACAGACGCCAAGAGCAAAATCGCCAGTGTCAGATGCACTTCGAAAACTGCTTCAGCGCTTAAAAAATTAATAAAGAAGTGGCGACGGAGGCAGAGCCAGCTTCGTCTGTGAGAAAGCGTTTAGCTGTGTTTGTCCGGTGGAGAACTGACAGTGAACTGAACACGCCTAACTGTGAGTGACTCTCCCATAGAGTCACAGCACCGCCCGCACTCATGTGTCTGAGCTGAGTGATGCACTTTGATCAAATGCTGTGCGTGTGTATGGACTGCTTCTTATCGAGCACACTAACACTAGTGACAGACAGACAGACAGACAGACAGATAGATAGATGATTAATCAACTGAAACTTGTTAAATTTTTGGTTACACGTTGACAATCAACAGGGTGGTGTGACATTTAAACTATTAAAAGTGTCATCATCAAATAGCATCATTGTCAGTATGTTTGGCATCTGAGTGATTGTATTTATATCTGTACTTTTAGATTGTGCAGTTGCTTTAACAGTTATCACATAATTAAGCTGCAATATATTTGATTGCCAAATGCTTGATTAACTGATTCAGGAATTTGTGGTACCAGATTGTAAAAGCTCCAATCAAATCCTTACTTTGTTCAAAGGGATTACAGACCATTTCATTTATTAGGGAGACATGAAACAAAAATGTTTAACTGTTGTTTATCAAAATGAAATCCTAACTAGATTGATGGATGGATGGATGGATGGAGCGACGATAGATAGATAGATAGATAGAGGTAGAACAACATGCAGACAGACAAATAAATGGATGGATAGATATTGCATACATACTGTACATACATGCAATACACAAAACCATATTATTACCAAAAGAGAGAGCAGTCAGTGTATTTAGTGTTGAGCAGAAGCTGGTAATGAGAGCTGCTGGGAAAACAATGTGACATTCCGATCCTCACTAGTACTATAATGGGCTGGATTAAAATGACTTGCTGAATTAGTGGCTATGGGCTGGTCAAAGAAAATACCAACAACAGGAGGATTATTCCTGCATGCACATGAATATGTGTGTTTGGCCTCAAAACACTGAACAGAGATCAGCAGATAGAAGTGACCACATAGTCACCAAAAATCAATAATAATCTATGGACTGCTCAGTTTAACAATTAAATTTAACTTTCGTGACATTGTGTGGTAGAAGAGAGGAAAAACATCAAAAACATGAGGAAGTAAGCTCTTTCTCTGGGCATTTTTAAAACGGCTTTTGTAAACAACACAACCAACAAGAAGTTCCTGCTACCATGTTAATAATAAAGACACTGGTGTCGTATTGCAAAATCAATGATATTTATTCATATTCTGGCAGTAACCCACAACACAAAAGCAAGAATAAAAGAGAATAAAACAGAAGAATGCCACATCCACGGACAATGCTGCAGCGGGAAACATGAGCTCTTTGACCATTTCATCCCTGACATCAGATGATAAAACCTGAGAGTCAAGAAAGTCTTGCGTGTCCAATATGAGAATGCATCGGTTTCATTAAAATCGAACACAAAAAAAGTCAACTTTTATTTCATGAATGATATGGAAGGTGATCAGATCCATCAGAACCAAGAAGTGAAACACACTAGGTCATGTTTGATCTCTCCAGCTTCAGAGTGTCATTGCGAGACGATGTGCAGAGAAGCCATGTGACACATTACACAGCGATCATGCAGTGAAGTATCGAATGAAGTGTGATAAGGCAAAGTTCGCAGACATTTCTCCCTAATTCACATAGACCTGGATGAATATTGCAGAGTAAAACATTCTGGGTCCTTAGTATTCAGCTCTTATTAAACAACATTTGCAAATAAGCTACTGTAAACAACGCAATGAGTATTCAGGTCTATGTAACACTGAAGCAGATCACACACAATAGCTCCGAAGATACATTTGAGAAACGCTGCACTTACATTTTCGGCATCCGTGCAACGACAACAACAAAAAAGCAAGCACGATGTGCATACAACACAATAAAACTTTGGTTGCAGAGACAACTAATCGCACAACAAAAATTTGACTGATTCTTAAATCAACTATGTACAAATAAGGTACGTAAAATATGCTAAATAAATTCTTAAACCACTTATCCAGGAGTCAACTGTGCACGATATACACAAACAATCAACCGTTCCATCTCTCTTTATTCTTTGAAATTCATCAAGAGGTGCTGTGGCAAATGATGGATAAAAAAACGGTTCTGATGTAAACCACAGTAAACAGGTCCAGATATGGTTGAGCATCTGCAGGAAATCACACAGACATCATGTTTTACATCAGCTGTAGTTTGGTCATTTTTCACAATGTTTTTATACTTCATATTCGATTCATAAGCTTTTCATCCATCATTTCTGGTTTCGCATATGGTGAATCTACAAGAAAAAAAAACTTTGAGGTCACTATGACCGTCTTGAAGAAAAATCTGGTTCTGATTAATAGTAGTGTGATAGCCAGTGATGCCAGTAGAAAATAATAAAAAAAAAAATTCTGGAGGAAATTTAATTGAAAATTAAAGAGTAGAATAAAAGGTATCAAATCAGCCATTGATTTCCATCATATAGATCCTCTCAATCTCTCTTTCCACAAACATCTTCACAAGACGAGATTCATGACATCTTGTTTTTCCAATCACCACACAGTGCAAACACCGAGCAGAGTTCTTTCAAGTTTTTCTACCAAACTTTCATCATAGCTCTATTGAAAAAAAATAAATAAAAAATCACTGAGATCCATGGTAGTTAAACACTCTACTCTAAATAGCAAACTGAGCAAACTACTCTAGTAGAACAAGAACAGATAGCATATTTGTATATTTTTCTTTATCATCTGTATTTACAAGAATCTTAACTTGTCTTAAGCTGTGAGTGACATATATTTGCTCTCAAGAGGGAAATAAATGTTAAAGGGGAAATTAGACATCACTTCAAATCCTTCTGATTTCAATGTTAATGTTAAAACATACGTGTACCATCGTCCCTGATAATGTTTCAAGTTGGTTTTTGTCATTAGGGTCCACTTTTTGAAAAATGTCCATTTAAGGCAAAGAGAACAGGGAATGCTGGAGGTCCACGAAGCGGAGAACTTTCTCTGCCTGTGTCCTTCCTTAAAATGTGAGGTAACGACTGCTGAAGAGGTTTTGATATTTTTAGTGGCGTGAACTGAGAATTTTTTAGAGGGGGGAATCAATTAAGTCTCTGTAAACCCCTTTCTGCTTTTCATCATTGGCACCCACCTATATACAGACTATAAGATCTCCTCAACACCATGAGCGAAGATCATAACCAAACCCGGCTCCAGAATCATATCTTCACCCATGTGCTGGTTCTCACAGGCCATCACCACCACGGCCTGCTTACCCGGAATGCGCTTAGCCACATAGTTTTCATAATATCGGCGGTTCATCTGCCGCGTCTCCAGCGTGGCCAAGCCTTGGGGCCAGTTACGCTCGTGGGCGTTCTCGATGAGGTCATTAACGATTGACAACGGGCATCCACTGTCTATGAGCGATCGTTTGATGACGGCCTGGAGGACGGCGTCAGGTGTGGAGATCATTCCTCCCCAGCGGGTCACGCGAGCGGGCTGGAGAGAGTTCACCCACCTGTGGCCAAACAAGAGTAGTTAGTTAGAAAGTCATCTGATTACCAATTATGGGATTAGCATTATTACTTAATCAACAGTAATTTATCAGTATTCAAGAGCAATTTACATACTCATTGTTTACATAGTAGACTTATATTTTATCCACTGCACAATACAAATAACTACGGCTACGGCCTTAGCCTTATTCTTTTGACAAATATATTATCAAATATATTGTGTATATATATTTAAGTATATATACAAATGTATATATAACTTTAACATTCAAAAGTTTGGTGACAGTAAGTAAAAAAAAGAAAGAAAGAAATTAATACTTTTATTGAGCAAAGAGGCATTCAATTAATCAAAAGTGAAAAAAAGAGACTTTTAAATTGTTAAAAAATTGAAAAAAAGTTATCAAGATTTCCACAAAAATATTAAGCAGCACAACGGTTTTCAACATTATAATTGTAATAATAAATGTCATAATATTTCACAATATTACGGTTTTTACTGTATTTTTGGTCAAATAAATGCATCCTAGATGAGCATAAGAGACTTTAGAAAATTTATATATATCTATATCTATATATATCTATCTATCTATTTTTTTTTTTAAACCGTTAAACAGTCTATCTTGAAATCATATGGGCTTAAAAAGATACAGGAAAAGAACATATCACTCACTCTAGGATCTCATTGTACTCTATGCTCTCCTCCAGGTTCTGTAAGTTAGGGTTAGTGCTGCGTATTGCTCGCATGTAAGCTTTCAGGAGCTGGATGTCACGTTTCTGAATAAAAGAAATCATGAGAATATTAACAAGCAGTGTACTGTCTGCTGATCAGAGCAGAGATTCCATAGATGTTAAATTCAAATAAATTCATAGAGACAGTGATATTCACATAGCCTCATGATAAAGCATAAAACACACAGGTCTGACCTGTTCTGCAAGTTGGTGCTTGTGCTCAGCTGCAGACTTCTCTAGATCTGCAATCTTGGTCTGCTGTTGCTGAACCACACTGCGAAGGTGCTTAATACAGTTGTGATTGGGCATCTCATCTTTGGGCATTTCTAGCCTGTAGAGTAAAAAAGCAAATGTGATTAAAATGTCAAACAAACAACGAAGACAATTAAGGGCTGTTCACACAGGATGCATTCTTGCATTAAAAAAAACAGCGTGACGCAGAGCTGAAAAAGATGCTGAAAAAGCAGTGAACCAAGGTACTATTGTCAAACACATCCATACAGCACATGGGCTAAGTGAGAACTAGATGAATATGGTAGATACCCGCAGCCTTCTTCACACGTGACGGGTCGTTTGGGGTTGTGCTCACAGTCCTTGAGGTGTGACTGCAGCTGGTCGAGCCGAAGGGTGGCCGTGCATCCGAAGCCGGCGTTATCACAGGAGATCTGCAGCTTGGAAAGCATGTTACGCATGATGCGGGGAACGGGTCGAAGATGGGCAAGAGTCACCACAGTGCGGTCCACAGGGCAGCTCTGCTGCTGTGCAAACCACTGTGTGATGCAGGCGTTACAGAATGCATGCTCACAATGCGGGGCCTGAGAGAACAGACAGATTGATCAGGGTGTAACCTGAACTCAATGCCTATTGACTTTTCTTGCTGAAGTGCATTTTTCAGACATTGTATTTCTTTTGATGTTAAAAAAGAAAAAAAAAAAGAGCAAAATAAATCCATTGGCAAAGACAGAAATTTATTTAAAAAAATAAATTTTTTTTACTAACTTTACCAATAATAATTTTTTTATTGTTTTTATTAATAATTAATAAAAAAACTAATTTAACAATAATAATAATAATTCTACTATTTTATTAATTAATAAAATAACTAACTGAACAATAAAGTATTATTGTTCTTATATTATTTTATTATTATTGATTTTAAGAAATAATAATAATATATTTTTTATTGTATTCATATTTTTATCATATTATTTTTTATTAAATAAACTGTCTGTTTACTCTTTTTTTTTTTTTTTTAAGAAATATAACAATTTTATTTTTTATAAAAAAAACATTTTGGACCCTTGTGAGACACATTCACACAATGATCTTGAAGCAATGATATCTAATAACCACAAACTCATAATGTCGTGACACAGGCAGAGCCTCTGTCTCTTTCTCAGGGTGTTCTAGAATGTTGCAGTTGAATGGAAAATAAATATCGACCTGCACTGGCTCTTCCAGCACCCCGCTGCAGATGGGACATAACAGATCCTCGTCCACCTCTCCTTGGAACCTGGTGACGTCGTACCCCATGGCACATTACCAGAATCCTTTGATATCTGAAATGAAGCAGGCAGGAAGAGTGTGTTGTGAGAACTCAGCCGGTGCAATCAAATGCCTGCATATCGCCTCTGAGACAGAGATGCATGAGAAGAACTGGATGTACAACAGAATGAAACTGAAAACTTATAGCCTTTGTTGGCCAATTTTAACTGAACACTAAAACCAGCACTGGAACAGAAGAACTTCTTTTTGTTTTTTTACCAATTTCAAGATTTAACAGCTGGTATGAAAATGAAGAAAGTACAATCAAATATGCCAAATTATAAAATATTATGATGCACATCTTCTGGACAATCAAAATCATAAATGCAGTACACGATTAAGAGCAGCATATGACTTGAATAATGCTTTATGTACCAACTGACTTTAATTACAAATTGTGCTATTCATTGCAACATGACCCTATTCTAAAACCTAACAATGCAGTAGTCTAATAAGCCTAAAACAATGTACACACAAATATTGGGAAAGAGTCTTTGCTCAATTTGTTAATTAATCAGATTGAACTTTTTAACAATACTTCAATTCTATGAACACTAGTGACGCAGCCTTAAAATTTGGCCAAACCAAGGCACAGCTTTCACTTTGCTTGTGGAACAGTCTTTGTGCCAGGCGCGTGTCGATGATGCTTTAAAGCGTAGGTTTCAGAACAAAACTCCTTAGAAGCACTGCAGGTAAACTGATAGAGGTTTAATGAACATGGCATTTTGACAGTAGCAAATAATGGAGTGCGCTCTGCTGGACAAATTAAGTAATTACACCATGTCAAGCATTTTATGAAAGTGAAAAAGTAAAGTGAAAGTGACGTGACATGTGGCCATTTCATATCGGCGGCATATTCGCCGTTACCGATATATCGGCGACAGGCTCATATCAGCCGATAATATCGGCAAAACGATATATCGGTCGGGCTCAAGTAGATATTCAAAATAATCACTACTTAAAGACATCACAAAATCAACATACCTTTCTGAATATATTTGAGTGTTTTCAGTGCCAATTTACTATTTTGGTATCAGCTATTTAGGACAAACTCATTCCTAGACTACAAATAAGAACAGTCCTTAGCAGGAATAAGCTCCAAAGTGGACCGGATTTTATGGTGGAAATCATTAAGTTATTAACGCCTATACAGAATTACATCTGTGTTAGAACAGACAGAAAGCAGACATTTTAGTAACACGGAGCACAAAAGATTTAAACCATACTAAAATGCATTAACTTCTATGAAATATGCATGATCCGAGTGATTATATATAACACACAGTAGCATTAAAGGAGTACAAGGCATTTTCTCTGCTACTATATTATGTGAAACATTCAAAAGAAATGTACATTCATACCTCACGAAAGCACAGCCCTCATGATCCCTGTACAATGAGTCGTCCTCATGTGTCAGGTGGACAAGGCGATCTGCCTTACGATGAAAGACTGAACATCCCCCTTAAGAAAGAGAAAACAAGACATCCATTATGATGCAATCAATACACTGCTATTTATTTCAAAGCAATTTAATTAAGTTTTAAAAAGCCTGTTTGAAACATTTCCCTGAAGCTTCAGACAAGTTTGGCGTATTTACTGTCAACTAATCCATTCCCATTTCAAGATGTTTTGAATACTATGGCTGTCAACATTTAAGCTTACGAATGCTTTTATCTCCCACTGGGTCTCTTGAGTGGAAATCCAAAACCATGAATGCCTTGATATGAATGCCTTCGTAATCTATTTAAGAGCCGACTCATTTAAGAGCCTGATGATGTATGGGTGGAAGCTACACATGCACAAGCAATCACAGGGCTGGACAGTATGACGTGTAATGAAATGAGAGAATTTTGCAATATATATTTGGGTGGCCATAAGTAGGCAGTGCTTCGAGAGCAATTAAGAAACAATTACTCACAACAACATCATGTGGTTTTTCAAATCACGAGTTTGCCTGGCAGGCGAAAAAAAATCCTATAGAATTACATTGAGCCATGTATAAGGACCAAATCATCATAGAGGCTTGTGGCTGGGCTGACAGTAAATAACCACCCAGTACACCCTAGCTCCCACATAGCAACACCCTGGTAACCATCCATTACACCCTAGCATTGCGATGCATTTTCACTCAGTGGAATCACAATAACTTGTGTTTTCAGGTTGGTGTGTGTGAACCTGAGACTTTTCCACAGCCTATTGAAACAAAGCAGATGTAGTCAGCAAGGATTAGACGTGTGATTTAAAGCACTTTTATCCAGCAGCACTACATTTTTTCTTTGGAATCTAATGTCATAAAAAAACAAGAAGGAGAATGCTGGAGTTAGTACACAGATCAATGCTCTTAATTTGAATTTAAAATCCAAAGCAAAAAAAGGGGCTGCGTTATGTAGACACAGCATCTCTTCAGATTCATAACAGTTCTGTGAGGGGTGGTGTTGTGTCCCAGTAGGCTCGTGGTGACCTAATTTTAGCTTGTCTAAGCAGATGATGGGGGAGAGTGTGGGTGGTTTAGCACGTTCTCCCCTCAACCCCCATTTTAGAGAGTGGGTTCCTCGCTTTCATTCAGTAAAGATCTGGTTTTAGTGGCACGGATGCATGATCACCAAGAGCACATCCGGGAGTGCACAGGAGTGCAAGTGGCACACGTTTACCAATGTCCAAAGCGCTTTGTCCAAACCCCTAAATAAGTATGAGACCATAATATATTAACTTATCAGCTGTTTTGATGCTGTAAAATGGTGGCTGTTTATCTCTCTCTCTATACACACACACATACATACATACATGCATATATATATACACACACACACACAATATATATATATATGTGTGTATGTGTGTGTGTGTGTGTGTGTGTTTCTGCACCAAAAATGTATATAAACATGACATGGCAGACCTGTCTTTCAGCATATAATATGTTAGGGGTTAATGTCAAATGTACAGATGTAGCCATTTAAACAAGATGCATATGATAAATTACAGCCAGCCAGCCATGAATATGAATACAATGTCACGCTGGATTCAGACAGACAAACTAACTGTACTTCTGCCAAAATACATACAGTAATGAACAAGACAGGACATGGCAGAACAGCTGCAAACATCTGTACGGCTATTAAACCTCCTGGCGATGTAAAAAGCTTCTGCCAGCCTGTAACACACGCACGCTGATGTGCTTGAGCGAATAGGCGCTTAGCATTAGCCAGCTCGCTAACAAGATGCATATGATAAATTACAGACAGCCAGCCATGAATATGAATACAATGTCACGCTGGATTCAGACAGACAAGCTAACTGTACTTCTGCCAAAATACATACAGTAATGAACAAGACAGGACATGGCAGAACAGCTGCAAACATCTGTACGGCTATTAAACCTCCTGGCGATGTAAAAAGCTTCTGCCAGCCTGTAACACACGCCTGCTGATGTGCTTGAGCGAATAGGCGCTTAGCATTAGCCAGCTCGCTAACGGTGCTGTACAAAAACAACCAACATAATCATCACAGCCACGGGCCTTCCTTACTGAGTTCGAGTTTTTTGCATATAAAAATGAATGAATGTCTTAAATGTATTTTATTCACTGTAAAATTCCATTTAAAGTGTATGCGTCGATGTTAAGAAGATAGCGTACGTGGCTAACTAGCACGAAATCCAACTAACATTAGCTGAGGCATGCCGAAAGAGCAGCTTTGGTCTAAACATTACACCACGCGTCCATAAATGTCACATTACAAATTCTAGCCACCACTAAAAAAAACTGTAAATGTTATTTAAATACTGTCCTGATCAAATAACGTCTTGTTGTTTCGTCACTGCATTTGTCCCCAGTTTGTGCTACTATCCGGTAATTTTACAAGTTGACATAAATAAAGCGTTGAAAATCACCCAGAAGGACTGTAATACCTATTCACCTAGATCGCGGTATTCCTCCAAAGCTTAATGTGATTTCTGGATTTCGAGCCTCTGATATTTGCAGTGATCTGGTAGATGGCTGATATCTCTTCCTGAGCCGAGTGAAGTCTGACTGAATCTGCTGCGCCTACAGGACAGCGTGTGTGTGGAGCAGCAATTATAGCCTACCTGATGTAGGCTACTCTTGAATCAAGAGTAGCCTACATCAGGTAGGCTATGTACTCTTAAACACATTACATGCATACTAATCTAAGAGCGCATATATATTTGACCTATGCAGGAGTTATTTAAATGAATTTAATTATCTATATCTATCTATCTATCTATCTATCTATCTGTCTGTCTGTGCATCTCTACATGCAGATACATTAAAGTTACTTGGACATATAGGGCTGCAGTGGGCCAATACTTAAATATATTTGACAGGATGAGAGTGAGAATGTGTTGAATTTACATCACACAGTCATGACATGAGGTAAACCAAGTTGATCAATGCCTTTCCAGTCATGTGATCTCCGATAGGTTTAAAGTTGTCTGCTGGTGAAACATTAACCTCCTCTTCATAAAACAATGCTTCATGCTTCATGCTTAAACACTAGGATACAGAGAGGATACTGGAGATCATGTAACAGGCTTAAGAGACTGCAAAAAATCATGGGTGGACAGACAGTCTGGTAAAGAGTTTATCAGTTAAAGCTTAAATTGAGATGGCATTTTGATGTCTTTAAGTACTTTGCATGACTTTGCAATGTGCTTTCTGTACGCTTTTGATTTAAGAGTCTTTATCTTAAGTTTTAATTCCTATATACTGATCAGATGCTGCTCTTTCATAGCTCTGAATGTTTCTTATGTTTCTAGGAAATACAATGTAATTAGATATACCTGACTTTTGAATGCAGAAGTTGGTATCTTGGGAAATTTGAGACATTGTTGAGATTTCTTCTAAACTGTAGGAGAAACACATGAGAGTATTAGTATTATTTTATCAGAGGAATCATCAGCAAACTTAAGCAAGTCTCAATTTTGTCTCCCTTAAACCTCTAACCTTCCATCTAGAAGGAACATGTGAGGTATTCCAGAGCTCTCACTCATGATTTTTACAGTATGGATCGTAATTTGTTTTTACCAACTGTAATTGGGATTGATTTAGAAATGCCTATGTAGGAGAAACTGTAGGAGAAACACATGAGAGTATTAGTATTATTTTATCAGAGGAATCATCAGCAAACTTAAGCAAGTCTCAATTTTGTCTCCCTTAAACCTCTAACCTTCCATCTAGAAGGAACATGTGAGGTATTCCAGAGCTCTCACTCATGATTTTTACAGTATGGATCGTAATTTGTTTTTACCAACTGTAATTGGGATTGATTTAGAAATGCCTATTTAATGATGCTTGTTTAATTAAAACTGTTATATTGAATGCTGAGGCCCACATGCTAAAATTATTCATGTTTATTGGCATTTTCACTAAGGACAACTCTGAGCTTCAAGCTTCTGCTCTACCACTGTATGATTTCTGTGATGATACCAGCCATCCTTGTACTGGCAACACATGTCCAGGTCAACAAGAAAGAGAGCACACAAGTCAAATCTACACAGGAACACTTAGAGGAAGCTTTTGAAGAGCAGGTACGTTTGGATGATTCTGTCAGAACATAACGTTTAAGTAACCAATGATTGTTTTTGTTTTTGAGAATCTACAATTTACTCGTCCCTACATGTCTGGTAAAGTAGATCTACCACATTCCTTGAGGGATTTTTCAAAACATACAGAGATCAAGTGCTTTTTGCTTGAGTGTTACACTGAGTGCAAAAATCTTATCAACAATGACTCTGATGCAATCAATCAATCAAATTGAACTAGGTTAGAGTTGCAGTTTCAGTACATACTGTATGTTGAAAGCAAATCATAAAGCACTATCATAAAGACACTGGCATGCGTGGACCTTGAAAATGATGTCTGTTGGTAAAATAGTCGTTCAGATTTGATCTTCTCTCAAGGGCTACTACTTGCAACGCCTATTCCTTCAGTATGGGGACAATGGGACTTTGACCTATGAGGGTCTGCAGAAGTTGCTTGGCAGTTTAGGTCTCGGGGAGGTCAGTGTCCTGGAGATCCAACATGGTGGAGTGAAGCATTCTTCTCAACCCCAATCCCATTCCCACTCACATGAAGACCATTATCATCCTCAAAGGACCACAAACTCACCTCCACTCAAAGAAAGGTAAGATGGCTAACGCATTATTGTAATCATTACACTTTCATTCTACAATCTTCTACAATATTATTTACACTGACTGTGGTTTGTGCCTATAAAGTTAACTTTTTAATATGTAATCTTTTATTATCCCCACAAAACCAGAGATGAATTTCCCTGTATTTGATGATCTGGTTATTGTTTGCGGAGGACTAATCCATGAAAATATTCAGTCCTAGACCTCACATTAAATCAGTGATCAGAGGATCTCCTCCAGAATGGGGTCACTCAGACTATTTTCCACACCCTGGTCTAAGACACAAACTGGAAGAAAATGTGTCACCGCTGTCAGACCATCCGACAGAGAAACACCTTCATGGGAATGTGAGTGTTTACTCCTAAACTTCCTGTTAGAGTGTTACGAATGGACAAAGTCTACCACTGAATTCTCTTCACTATCACATGACCAAAGGTCTGTTGATATCTTGAGACAGTAAAATTCAGTCTATTGTCCTTTCCTGTTCTGTATGAGGTACACAAACTATTTTGGAGAGAGATAATCATGTAAGAGGTCTCTGCTGAAAAGACTGGTTTAAGCCGGTTAGTGCTGGTTTAATGCTGGTCTAGCTGGTGAGCCAGAATATGATATAATGCTGTATATCTGCAAAACTCTGGCAAAAATCTTGCAAAGCTGGTTGACCATCATGCATCTTCTGGTGATGCTGGTTGATAAGAGCTTGCTGGTTAAACTACTGAGGAGGATTTCTTGGACTACCAGCACACAAATATCCCCAACTGTGGATTAGCATCTACATCACAATATGTGCAATATGTAAATACATACTTAAGTATAGAAGCCTATTTCTTCTAAATTCTGAGATACTTAGTCGTAATTATGAGATAAAAAGTCAAAATATGTCATAATTATGATGTCAAAATTATGAGAAAAAGTTACATTTATGAGAGAAAAAGTCATAAGTGTAACAGAAAAAGTCAAAATTGTGATACAAAATTATGAGTTAAAATGTAGGAATTATTATATTATAATAAAAAAGTCAAAATTATGAAAAAAACAATTGACAAGTTTGAAATCATGAAATAAAAAGTCAGAATTATGACAAAATTCTAAATTATAAGATAAAAGGTCATAATTTTGACTTTTTAATCACATAATTATGTAAACCATACCACAGTATACCATAATTTCAACTTTTTACATAATAATTTCAACTTTTTTTTGGTAATGCAATAAAGTCAGGCTTCATTATAGCAAAATAAATCTGAATTTTGCCTGTGTATTATCTTAAAATGTTCAATAAGGAAATAAACAGACCATTACAATGCACAAAACCATCGGCCTATAGTGACATTACCATTGCAACGTTACAGTAATATTAACACTTAAAGTCCTCTGAGGTCATTTTCACTACAGCTGATAACTGATACACAACATGGTATCAGCTGTGTTCGTAGAAAACAAGAGAAAGTGAGTCTGCGGTGTGATACGAGAGACATGGAAGTAGCGCAAGCTTTGAATGACCAATCATAATGGAGTATTTCAGAGAGCTGTGTAATAATCTGAACCTCACATTTCTTACTCCCTTATCGCAGTGTCTAAATGTTACCCAGCTCCTGTGGAACTTCGGGCTGGGCCAAGCGTCCCATATCACTCCTGCCCATTTCACCTTCCTGTGCCCTGCCCTCCTGTTCCAGATTGACAGTGGAGTGTGTCTGCGGCACACAGAGGTGCAGTCACAGGGAAGCAAAACCAGTGAGAGTTTCCTGAGAGGTGTGTGTACAAGGCAAATGTGATATCAGAATCAATTTTGTGTTTGTTTTCATGATAGTGCAGGTTAAACATAGTCATTGTATCTCAGCACTAGGATGGGCCTCCTTGGCACTCTTTGCTATCAGTTTGCCTTCCCTGGTTGCCCTGGGACTGGCACCCCTGCTTCAACCTTCCATCCTTCAAATATTCCTGTGCCCGATGGTTGGCATGGCAGTGGGCACATTATGTGGAGATGCCCTCCTGCACCTCCTGCCCCATGTAAGTAATACACAATACAAAATTAAGCATAATTTCAAGAAAGTATTATTCTGTAATAATTCAAGCGCTATAGATGTATATTTTTTGTGATTTTAGGCCATCTTCAGTCAACACATTGAACATCAGGATGCTGTTTTCAAGGGTCTGAGCGTGTTGGGAGGACTTTACCTTCTATTTGCCTTTGAGAGCCTTCTGGGACTTAAACAACATTTCAAGGTAAGTTTCATCCAGTGGGACTTTAATCATGACCCGCTGACTTAAGTAAAAGAGATGTGATGTTTTCCCTATCTGTCCCCTTCTTCAAACATAATTTAAAGAAAAGGAAACATGATGCAGAGTCTGGAAGGGAGCTGGACACACTGCAGGGTATGTTTATTTTCAGACATGTGAAAGAGCAAACCAGAAAGAAAATCATTAATGATTATGGAACATATAAATTAATCTGGACTCTGTCATAGGTACCTCAACAGCCAATCAGAATGAGAGTTCAGGGCATGGCCATTCTCATGGGCAGCCTGGACCAGGGAAGATGGGCATCAGAAGCATGGCATGGATGGTGGTCATGGGAGATGGGATACATAACCTCACAGATGGACTAGCCATTGGTACATAAAAGTTATTACTGATTAAAGTTGCATTAAGTAATAAGTAATCATTTTAAATTGATTACACTCAGAAAATGTAACTAAATAATAATAATAATAATTTAGGCCCTGAAGCAAAACCAACTGAGAAACACTGATATAAGAGCCAACAAAACATAAAACTGTTATTTAGTGCACCTTTAAAGCAACGGCAAGTTTTTACTTCGAAATGTCAGTTTCATAATCATTCTGATGGTACTCCAAAGTCGCAAAAATACACAAAACTGCATACAGTTGCTTTCATTTAGAAATAAAAGCATTAAAAAAAACATTTCTGGCACTTTAATCTTAATAAATTTAACTTCAACATTTTCTTGTTCTCCTCTAGGTGTTGCATTTTCTCAGAGTCTAACAGGTGGCCTCAGCACTACGATCGCTGTGTTCTGTCATGAGCTTCCTCATGAGTTAGGTGTGTTGGAGTCATTTCTATTATTTATGTTCATCATGAATGATCAATATTGCATATATATATATTTATTTCTTTGCTCGTGTCTGCAGGCGATTTGGCGGTGCTGTTGGCTGCAGGCTGGCCTGTACGCAGACTGGCTGTGTTTAGCGCCATCTCTGCTTTGCTGGGCTTTGTTGGCGTTTTAACAGGAACTGCACTGGGAAACCAGTGGGCGACACACTCACCTTGGATTCTCACCATCACCGCTGGGGTCTTCCTTTATGTTGCTCTTGCTGACATGGTAATAATTTTGATTGGCAAAATACAGTAATGTTAATCTATGACTTCTTCATTTTTATCTTGAAAAGCTAATATAATCCATAACAGTCATATTGAATACAATGTCTTTATATAAGTTAAAGTTGTGATTCTGTTTCTATAGATGCCTGAAATGCTCCATGGAGATGCTGGATCTCTGAGCCCTCTGAAGCGCTTCCTCCTGCAGAGTCTGGGCCTGCTGATAGGGGGCGCAATCATGCTTTGCATCGCCCTCTTTGAGGACCATATTGCTGTTAGCCTGGGAGAAGTCTAAGGATATGAAGACTATCCAAATGAGATCCTCAGGATGTCACGCCAGAATTTCCATCCAAGCAGCAGTATTATGTACATACCTCTTCCCATAATGAACTACTGTGCACTGAATGGATTGGTATAAGAGATACAGTGAGATGAACTCATATACACATCCTTGGGCAACTACTTCTCAACCTAAATGAATTTCTGAATTTTAAATGGGGGGGGGGGCTATAAGAATGGTCTGATGAAATTGTTTCTGCCCTTTGAGTTGAATGCTGTGTTGTCAGTATGTCTTTCATTTATCATATAAATATTTCTATGTCTTGCAACTTGCTTTTTAATGATGTATTAAACAAGGTTGTTGTTAAAATGATAAAATTGAACAATCTTTACAATAACCATAATGTTATTGTTTCTAGCAAAAGGCGTTCATGAATTTATAGTCATCATTAAGTTAAGGCTGTTGGCCGTAATTTTATATTAGTTATAATTTCATATTATTTAAAATCTGAATTTCAAGCAAATCACTGCAAAACAACATTTTACAAAAAGAAAAATCAAATTGTTCTACATAAAAACCTGTGTTAAATGAAAAATATATCTCTTCCTGAATGTCATACACGGATGCTTATTTCTGCCACCAGAGCAGTTTAAAAATCCTCAGTTAAAATTCCTATATGATGTGAAATGTACATTTTGGTCTGTTACAACATGCTGACATTCTGTAGTGTTCAGCGCAACAGAAGACACACAACAACAACTTATATGTAGCAATAGCATTTTATTTCAACATTACCAATTCTAAGCCACGATACTGAATGACAAGACCTACTGGCTGCAGCAGTTAATGAACCTGACTAACAAAAACATGGGATTTTTTTTGTCTTTAAAGTCAGAGACCAATTCATTTTTAATAAGCTCAAATTAAAAATGATTATGTTCTTTCTTACTTAAATACATGTACAGAGTTTCACATCTGTTAGTAACAAGTAACCATTCACAAGCTCATACTATGAATTAACAAGGCAAAGTGCTTTCAGGATTGCATTGTCACAAAGAAATGAATGGCTTTTTGCGGGGTTGAAAGGGTGAGGGTTCTCCTTCCTCAGGTCTAGGAGGGGTCACGTGACCGTCCTGACAGATTCAGGCAGAATCCACCGAATTTGCCCCGTGCCCCCAGGTCCAAAATGGATATGTACA
>NW_015642789.1:952220-961112 GCF_001515625.1 Sinocyclocheilus rhinocerous
AAAAAACGGAAAAAAAAAAAAAAAAAAAAAGAGCACGAATGTAAACGCCAGCTAGTATAGGCTGATATTTTTCCCTGTTTCTTCAAAATAAAGCAAAAAAAACATTAAAGGAGCGATAGAGGCAAGACACATATGACATCATTTGAAATATAATGGGGAGAAAGTTGGATTTTAATTAAAAAAAAAAAAAAAATCATAATACAGTCTGGCTTCACATTCCAGTGGTACTCTTGTGTATATACACTAACAAATATCATGTTACACACAGACAGACAATACAGTCAAGTACGCTAACTGTTGTCTTATATCACCGATTGTTGGTTATAAGTTATATATCTGTTCCATATACATATATATTTCCATTTGTCAACAATTGGTGGAGTTTTTGATGCAACAAGCTGTAACACAGAGGTAGGATAATGCTACTTAAAATGCCTTACGTTTCGCTAAATCTAAACCATTGTGTCAGCGATGGGTCAGGCTTGAAGCGGAGCGGTAGGTTTTTTACGCAAGCAAGTGGTGATCTTATTGGTTGATACGGAATTGGTGTGATGTCGTAGACCCTGCAATGGTCTCAGGCTTCTGCTGGTGATGGTATCTCTTACACGTTCAACTTAAAGACAGGATAAGAATATTTGCAGATATGTCGATGAGGTATACAGGGTTGATATGACCCCTGTTCGTCACACTTGCACACACAACACATACACACTGGGCGCTGCCCTACACGATCGCTCACTATGTTTCCATTGTCAAAACAATTAGCAGAGAACAGCTTGGAGTTCAATACTCGAGTAAATAGTGCAGTTTTGTGGCTTTTTTTTTTTTAAGTCAGAGTCACATTTCTTTCACGTTGTAATGCGTTTCAAATACTTGGCATGTTCAAGCAGAGCTTGGAAGCAGTGACAGTAACCCTGTATTTAGGAATTTTGGCGATGGAAACATAGCCACTGTGTAGTATTTTTGCTTTTTTTTGTAACGGCTATCTTTTGGAAAGTCTTAAAGACGGCGGGTCCTAGTGAAACTGGATTCAAACACGGGACGCAGGAGGTCCGCTTGATTAAAGCCAGTCTCTTCGAAATGGCCAAATCCTGCACACATCCAATTCACATTCAGTTTGACTGAAATAAGGCTCTCTCAGCACTGAAATCTCTTATGTTGGATTCAGTTACAAGAAGAGGGTGTTAACCTAAGGTGCCACAGATTACATAGCCAGGCCAAAAGCAGCCAGAGCCAACAAATCTTTAGAAATTTACAATTGTCTCTTGATACTTGTATTGCTTGTTCTTGAATGAAATCAAGTGGCCATCTCTACAGAGACATACATTGGTCCTATGTTGTGAAATACTAGATTACTTTATTCAGTGTGCTCCCGGTGATATCAAATATGAAATCATTGATTGCTTGAAGCCAAAATGAAGGACCTTAAAGTAAGTTACAACTTAAGGTATTCTGAAGATTATTATAGGACTTCTGGTATTGGTTGTCAACGGTATTTCTGTTTTGTACAATGCAATTCAAAGGAATGTTTCTTCATGGTACAGGTTCCTTTTTTTTTTTTTTTTTCCAAAACTTCTGAAGACATTAAATGACAAATATTGGGATCTTGATGTCTGACCAAAATAAAAAATCTGATCTAATAATCATCAATGAAACATTCTTTGGTACCGCATAACATATGGCCCAAAGTTCAAATGTTGTGTGGGGAGAAATCAAACCCTGCATATTTCCCTGTTGACAACAACATTCAAGATACCATTCCCAAATAGAACTATCACATCTCTAATGCAAAAAAAGAACTGTAATTCTAGGCAATGTGCTTCGCTTTTGGTATCAAATCAATTGATTAGAGGTAAATGAACAGGTCTAAACACCCCCCCAACACACACACACACAAATGCTTAACATGCCACGAAAGCAGACACTGACTTTACGTGGCACTGGAGAAGGTACATGGAAAACGGCACTCTCTGACCAATCAACCGATGAGCAAACAGAAATGCCATCTTTCCAGTAAGCAAGAAGTATTGATAAGGCTTTGACACCTATCACAGTTTCCACCAAGTCCATTGTACATTCCACAAGAAAGTGCCACTTATGGAGGCAAAACAGGAAGGAATTCAAATTTGTACAATCCAAATAAAATAAAATAACAAATAAAATACCCTGCTTAAAGAAAAAAAGGATGTTGTAAGAGGGCATTTTACTATGGCGCACAAAAAAGTTATTGCACTTCAGTCCATTTCAGGTGGATACTTTGACGTCAATACAACATAGAGAAAAGGAGTCATGCCAACATTCTACAAGACACTGGGTTACAACTAATCTCCAATGCATTACCACACAAAAAACGACACGGCACACGTCTACTTCACTAAAGAGTTCACACGTTGTAAAACTAAACACGTTTTTTTCCATACAGAGTTTGAACAGGTCACTAGCTAGAACCGATCAAATGTTTCGCCGTTATGGTTTAATTCAATTTACAAAGGTTATTTGTTCATCTGCGGTGTCGTGAGAAATTCGATCGCGATTTTTGACGGCTCAAAACGCAACCACATGGATGGTGGCTATTTCTGAAACTTACAACAGTTGTTCATTCATAAGGCTCACTAAAGGTGTTAATGGAAGACCATACCCTGTGGCATGTACTTGATAACAAAAGGCACAATCCCACATACTCGTCACAAAGTGTAGTACTTTAAAGAGATGATTAAGATGCTTACAGACTCCAAAGAAATAGCAGCATGCCACGCTAAGCAGTCATTTTCTCAATCAAAGCCAACAAGCAAGTAAGGTCAGTGTTAGATTTACAGATGAACTTCTGAAGGTCCGTGATCGGTCAATGAAGCTCTTGGGATATCTCTGGTGGCACTATGCAACTATGTGAGATTTAAAAAAAAAAAAGTATTCCTGCATAGCTTTTTTTTTTGTTTTGTTTTTTTATAAATATGAAAATGTTTTTTAAAGGGATCCCTACATGCCCTGTCAGATCAGCCATTCAGTCAGGCTCCGGTGGTCTTCTAAATAGCCTTATGAAAACAAGCTGCTGGCAAGAACAACAAAAAGCAACTATTTTTGATTAGATCATTCGCTTGCGGATTTACAATTTGAACTATTAGCGCTTACTGAGTAGAAACATGAAGTAACACTAAGCAAGGGTGAAGGACATCATCAAGTTTAAGAGCACCCCTTAAAAACTCCAATGTTTTCCATTTCAAGGCCTCAGACCGTGACCTTAGGATTCCAGTTGCATGGAGCATGCGTTGCTAAAAGCCCACCCAAATTTCATGTACCAGTACATATAGCACTAGATAGCTAGTTCATGAGGCAAGACTGCCACGTCAAGGCAATTCTGACCACACTTCTTGAGGAATTATGTACAGCACATCATCTTGTGCTCTTGTTATTTACGTTGTTAGAAATATTTGTATTTATAACATCACACAAGTATTTACTACCTAAATGCTTTAACGAAGACATCGAAAAATGGGGAGAAAATGCATCTACTCTGCCTTGTATAAAATGAAATTAATCATTGGATGATACATACTTTTTTCTTAGATGTATTCCCAAATCTTTTACCATTCACTACCAATACTGATTTTTTTTATTCTGCAAATTGATGTTTTTATAAGTCATATTCAATAGTGAAAATCAGTGCTTTTGATGTTTTATTTAGGAGAATGAGTAGAGTTGGTCAAATATTAGCAATTCCAAATAAATTTTACAGCTAAATATTTGACGTGTATTAAACAAAAAGACTATTTTTTATGTTCTAGTGCAAAAACTCCTAATAAATTCCATGAAAATGATTATTTTGAGGCCAGAAGCCATTATGGTACATCTTTCAGCAAAACAACCTATAGAACAGTGTGCTTCTTATGAATCTCATCGGAACGAGATCCCAGGTTAACGACAAAATCTCTCAAGTGCTGCGATTGCTGAACTATACCATTTCCTCTTAAGGCAAAAAGTTGGGAGATAGACATGGGTTAAATGAAACGGGTGTTTTGAGTATTGCCTTAAATGGATGCGTCTTCAAGTAGTAAGGACGCTGAGGTCCACTGAGGTAAATCAGACATTCTATCAGCCATTAATACCTTTGCGAGAAAAAAAAAAATCTAATACAAAAATGCAAGGATGGACATAAAATAAGGACACTGAGTTAGCTACAATTAATCTGCTTTCCAACAAAATGGTTACAATTATTAGACAACTCTAGTTTCTAACTGCCTGCATGTAACTGCAACCATTATAGCTTGGTCAACAGGCAATGAAACAAAAACAAGCTCTTTAAACTGCACAATTTGCTGATCCAGAATAAAACAAGAAAAGCTATGTAAATGTGTCATTTTGGTAAATGTCAAATTTGCCCTTCGGTTAATGATGAAATTAAGGCGTTTCATAATTCCATTGCTTTGAAATAAACCTCAAATTATCAGTGGTTTGTGGGAACTATCGATTACAATGGAACATTTATAAAATATTGTTTTTGAAGGAGCAGTTGACTGAATGACTCCAATCCGGCTACTCAATTTATAAGGGCAAATGCTAAGTTATGGCTTAGCCATGAAAGCTTTCAGATGGAGGTGAGCTCCACCAAGGGCTAACCAGCCCATCAGTATAGCTTAGTTACGAATATACTGGCATTTTTAGACAGTCTGATTGTGAACGTACTGGCATTTTACAATAATTAACACACAATGTGGATCTCCCAAAAAATATAATGGGCACAGTAGCTTATGTTAGCTTGGACTTCGTTCGTCTTTTTTCTTTTGGTAAAGGTCTTGATGCACACTCAAAAACTGAACCCAAGGAATCATTCATTCACATTTTTACAAACATATCAAAATGAGAAAGGAAAAAGAAAAGAAAAAAAGTTATGGCACTAAATGATTTTAGGGAGAAAACTCCCCTTACCAGTTGTACTTTACTCCAATAAAAAAAAAAAAAAGTCTTGCCACTTTGTGATCGGTTCCCGTATTGTTCGTACACAGAACACCTAATGCACAAATTCAGTCTAAGTTCTGAAAGGGTTCAGTTCCAAAGTTCCTGTTGCCAAGCTAATTATTTAATCGCTAACTACAGCATTCAGGATTTTCACCAACATCGAAGCAAGCTGCTACCATCATGGCATACATTCGACAAAACAATTCAACAATTTTAGTGCAATGCCAATAAGACGATTAGAAATTTGAGGAATTAAAACAAATACGTTTTAGTTTGTTTTGGCTGGATAAGAATTATTTTCGCTAATAAATAGACAAAGATCTCCTCTAAAAAAAAAATTAGCTCCAAGATACAATTGAAAGCAGCACTTTTTCTTGCACCAAAATGAAATGTATTACTAATCACAGGCTCCACGGGCACTTGTTTTTCGAACTCGACTACTTGTGGTATGACTAGCTAGACTAAATTTATAAATATTTTTTTTTGTACAACTACAAGCAGTATAACTGGCAGTGCAAATAACTTCAAGCTCATCAACTTGCACTTCATTATCGTACCCAGTGCTGTCTAGACACGCACTAATTCCCTCCACCAAACAGCAGCAAAAGTTATTGTACGTGAAAAAGTCAAGCTCAAGTACAGGTAAATAAGCTTGAATTAAACTCCCATGAGGGACTTCCTCTTAGTCATGTAGCCCATTTAGAAATTTTTTAAGATATGACTTGACTAATCTGATTTGCACACATGCACATTTGTACTCTTGCAATTAGAGGTCAGATATTTGCCCATTTACAGCTTATGATAGACGCAAAAGCGTATTTTTTCATCCTTTTTTGTTACTGAACAAGCAAGTGCTTTACATCAGGTCTGCGTGGAGTGGAGAAACTTGTTTAAGCAGCCAAAACTTGTCATTACAAAGACGAAGAGGTCATTTCATAAATCAGTATAAATATGCTCTCCACACAGCCTTAAAACATCTAATGTTACCGTTTTCATTTGTCTACACACCTTCAATCACCAATAAAATATCAGTTAATGTTACAACACTTCAAAGCTGCTCTATCTACATCACTAAAATCCTGATACACGGCAATGAAAGCAACAGTATTGGTATAATTGAGAACAAGTCCACATTTCACACCTGAAGTATGCATTAATTCTTAGATGTCTTGAATTAAGGGAAAGAGATTTATATAGCTCTTCCTAATTGGGAAAAACGCTTTTGCTTGTTTAGGAAAAAATAAATCTATGGCAAAATTAAAAGCCCTTTCAACTGATTGTCTCATTACTGACTGAGCATATATTGCCTGTTTGTGGTGCACAAACTAAAAAAGGGATGTTTCAAACACTCATTGAATGTTCTTATTTTGTGTTTAGGTGCAAAAAACCTAATGGAAGCACAATCTTAACTTTGTTAATTAATCTACCTTTGGCAATAAGGAAGCATTTTAAAAAGAGCAGGGGTGAATGTTATTTCAGTACTTAAATGGAAAAGATATTTCTTGGATATCTATTAGTTCCTATTAAAATGGTATTTAGAAATCGCTCGGCTTTGGTCATACCCATGACTGCTCCCTACAAACAAATGTAAAAAAGCTCCAATCAGCCTGAACACTTCAGTTTTGCAAAATTCACATATACACTCCCCAAAGTCTATATGAATCATACGTTCATCTATTCAGGTAATCAATTCATGACGGGTTTAGGGGACTGCATATGGTGTTTAACTGATTGGATCCTAGGTAGGCAAAACTAAATTCAGTAGGCACTGTGAAAGCAACTCCACACTTAATATTATAGCAAAGCAGTAGATTTAATTGAAGATATTTTATGAGGCCCAAGAACAAAAAATAAAACCAACCAAAATAAATAAAACCGAAGGTCCCAAGGAGCAAGTACTGTGTATGACGTTTGTGCTTTCTATACTTCCTTAGTGTAGCATCTTCATAATGTTGTTTAAACGGCCAAAATCATGACACTTGTAACTCCTTTCTTCTGCCCACCTACAAACAGTGATCTGGACTACCCAATACCTCCATTGTAAACCTAATATGAACCTCAACCTCAAAACCCATCCAAACACTATCCCTTTTCTCTCTAACAAGTAAACAAGCATTACATATCAGACCCCTCTATCAGGAGGTCATTGGTCTTTTGGCTTAAGGTAGTATGGTTTCCCTTCTGTCAATATGATTCTGTTAGGTTGTTTGTTTTTTCCTGATCTGTGCTAAATCAGATTACACCTCACATAAAAACCTCAAAACGTAATAATCAAGTATGGGATGAAAAACTTGGACTGTTGCGCAAAAGTGGATGTCACACATACACGTGCAAGCACGCACACAAACACACACACACACACACACACACACAAGACCACTATCAAATACATGGTCCCGCAAATTCATGCAAATCTAGTGTAACCCGTTTAAATTGTTCCTCAGGGCAGGCTGTAAATTCCTATGCAAGGCCACAGCGTCACGCAAATAGGAGGCATGATATGGAAACCCATCCATTATCACTGTTACCATGGAGACACACAGCTGCATAATTCTAACATGAACAGAGTCAAATCGACTGCAAATGGAGAAGAAATAAAGGACTGACTCGCCAGTGATTCATACTGGTTCGAATAGATGGCTTAGATTCAGATTTTAGATTTTAGACTCATACTGAATGGACAGCATCTAAAATGGGAGTCAGGAGGTGGGAGGAAAAGGAAAGTGGGGGAAAATAAATAGAAATAAATAGCTAAGTTCGTCCTCTCGTGTTCGCTCTCTACTGAAATGTGAAGAAAAGCTTTGATACTGGCACAGGAGGGATTTGTGGCTGTAATTGCATATAGATTTATCTAGATGTGTAGAGAGGACCAAACCGAGTGACCACACGTTTTTTTTTTTTACGAGTAAGACCGCCTCCCCCCGTCAAGTAGCCATCCAAGCCGATAGTAGCACCATGGCGATCTTTGCCGTAACCATGGCGAAGGCCTCCATTGGGCAGGGGGGGACAGGCGGCGGTGATGCCACAGTGCTTGAGCAGGTTGAGGCTGGGAGAAGACGGTGAGGACGAAGAGGGCGTGGAGGAGGAAGGCTTCATGGTTGACAGAATGAGAGCTAGGCAGTCGGCAACAGCTTTATTGGATGCGCAAGCCAGGGCTGGTGTATGACCTGTGACATGACAAAAACACAACAGAGACATCTTAGCCAAGGAGAAACTCATTCAAATACATCAGTTACGTGATTTATGAAGCAGTTGTTAAGATGGGACACTTTTCCAGAATATAAGTCCCTTTTGTTTTTAACATCTGAAATGTGCTGCGATTCATATTCCAAATTGACTTATTTCATGCAAATAACATCAAGCACACACAATATATCAGTTCTCGCATGGCTAACTTGACATCGCAGCCTACTCATCAAACTAAAATGCCGTCAACCAAGCCTCACATGTCTCACCCTCTGTCTTTCTCAAAGAAAATGGCCTTTTTTTCAGTAAATGAGGGTAAATTGTTGTCAGTTGTTGCCAAATTATAAATGTTTTATCTCTTGGGTTTCAGTTTTTATCTCTCCCTAGTTTCAACTTCAACACCATTTGTACTTGATAGGCAAGAACAAGTTTATTTCCCACATGCCAGTAATTCAGTTTCACTTTAAATAGGTTTAGGCTCGGTGTTTATAATAAATGTTGTTTATAATGAATGTCATCATAACCTGATCATAACTGTGGTGTAAAGGGACCTAAAATACAACCGTAGTGTTTATATTTTGATTGTTTTTGTAATTGTTTTATTAACATATTATAATGTAATAATAAAATGTGATTTATACGCCAATACAACTGATGTGATTTTTTTTTTTTGTCTAAATGCAATTTTCACTCGGTCCAACAGGTGCAGAAAATATTTATGGAAAATACGGTTTATATATATATATATATATA
>NW_015642789.1:961211-972322 GCF_001515625.1 Sinocyclocheilus rhinocerous
ATATATATACACATATATATATAAATAACATCACTCAGGCTTATCTGGCCAATCTAATCTGGCAATAAATCAACAGAATTGCCATGTTCAGTAAATTTCATGTGTAAAGTTTGTTACTAGTATGCTACCTTCATCAGTATTAATATAGCATTTCTAATCATTATTCCATGGAAACAATTGCACAATTCACTTTTTACACCTAATATTAGTCCTTGTACCTGTCCATGTTGTCATTACTGCTGAGAGCAACTCAAAACAAACTTTGCCCAAAAATGCAAAACATGAATTTGTCTGTATTGTATTGCAAATACACTTAGAAAAACTGCACCAATGCCTGTCTTACCTTCCTCATCCACTGCCAGCACTGTGGCTCCACGGTTCAGCAAGGCCTGAACCACGGTGGCCAAACCATTTCTGGCGGCAATGTGGAGGGGCCTGAAATATAAGAAAATGAAGTCGAGAATGATTTTAAAACGTTTGTCCAGTTTATTCTGCTTGAGTTACATGTAAAGTGTGTAGCTTCTGTGCCATAAAGATAAATCAAGCAAATGTTTCAAGCTAGTCAGGATGCTCAAAAAAGAGCAATGTTATGATATTGCTACAGAGCCATGAATAATGGCTTACGTATAGTTGCATGTGCAAACTAGGACAAAGACTAGGACTCACATCTGAAGCATACTGTTGGTTGCATTTATGAGGATAGGGTTGTGGATCTCCTTCAAGATCAGCATGGCACACATTTCATGAGCCTACAAACACAGTTAGCAATATGCACAACATTTGAGAAATCTGATCAAGAGATAATCAGCATTAAGTTTAAATAAAACACTGTCTGTTACCTTGCTGCAGGCCAGGTGCAGGGCAGTGTTCTTGTTCACATCCAGGAGGGACAGGTCGGCTTTGGCTCTGTGCAGCAGCAGGGCTGCATAAAACAATAACAAAAAATCTAAAATTACTATTAAACACTCTATAGTCACATTTTACAATGTCTGAGGGTTTCGGTCTCAGATTACTCATATCACACATGGTGCAAATCTTACCCACAGCACCACTTTGGCCATTGTCGGCGGCCACCATCAGTGCAGAACGCCCTGAGTGGTCCACGGCATTGATGTCAGCTCCGTGCCGCAGAACCAGCTGCAGCCCAGCCACGTCCTCGGCAACTGCGGACGCGTGAAGTGGGGTCCTGAGTGCAAGATGTCAGAACATAGTCATTTAGCTAGCAGATAAAATTATGTATTGGTTTTCAATTTGTAACTATTTAACAGCTAATATACAACAATTGTATTTTAATAACTACTTGCACCAACCTTCCTTTGGCATCCCTGATGTTTACCAGCGAATTACAAACACTGGATTCCAACAGCAGCTCTGCAGAACCACTATGGCCATTAATGCTGCAATGGGACGTCGAGAACATGCAACATGGCAATTAGGAAACATATGCCATAAATTATTCGTTATAGTTTTATTTAAATATCTTTCACATCACAAAAACTTCACATGTGTTTACTATGCAGAAAAGATACAATATGATGCAATGGCTAATTTTGGTGGCTGTAAAAATACATTTATTCAAACAAGTATCCAAGTACACTACCGTTCAAAAGTATGGGGTTGGTAAGATTTTTAAATGTTTTTTGAAAAAAGTCACCAAGGATGCATTTATTTGATAAAAAAAAACAAAAACTTGTAAAACAGTAATATTGTAAAATATTACAATTAAACAGTTTTCTTTATATATTTAAAAATGCTAATATAATATAATAAAATTAATAAAATCATGATAAAATGCAAATATATATTTAAACTGCTAATTCTAATATACTGCTTTGGTGCTCAAGAAACATTTATTATTATCAATGTTGAAAATAGTTGTGCTGTGTAATATTTTTGTGGAAACAGTAAGACTTTTTTTTCAAGATTCTTTTGATAAATAGGAAGTTCAAAAGAACTGCATTTTTTTAAAAATATTTTTTTGAACAATGTAAAAGTCTTTGTTGTCAATTTTAATGCATCTTTACCACATACAAGTATTAAAGGGGTCCTATTATGCTTTTTCACTTTTTCAACGTTAGTTAGTCTGTAATGTTGCTGTTTGAGCATAAAAAAGATCTGCTAAGTTACAAAGCTCAAAGTCCAATTCAAAAGGAGATATTTTATTTAATTTATTTCAAATTTATTTGATTTTGATGCAATATTTACACTGAAGCTCGCAGGCGGCTATGGTAAGGGGTGTGACATTTCCCGTTTTTTGTTTGCTTGTTTTGAATCTTACCATCCCCACACTTTTAAATGGTTGTGCACATTGGGGTAGAACTGATTTAAAAAATAGCGAGCATTTTTATACACCATTATTGCTATTACTGATTTAAATCTGAACTATATAATGACCAAAAAATAAGAGTGGATAATAACTAGAATTATTTATAACAGGCATTTCCATGACTTTGACATTTTATTAATTTGTCTGACTTTTTCAGTTCAGTTTCTACTTTCTCAGGAATTATTTCAACATTAAATATAATTACATCACCCTTGAATCTGAAAAGAAAAAAACAACAACACTCACAGAGCACAGTGCAGTGGGGTGAAGGGGTTTCCCTCCTGGATACTACATGGTTTAAGTTCAAGTAAAACTTCCAAACAGTCTTCATTACCTGTTTCACAAATAGTGCAAGTCACCTATTTAACTTATGACAGTTTTATCAATGTGAACGAGCCATTGAGGCTCAAAAGGTCTGAGCCCTTACCGTGATAGGCTGCCCAGTGTGTGGGTGTGTAGCCATGGCGGTCTGTGATTGGGTCGTGGGGGTGGGAGTGGTCAGCAGCAGAAAGAAGATTGGAGAGAATGTCAGCATGGCCGCAAGAGGCAGCCAGATGGACCGCAGTTCGCCCCTGAAAATCTTTGCTGAGGACTGAGACGTTGTGGGACAGCAGGGCGGTTATACAGTCCTCCCGACCCATCACCGCCTACAAAGACAGACCTGGTTAGAAACCTTCCATTAATAGGGGTTTATAGCAAAAACTTTACTAATGATTTCAGAATCTCACCCCTCTGTGTAAGGCTGTTCTTCCTCTCCTGTCTCTCATATCAGGGCAAGCTCCTCTCTCCAGCAGCAGATGCACACAGTCAGTGTGTCCCCCCAGCACTGCCAGCATTAGTGGAGTCCTATGAAGAGAGAGAGTGAAACTAGAGAATGATATCAACAACTGTGATTTGGATGACTTGTAATCAGATTATGCAAGATGCATTACTTGTCTTGTGTTACCTTATTTATTAATAACAAATGCTGTGAATATGAGCAAAACAATAAAAAGCAGAAAATAAAGATAAAGTAGAAGAGCCATCAGCTCATACATACTGTCCCTCCGCATCTTTAACATTAACGAGATCGGCTCCCCCCTCGCTACAGAGCAGCATCCGCAGACATTCTGAGTGGCCGTTGGCAGCTGTCAACAAAGAACACACAGCAACTTATCAAACTCCCACAGAAAGCTCAGATTCACAAGCCTATTTGCACATACATGCTCTATGTACCTGCAACATGAAGAGGGCCCCATTTGCTGCGGTGCTCTATGAGCAGGCAAGATGCTGATTGGCAGAGCAGCAGCTCTACGCAGCGGGCATGTCCTTTTTGAGAGGCTACGTACAGCACAGAGCGCCCCACCGGGTCACAGGCATCCACATACCCTCCAGACTCAATTAACACAGTGACACATTCCCAGTGACCGGACTCCACCTGACAGCAAAAGTAATTTCCGTTAATATTAGCTCCATATATATCATTATATATGCAGAATTACAGAATATCTGCTGATGTATATAGCTGCTGATTTTTATGTATGGATATTCATTTTAACCGTTTAACCGGTTAACCGACCGTAAGAATTTTGACCGATTAATACAATCAGTTAAACGGTTTAAAAAGTCATTTAATTATTAATTTTTTCAGTAATTTATCAAAATATTTAAACAGGTTTGCTGCATGGTTAAAATACGCTACGCGTATAAAAAAAATTTGTTTTTAGGGGGGAAAAAACATAAGTCATGTATAAATCGCATTTTATTATTTCATTCAGAAATAGGCCTAAAGTCAACGCGAAATGTTTACAAACATTATAATAAACACTGTAAACAAATCCTTTCAATTAACAGTATTTAGAAAAGAACAAGAATTACAAATATAAGAAGCTATAGCAATATAAACGACAAGCCAAAACGAATTAATTTAGGCTAAAACGAAACTGAAACCAACGTTGGGTCTCTCATTCAACACAAAATCAAATGTTTCCGTATTCGCGATGTATTTGAATGGCAAATTATTATTTATTATGTACTTCACTTGCGTTCCAATATCCATGTTAAACAAAATGTTTTGCATAACATCACGGTGGTAGGCCTACTGTGATAACACTTATGCCGAGTTCACACTGCACGATTTTAGCCCGATTTTTCACTCGCCGACAGGTTTTGCAAAATCGCCGACAAATGCCCGAAATCGGAGGCAAATCGGTGCTTGTTCACGCGAGTGACAATCACGCAGTGTGAATTATCAAAGACGCGATCTGAGGGAATCGCTCACAGAAGCGCTGCAGGTGCGTGATGTGATATTATATGACCATGTGAATCCTCATGTTCTGTTGTTTGCTGCTTTTTGCACATGTAAAATTAATCCCCGTGAAACAAATGTTAGTATTTTTTAACAGGTCACAGACACTTATTCTTTCTCATTTAAAATAATCTTGTCGGTTAACAATCGGTTAACAAGAGTAAGTTGTCGGTTAGGAAAAATAACCAAAATGAACATCCCTATTTTTATGTCTTGACATTTTGTACATACCGCCAAGTGTAGTGGGCTGACGGACCCGTTGTTCTCCTTGTCTCCTAGTGTGTTGAAGCACATCTCCAAAAGCTACAGAATCAAGAACAAAATATGTATATGAAGCATGCATCAAGTTTTACACTAATAAAATGAGGTTAAAAATCACAGTGGACTATGTTAGAGTGAAAGGTCAATCTCACCAGCTCCAGGTTTTGTTTGTTGCCATGGGCTGCAGCATAATGCACAGCACTGTATCCTTTAGTGTTGCACAGAGATGGATCAGCACCATTATCCAACAAATGCTCTACACACCTGAAAGTATCAAAACACATGGGATTCAAAGACTGAAATGATAAGCTGTAATAAATCAAAACATCTTTCTTCTTAGTTTCCATAACATTCAAAAGTTTGGGGTCTGTAAGATTTTTTTTTGTTTTTAAAAGAAACATTACTCTTATGCTCACCAAGTCAGCATTTCAAAACAGTAATTTGTGAAATATAATTTATAATAACGGTTTTCTATTTTAATATACAATTTATTATTACTCCAGTCTTCAGTGTCATATGATCCTTCAGAAATCATTCTAATATGCCTATTTGCTGCTCAAGAAAAAATTATATTTATAATCAATATTGAAAACAGTTGTGCTGCTTAATATTTTTGTGGAGTTTTTAATTTTTACTAATATCTTGTAATATTGTCAAATATCTATTGTAATAATATTTTCTCCCAGACCTTAGTTTGAAACACCATGCAGTACCTTAATGAACCACTAGGGGTCTACACACCCCTAGCAATAAACGAGGTTTTTATTGGGACAACTGACATTATCATCATTACCGTCTGGAGTGGAATCGTACTTATGATTCCACTCCAGATAGTCACTTGACACATATGTAATATACCAGTGCAAGCATAGATAATCTAAAAAATAAATAAATAAATATATATATATATATATATTTCATATTTCAAATAATTACAAGCTACTAGCATGAGGTACAAAACTTTAATTATACAAAAAGCAGGCATCAAATTATTTTAAGAAACAAATATTTGTTGTAGACTTACAGGAAGGATTCCTTCTCCCCATCCTCTTGGTTCTGATGGGTGCTGGCATGGGGTCGGTCCGTTCTGAGAAAGACACCAGACATCAGTAATGCTTTGTACACCATGCCCTATTATATTTATTAGATGCAAGAAGATGTGTGGGCATGTGTGAGTGCATTTCACCTGCAGAACGCAGTCGATGCAGCCGAGTAGTGTAGAGGTGTACAGCCAGAGCGGTCACGCTCATTGACCTCCGCCCCCGCTCCTACCAGAACCACCACACACTGATACCTACCATTAGCAGCCGCATAGTGCAACGGAGTCCTGGTGGAGAGACACAGAAATTTAAACACTCAACATACTGGTAAATCTCATTAAAAAATGTCCATCATATTTCATGCCAAAATCCAATATTAAAAAGAAGTAGTTGCACCGAATGCACTAAAATTTCAGCAACCGAAAACATTCAGCCAAAAGAAATTCTGAAAAACAATTATATAATTAAAAAGTTGATATAAAAACTGCCTTATGTACAGTGTAAATGTTTATATATGAAACTCAAAAAAAAAAAAAATTATATTTGAGTGTTGATTATTAAAGGGGTCATATGATGTTGCTAAAAAGAACATTATTTTGTGTATTTGGTGTAATGAAATGTGTTTATGCGGTTTAAGGTTCAAAAAACACATTATTTTCCACACACTGTACATTATGGTTTCTCCTCTATGCCCCGCCTTTCTGGGCATCATATATCCCCTTTAAATAAATGTGATAAAAAAAAATGATTGCGGAGCATCACTACTTGGCATAAGGAATATTTACATCATGCACACTTCAAATATGATCATGTCAGAAACTGAGGGCATCCCATTTTATCAAAGAACGAACATTTGTACCTTCCAAACTTGTCCTTCTTATTCATGTCAGCTCCACTGCTTAAGAGCAGGTTAAGACATTCAACATTTCTGAATGAAGAGAATAAAGTATATCCATTAATAAATATTTTAAACATCTTCTTCAATTTCATTTAGATGCTGGCTATTGAGTCAGATCAGCAAAACGACCTTCTTGGCATTTGTGCGCATAAAACACTGTTTTTGGGGACACTTGATATAAAGTGGGCCAGTGGCTTTTTAAATAGCCCATTCTAAGTAGAGCTGCAGTCTCACCCTCCAGAGGCAGCAGCGTGTAGACAGGTCCTCCCAAAGTTGTCTGGGGTGTTGATGTCAAATCCGGCTGAGAGCACGTGTTCTTTACTCATTGACAACACAATGCTGTAGAGCTGACCTGCAAAAGTCAATGCAAAGTTAGTTAGAGGAATACACTGTCACTTTGGCTGGCAGCAAATCGGTCATTTGAAAAGCAGTTAATGGACTGCTTTAAGACTTCAATCTATCACTAATAAAGTACCATGGGATTATCATGACATTTTTTGAAGTAACATGTACATAAATATGACAACTATTTAGTAACATATACTACAATCACAGCACTTCCCTAAGGGACAAGGACATATAGAATATAGTCTAGGGACAAAACCATTTTCCTTTGGCCCTTGCTGTAATTGGTCACTTTACAGGGAGAAAGGGTGTGTACCTGAGGAAAGTAGTTTACGACAACAGTCAGAGGACCCGTAGAGCACAGCTAAGTGTAGAGGAAACATCCCATGAATCCCTTGTCTGTACAAAGAGGACAAATAAGCAAATTATTTGATTACACATGCCACAAGCAGATAACATGCAAACTGACAGGAGATTAGAATCAGTTTCCTTGTAAATGCAAATTCCTTGTCTCGTGTACATAGGTAAACTGTGCCATTTTAAACTAAACTGTCAGCAATACAAGGAAAAATTAGAAGCACATAAAACAAATACACCTAATTCTATGTCAGGGTGTTTGCTATTAACTGAAATTGGAAGGAAATTCCAATTTCTGTAACATAACAATGTTATGTCTGTAACATAACTCCAAAGAAAGTATTCATTAATGCACAATTACATTGCCATGTCTTAATTTGCTGCATATTATTCACAATCTTATAAACAAGCAAGGAAAAAAAAATATGTAATTGTATGTAATTCAGATTCATTACAAAATATTCAATATTTTGATTTGTAACAAGTTTATTTGTAAAAGTAATTATTGCCATCACTATTTACTGAGCCAGTTACACACTTTATCCCACTGTTGATGTTAACTAAAACTTATGAAAAAAAACATTTTCGATAATTGAAATAAAGCTAAAATAAAATATAAATGTTAAATTAGGCGTTGTCTTGTGAACTAACTGAACAAGTAGCAATACTAATATTACAAAAAAATAAAATAAAAAATCTATATAGAAAAAAAAAGAAAAAAGAGAAATACATAACCTTTTACCAAAATTTAAATGAAAAATGAAAATATAAAGGATAATTTGAAAACATTAACAGAATATATGATAATTGTATATAATTAATACTAAAATAACACCGCTTCACTGCCACAAAATTTGCTTTAAGATTGTATGATAGAGACATTATGCAATTGCTATATTGTAAGAGATGACCTTACTCCACTCACTACAGAGCAAAAAAAACAAACTAAGTCTTACTCAACAAACACATGGTACATTACCTGGCTGTGTCAGCACCATTTGTCATTAAGGTGCTGATAAGCAGCTCGTGGCCGTACTTGGCAGCAACATGAAGAGGAGTATTGCCATATCTGTCCACACAATCTATCTCCCCACCTGAGGAGACAACAAGAGGGTTTTAAATATTACAAAAGGAATTGGAAATAGAGTGAAAAAGGAAAGTAACCAACCGTTTTGAATGAGGATCTGAGAGCGAGTGAAACGTCCATGAATGGCTGCCATGTGCAAAGGGCTTTTCCCTTCTTTACTCTGTGGAGAAGAAGAAAAAAATTATCTAAGAAAAGTCTTTCCTAAAGCATAAAAACATTGAGAAAGTATACAAAAATTCAAGTCAAATACATTTAGATCATTCAATCAGAGCAATGTCTTAATAAACCACTCCCGTTTCCCTGTCCAGACCTGCATGTTGACATCAGCACCGTTGTTGACCAGCAGCTCCAGGCAGAGAGCCCCGTTAGTGGACACGGCAGCCAGGTGCAGGGGCGTGTAGCCGCGGTGGTTGGGTTGGTTGACGTTGGCCCCACGGTTGACCAGCTCGTTGGCTACGGCCTCCTGTCCCGTGTAGCAGGCCACATGCAGAGCAGTGTTTCCAAAGGCATTAGGCTCATCAATCTAAGAAACAGACAGCATGAAATAAAATATCCTGTAAACCAAGGATCAACCTCCTTTCTTTTCCAGGAAAACAGACCAAAAATATTGAGGACTCATTCTGCACTACAGATTTTTGCCACCATCTTGCAAGTACAAAATGATGGGTCATGGCTATGACATATCTAATACTGATCCTATTTTTTTTACTCGTTCAAAAACCTGCCAAAAAATTTTATATTAAAATTATATTATGACAATAGTAATATATGAAAAAAAATTAACTTAAATGATTTTAGCAAATGGCTGCAATATAACAAAGAGTGAAAAATTTAAGGGGGTCTGAATACTTTCCGTACCCACTGTATATATATATATGAGGTGGGTTCCAGAAACCAACAGTGTGAATGAACTATCATGACTAAAGTACACCAAATCCAGGGACATCCGATTCACTTTTTGGCCAAAGATTTGTTCTTTTAAAAATTATTCTTGTGTAAAAACACTACATTACAATCATTTCTGACCCATGTCCTAGGGACGAATAGCCACTAGGGAAATTTATCTGGATTAAAAAAGGTCATGCTGTCCAAACACATAATGTTTGAATACGGTTGACTTCATATTTCTGATGCCTTATCCCATATTGCTAGTATTTTTAATCTGTCAAAGACGTATTGTTAAAGTGATCTGGGATCCAGACACTTTATATTTGGACAAAAAACAAATTACTTTTACTTGTCCAAAAGACAAGTGGAAAAGCTTAATGTTGAGGCCTGGCACTGACCTCGGCTCCATTGCGTAACAGGTACTTGACCACATCGACGTGGCCACTGGCAGCAGCAGCGTGGAGAGGGGTGTATCCCCGCTTATCCTTACAGCTCTTATCAGAGCCCTGAGACACCAGCAGCTTAACCACCTCCAGATGTCCTGAGAAAAACAAACAGGTTAGTATTACCAAAGTTCCTTTAAGGCAAGTCATTTCACTCGGCGGCCATCTTTGAAATGCCTCTCGGGCATGCAAGTGCAGCTCCTATCTCTTTGAATGGGGAAACATCAAATTATCCAGAACTGTTCGCCAAACTTATGATTAAATTTTATAATTGAAATCACCAATGAAATCTGACAACAACTGTCTCATAAATGTTGTTTCTTTTGCTCAAATAGTGTTTAAAAAAAGACTATTTTTCAGGCTAGACCAGGCAGTGCGCAGTCCTAAGCGCACGTCTCTGAATGCTGACTGTTTCTATAGCAACCGGGATTTCTAACGGCAGCTGCAGTGACGTGTGGACTTTACCGATTAGTGATTGGCTCTTTTACTCAGAAGGCGGGGCTTCGTTCAATAGAGCGGCCATATTGAGCGTTGCATTTTTCCCCCATTCAAAAGTCTTTGGTATTACTACAACTTCCAGGAATCACCACTAAGTAGCTAAAGATGGTGAAACCAATCTAATACAAGGAAAATTACTATTTAGCTATAGAAAACACCAACAACACTTCCAAAAAATACAAGTATATACTTACCAAGGTAAGCTGCCCAATGAATGGGTTGCCTGTCCTTCTTGTCACTGGCACTCAGATTGGCTCCCTTGTTCAGCAGCAATTTAACCATCTAGTTGGCAGCAAAAGCACAAAGTCACATTGTATGTTTATTAAAACCATCTGTGCATTAAAGGCACCCATGAGAACTTAACAAAAAAAAGCAAAGTCACAGTTTTAACATACAGGCCGAGATGTAAAAACAAACTGGCACTAAGGAAGTTAAAAGTACTGGTATTTCAGTACCAAGTTACACAGCATGTGAACAATGCTGTGTCCAGAGAAAGAAACACTGACAACAACAACAACAGAGAGCAGAATGGAGTTATTAGAGATTAAGGATATCTATGAAGTAGGGCTGTCGCGATAACCGCAATACCGCGCTATTGAAGAGCAAACCGCAGGGGAATGCAAGAACCGCAGCAACCGCAATTTTTGCGTGTTTTCTTTTTTCGTAAGGTTATGCCCTTCT
>NW_015642789.1:972369-972732 GCF_001515625.1 Sinocyclocheilus rhinocerous
GTCTCTCTTTGAATGAATGAATCAGCGTTTTTGAACGTGTAGTTGAATGACAGTCCCTTACCACCACTTTGTGGCGCAACACTGTAACTGCTCTGACTGACAGCCGTCTAGAACGCGTGCGTGCAGGTGGAAATATCAATAGAAAGTCTCTTGTCCAGTCAGATTAGAAGATCAGATCAGAACTAACTGTTATACATATAGGCTAACGATAGCCTAACAATCTTATTGTCAGGTTTATGTTCTGTTATGTGGACCATTATTTTGTCATTCTCTTCTGTTTACTTCACTTCCTGTTTCAACGCTATTTGGTTTCGGTTTCATTGGTTTCCGAGTATGACCTTGTTAGTTATATTGTAACAAATA
>NW_015642789.1:972981-982818 GCF_001515625.1 Sinocyclocheilus rhinocerous
TTGGTTTTGGTTTCCTTGGTTTCTGAATATGACCTCGTTAGTTATATCGTAACACATAAACACACAGATTATATATATATATATATGTGTGTGTGTGTGTATGGCGGTAATACCGCATACCGCCACTCAAAATTACCGCAAGGGAAATTCCCTCACCGCGACAGCCCTACTATGAAGTACATGTATGTAATTAATATAATGTTAAACATTCAATATTCACGCCTGTATAGCTGTGCGTGAGCCGATAAGCAGAGCACGCTGAATGGATTGAGCGCGCGGTAGGGCAGATGCGTGAGCTTTGAGCGAATATCCCTTTCTCATAGACATCACTGGAAACTAAAGATTGTTATTCAGTCGGATATGTCAAAAGCAAATAAGTAAAACAATGCACAAGTTACTTAAGTTACTTGATGGTAAGGAGAGAGAGAGAGAGGGAGAGCGAGAGAGAGAGAGAGAGAGAAAGAGAGAGATAGAGAGAGCATGGGCACTTCTGCTGCATGATGATTGATCAAGTTGCATCTTGATTGCTGTTCGCTCACTTAGCACACAGATCATCTGGATTAAAACTAAATTGTAAATATAAAACATACAAAAATTATAGGTGCATTCACTATAAGCAACATTTATTTTAAACCTCAAGCATACACGTCTCTACTTAAAGCGAAAGTGAAACTAACAGCCTGTACGTGTCTCTCTCATTCATGCAATTGCGCATGTTTTGCTTGCTTGATAAGATTAATAGCTTAATTTTCCTTAATAGCATTAAATGAGTGGCTTTGGAATATAAGTCTCAGCACGTTTCAATAAAAAAAAAAACGAGACTTATATTTCAGAAAATATGTTCATTGCTGTTACAAGATTTATGTATAACGAATGGTTCCTTGCACTGATGTGCTATTAAATTAAAGATTAAATACGATAAAGTAATAAAATGAACAGTGAAAGTAACAAAAGCTAGTACAATACATTTTAATGGGCATAATTAATTTAATGGGCATAATTGTGAAAATAACTGAAGGAAATATCTATTTGCTAAATGAACAAAGCCAACTAACATTATTCATATTCTTTTGGTTTCTGTACCCAGTATTTTTTTTAATTACAAATGGCATGAAAATACAGGTATCGGTACTCTGTATCGGCAAATACCAAAAATAAAAGTATCAGTATTGGCCTTGTTTTGAAAAAGGTGGTATCGGTGCATCCCTAGTAATAATACTTTTATTTTTATTTTTTATCAAGTACGTATCAAGTACTAAAAGCACTTAAAGGGGTCATATGATGCTGCTAAAAAGAACATTATTTTGTGTATTTGGTCATACTGATGTCACAATTTTTTTTGCTAATAACTATTTTATCTACAGTGTAAGTTTAATACACAATTTATTCATATTCACTCCTTAAAGGCTTTGTAAATATTGACAATTATATTTAAAATGTTTATTATATACAATATTAAAAATATACAAATATGTAAAAAAAAATTAAATTGTGACTGTGCACAAAACATATGGTTATCTCAAATATTTAATATTGAAAATTAAAAACATAGAAATATTATAAAATTAAAATTACTGTGCAAAAATGTGTGGATTTCTCAAATATTTAATTTATTAAAAAATTAAAATATTATGAAATATTTTAATTATTGTGACTGCACAAAATGTGCGGTTATCTCCAATGTTTAATATTAAATATTAAAAATACAGAGATATTATAAAATATTTAAATTACTACATTTTAAGATTATAATTATAATGTACTGGCATCTAATACTGACATTTGATATTGTGACAACTATACAAACAGTTCCAAATAAAGACTAAATGCAGTGAAGGCTACATCTGTATTCGAGGCTCTTCGGCAATTTGCACTTTTGTAATCTTGTGGAGAGCTAAAAAAAAAAAGATGTCAAGAGCTGAAGTGGCCTACCCTGTCTTTTAATTCACCTGAGTGCATTAGATGAGTAATTCCACCCTACCTCCTGGTATCCACTCTGAGCAGCGTGATGCAGGGGCGCTCTGCCTGTGCGGTCGGCCATATTCAGGCTGGTCACATGGGCCAGCAGGGCCTCGACGCAACGCATGGCTCGGTTGGCCGCCGCAATGTGCAGTGGTGTCTGCCAGAATTTATCCCGCACCGTAACGTCAGCTCCCTTCCTTAGCAGCAGCCCCACAGCCCTCTGGGTAAAAAAAAACAACAAAAAAAACAAAATGCATGAATCATATTAAATTGCTAAAAATGCTAAACAATGGCATGAGTAAGCTGTTACTAAGACCGAGCCTCCACTCAGGCATATAAATCACACAGGCTGCTTACCTCATTTCTGGAAGCAGCTGCTCTGTGCAATGGTGTTAGCCACACATGGTCCTTTGCATTGACATTGGCACCTATGCAATTAGGTGAACCAAAAAAAAGGAAGAAAAACAGATTTAAAGTTAATAAATGACTAATACTTAAGCAATAAAGTAAAACATGCCATTCTACATTGTGAATTCATTCGTGGCTAAAGGGTGTGGCATGACTGTCATATATAAGCATTATGGTGTGAGAGGCTCTGCTTTATGGTGTATAGCTCTGCTGCGTAGCTATACACCATAAAGCAGAGCCTCTCACACCATAATGCTTATATATGACAGTTAATAAATAATAAAACACTTAGTAAATTAATCTAGGGTGAAGTGTGTAATTTCTGCACCATTAGCGTCAGCAAATTGTATAAATAATGATTATTATCAAACGGGTCCAATTCACGCCCTTGGTTGAGCCAAAGTAAAAATGTAATTCTAAACATTCTTTTTTTCCCAGCAGACATTCTACTGAGAACTTAGCACTGTAGTCACTACATATTTGCTTGCGTATCCTCTAAAACTAAACGGAACTGGATTTGGTTCATTAGATGAGATGTTAAAGTAACTCGGGCAAAAAGGAAACAGCTTGAGGTTTTGTACACAGTTGGCAGCTGCTGTGTAGTGTTATATTGACCAGTGGTGCCTAAACCTTTTTTGGTCAACCAAATCTCTTAGACATAAAACATTTACTTGCAGTACTGCCTAAAATAAATGTACAAAATAAATACATAAGTTAATATTTCAATATCTTTGACTAGGGATGCACCGATACCACTTTTTCCAGTACTCGCCCGATACCGATACTTTTATTTTTGGTACTTGCCGATACCGATGCCGATACCTATATTTTTATTACATTTGTAAATTTTTTAAATATTGGGTACAGAAACCAAAAGGGTATGTATAATGTTAGTTGGTTAACTTCATTTATCAAATAGATACAGTCAAACCAAAATATATTCAGACACCTTCAACATTGCATACATATACTTCGTAGTAGACATCCATAACTCCTTTCTGCTGTCTGTTGTCAGTGTTTCTTTGTTTAAATATGGCGCTTATCACATGCTGTGTGGTATCGGCGTTTGGTATCGGGGCATTTTAACGAGTACGAGTACGAGTACAGGAGGCCAGTATCGGGCCCGATACCGATACCAGTATCGGTATCGGTGCATCCCTATCTTTGACACATGAGAACATTCACAGTTCTCTAATGTCAGTTAATGGTCACATGACAAGTAAACAAATGTAAATGTTTTGATTGTTTCATTTTAAAATTGGGCTGCACAAAAAATATATATATTGTGATTATTCTGTCATTTATTGCAATATCAATATCTGTCACTCATTGCATATGAAAATTTCTACTGCCAAGACATCCAGACACAAAGAATAAAGACTCTACTGGTAACGAAAAATTAAAAGTTACAACACAAACATTAATGTCTTAAATTCTTCACTTTCAAACGGTCAAATCATAAAGCTTTTAAAATGTCAAATCCATTTATTTTATATTAGTGAAATGCTGTAAACGTCTAATACGAATACAAATAAACTGTACATTGGTTCCCAATTATACATTAGTGCATAGATGGAGTTTGTGTGAAGCAGCATTTCCTGAAACAACAGTATTATAAGTTGCATGTGTGAATGTAAATGATCACGGTGCCATTCTTCACTCTGAAACACGCAGTGCAACAGACTATTTAACTTGTTTCATTAAATATGAGCCTTTGATTTGATAATTGCGATTTGATAAGACCATTATTTCAGTTTTACTTTGATTAATTGTGCTGCCTGTTTGTTTATTTTAATGCTACATTTGATTTAGTTAATTATTAGCTTTTCATTAACTCTTGAACCCCCATTTGGGAAACCCTGATATAAACCGTATTTAGACGAACGGGTGTGACATGCCATAAATGCTACTATTTTGTGCATTTTCACAAGGCTTTAATGCTGTATTGACCAATCAGCTTTTGATACTGGAACTATCTGTTTTATAAATAAAAACATAACAGCATGTGGTGGCAGCACTGCTGTTTAACTTCATACCTGCGCTGATGAGAAGCTCCATTATATGAACGTCCCCCAGCCAGGCAGCAGCATGAAGAGGTGTGCGGCGCTCTTGGTCCTGACACAAGAAAGTAGAAAAAAAGATTTTGATTTTTTCATGATTTTTTAAATTTCCTTTCCACACTGGCCCACACAGCTCATATGTACAGTCACCCGGACAATCTGTCCATAGTTATGACATCGCATATGCAGATGAGACACATAATTCATGCTCACACTAAAATAAACCATTCAGAACATACCAGTGCATTGACTTCATCTTTCTTGTGCAAAAATAACTTCACTTCATCCGCATTTCGGTTAAATATGGCCTGGACCAGAGGTGGCTGAAGGAGGAAAAAAAAAAAAGGGTGGATGTTATGATACTGTTATGAAACATGACAACAAATTCAAAACTTTTGCTCGAGCAGCTTCTGATTACAGTGCATAACTTTAAGTGTCAATTATGAGGTGTATAACTGTATGATTATAATCAAATATAATGATCGTTGAGTATCAGAAGAGAGCTGCAACAAAACACACTGCAATTGTTATTGTTATATAAAGACATTACTTAACAAAAGCATGAGTATTTGTTAAATAGGTTAATAAACGTGTGCGTTTTAAAAACAAAAACACACAACAGATGTTTTCCTATGCGGCTGGCTGACACCCAGCTCATTAGGCTAGCAGGCTGGCTAACGTCTGGGCGTGCTAAAAGGGTTATTTTTCAATTTTAACTCCTCTTTGGTAGCCCTACCCTTATTATACAGTAAATACATGAGGTGTACAGCTAAATGCATGACAAAACCCAAGTTTTGATGCGAGAACTATGGGGGAAATAGGATAATCCATCGTCAGGGAGCTAGCTAGCATTTCAGGCTCTGCATACAAGCGCAGAGAGCGAACAACAAAACTGCTTGATTTACGCCACTCGTGGGGTTTTAATAGCTCTCACCTGGTCTGAAATATTGTGTACCCCCATCTCCCTGTGTCAGTCGGGCCGAAAGTCCCTCATCGGTAAGGAATCAAGGCTGGGAAACCAAGACAACAATCTAGCGTTGCGATTATAGACGTAATGAGTGTGTCTTTAGCTGGTGAGGCAGTTGAAAATAGCGACACCAGCGTGATGGCCGCCTGCTGCACCAACTTTCAGAATAAATGCCCGTGAACTAAACCTTGCACTCGAAAACGGGTTTTCAAACTTTAAGGGGACCCAAATGCGTTCTCCGCTAGCAAGGGAGCCCCTTATGATTTATAAAGTATATTAAATATAAAGTTACTTATATATTTCTTGAATAGCGTTCCATTTTGAATACCAGCTTGATATTACAGGCTACTATCTGAAAAATATTTACTGTGTTTTAATATTAAGCATATTTTTATACAGACTTTTAGAGTACACTTAAGGCATATTTACAAGAGGTTGTGTCAAGACATATTGCCACATTAAAACCAGACTAAACCTGCTTTGACCCACCTCAGCCCCTAGTATAAAGGTATACAGGTAAAATTGCTGTGCAAATGCATTTACGCCACCTCTGAACAGCATTAAACACTTTGTTTAAAGATAGCAGTGTAAATTTGGCAATCTGATTCAGTGCAACTTTACAAAACTATGCACGTTTTTTAATACTGTTTAAAACTATGGCTGAAAATACATAATAATGAAATATAGTATATAATGAAATATAGTTACAATTAATATCATGATTTCTAGTCTTTACAAAGCAGAATGAAACACTAAATAATATAAATGTATGTAAATGTGAATTTTTTTTACTTTTTAAAGTAGCTCTTAATGATAACTAAACAAAATTATATTTAATAATTAATGCATGTAAAAGTCCAAGAGTTTATACAGTAGATGTTCTATACTGAAGGGTGGTTTTACTGTTTTCCTTTTTGATCCAACAGGACGAGAATCCTTCTGTAAGAAAGTGTCTGGCATTTTAATTAGGCCATGGTTTGGTTTGGTTTTTCATAACGTAGTTCATGTGTATAGCGCCCTCTTCTGTTCAAACCAATATTAATAAATTAGCAAATCTTTCTCAATTACTGTAAATCATTTTAGAATATTTCACATAAACAGTTTCTTAATCAGGCTTTTTAAACATGAATGGAGGAGAAACGCTTACCACGTGTTGTGGTTCAAGCAGGCCCGGCTCCAGAATCAAATCACTGAGTGCTTCTTAAATTAGTGAGGGTGCTCTCTCGATATATCTCATATATGTGTGCCATCCATTGCAATGGCGCAAGCGCTTTCCCTTTATAATCACTAAAAGCTGTCACTCATATTAGTTCATCGCAATCTCACAAAGTTACGTTATAATCAATGAAGTTCTCTATGCTGAATCTCTTATTTACATAGCGTCTACACTTTGTTATAATGAGATGATTCGTGCTGAACGCAACACAGAACAAAAACTGTGGCGATTTGAGCGGTGAGTGGATTCTAACTTAAATGCCTCTGATTGGCTGTTGGATTAAAGAAATCAACAGATATGTCTGTGATTGGATACATTGCTCAACGCTGCAAAAGATGTTGAAATAGAAACCAATCTCCAGAGAGCAAACCATAAAGCACTGGATAGTTTGCCAAATCTGCAATGAAATGCCATTATTACAGCATTAACCGAGGGTGCTATTAATTTCGTTTGAGGGTGCTTAGCACCCTCTAGCACCCCCAAAGAACCGGGCCTGGGTTCAAGTCAAAGGCATCCAGACAACAATTTCTGCAATATTTTGAAGCAGTTTATATCTGCATAAATTCGATTTTTTTTTCTTCTCAATTTTAAGAGTGCAATATGTCCCATAAATGACGTTAAAGATAACACACAAAATTATAATCTTTATATTTCAATGTTTTTTCCCACTCCATAGGTCTGCGAGGTTTTTTGACTTTTATTTTGGAAACGCGCAGAAAACAACAACCTTCCGGTGGCCCTGTTGGAAATTTTGATAGGGTTGCCATTTTCACCAAATATTTAAACGTCCAATACAGTTATTAGGGAATGCAGAGCGCACAATGAGTTTATTTGCGAGTGCTAAACACCAGAGGAAAAAACACTAAAGTTCAAAAATGGCAGACTCTGTAGTGATGGGGAGCGGATCTTTAAACTCCGGAAGTGTAAATATCTCCTTTCATTTTTATTGTCTACAGTCTGCTAGCTTAGCCAAACACTAATTTATGGGTTTGGGTTTGTTTAAATATAAGGCACATTTAAGGGAAGAACTGTCATATATTTAAAAGTAGACGCTGTTTTATATCCAAACACACCGGTCTTTTTTTATTATGTTATGCGTAAATATATAATAGCCCTTGCAATAAATGTAGTGAGGCTGTCTAGAAACAGTTCAGTGTCTGTCAGCATAAAGTCTCAAACCAAATCTTCCTTACCTGAACACTATTTTCTGGCCATCATATGGCCAGACATGCTGTTGGAACACGCTTATGATGCCCAAAAGTCGGCAGCCACCACTATTTCTGAAAAGGTCTTAGCTGATTTTAACAGGTCTCCCAGTCTGACCAGGCTGGAAGACCAGCAAAACATCTTATACTAGTTTAAACTTTTTGATTAGAACCATAAGTAGCAGCAACCAAAACTTGGTTTTGAGAGAGTCAAACATTTGCAATTGGACATCTTGATCTTTAATACTCTGTTCTTTTGATTAATAATTGCAGCGCTCGGGGAGCAGTAAGACCAGCACAAGTCCTACAGAGAACTATCAGCTGGCTCGGAGACGCACGCTGCAGGTGGTGGTCAGCTCTCTGCTGACGGAGTGTGGCTTCGAGAGCGCTGAGAAAGTGGCGGTGGAGACACTCACTGAGATGATGCAGAGCTGTGAGTCCTTCCCTTATCTCATGCAAGACACCTGTGAGGCTTGTCCAAAAAAAAAAATTTATATATATATTTTATGTGTTTTAGAATGAACACAAGTTTATTGTATGTGTTTTTCAATATTAAGAGTCTCATTATCTTTTGATAGATATAACTGAGGTTGGACGTTGTGCGAAAGCAACCTGTGAGCACACAGCTAGAAGCACCCCTACACTCTCTGATGTGGTCGTCACACTGGTCGAAATGGGTTGGTTGCCCTTTGATCAATATATTTAATCTTAGGAAGTATAAAAGATTCCACTTCTCTATGTGGTTGAATCATGTCCATATGTTAATAAGATTTTAACTAATACTAAGGTTTACTTTTTCCACAATCGCAGGTTTTAATGTGGATACTCTTCCTGTGTACGCCAAAAGATCCCAAAGGATGGTCATAACTGCACGTAGGTTTACCATATTTCACTAATATATCTATTTATCTTATATTATCTGTTATAATTGTTCCTGTTTAAATATACTCTTCTGTATTTAACAGCTCCAGTAACAAATGCTCCAGTCATCCCAAAAGCCCTCATGGCCGGACAGAAGCGCACTCATCCAACATACATCCCCAGCCACTTCCCTGAATTCCCAGATCCTCATACATACATCAAAACACCAGTGAGTTATGTTGCTCACCTGATGCCTTGCTGTTGTGTGACTTTCAACTTAACAACCAATAACATTAAGAGCATACATTCTGCTTCAAAACATATCTCACATTTCTGTGTTTTAGACCTTTCGAGAGCCTGTGTCAGAGTACCAGGTGGTGAGAGAGAAGGCGGCATCACAAAGGAGAGATGTGGAGCGCGCACTCACACGCTTCATGGCCAAGACAGGAGAGACGCAAAGCCTTTTTAAGGATGACATCAGTGCATTCCCTTGTGAGTTTTTCTGTCCCAAATACTGCCAGTGTCTTATTATACTTTGACTGCCCTTTTGACTTCCTAGTGTTTATTCATCTGTCTGTGTGTAATAAGTAATCTCATCAAAGCCGAGCGCCATCCCTTACCTCAGCACCCTGCTGCCCTCTGAACTAGAGCTTCAGTCATTGGAGGAGACAGATTCATCTGAGCAGGATGACCAGACAGACTCGGAGAACAACCCCAGTAACATCATACAGGCAAGCATGAAGCATTTTTTCGTGTCAACATTTTTATGGAAGAACATACATGCTTGTCTGTTATTTTTTATTTATTCATTAATTTTTTTAGTTTATAAAGTTATATATATATATATATATATATATAGGTGCATCTCAATAAATTAACATACATCAGGCATAACATTATGACCACTGACAGGTGAAGTGAATAACACTGATAATCTCTTCATCAAGGCACCTGTTAGTGGGTGGGATATATTAGGCAGCAAGTGACCATTTTGTCCTCAAAGTTGATGTGTTAGAATCAGGAAAAATGGGCAAACGTAAGGATTTGAGCGAGTTTGACAAGGGCCAAATTGTGATGGCTAGACGACTGGGTCTCTTGTGAGGTGTGTTCCCAGTCTGCAGTGGTCAGTATCTATCAAAAGTGGTCCAAGGAAGGAAC
>NW_015642789.1:984063-985067 GCF_001515625.1 Sinocyclocheilus rhinocerous
GAGTTTGACAAGGGCCAAATTGTGATGGCTAGACGACTGGGTCTCTTGTGAGGTGTGTTCCCAGTCTGCAGTGGTCAGTATCTATCAAAAGTGGTCCAAGGAAGGAACAGTGGTGAACCGGCGAAAGGGTCATGGCCAAGGCTCATTGATGCACGTGGGGAGAGAAGGCTGGCCTGTGTGGTCCTATCCAACAGAAGAGCTACTGTAGCTCAAGTTGCTCAAGAAGTTAATGCTGGTTCTGATGGAAAGGTGTTAGAATACACAGTGCATCACAGTTTGTTGTGTATGGGGCTGCATAGAGGCAGACCAGTCAGTGTGCCCATGCTGACCCCTGTCCACCGCTGAAAGCGCCAACAGTGGGCACGTGAGCATCAGAACTGGATCACGGAGCAATGGAAGAAGGTGGCCTGGTCTGATGAATCACATTTTCTTTTACATCACGTTGATGGCCGTGTTCGTGTGTATTGCTTTCCTGGGGAACACATGGCACCAGGATGCACTATGGGAAGAAGGCAAGCTGGCGGAGGCAGTGTGATGCTTTGGGCAATGTTCTTCTGGCAAACCTTGGGTCCTGCCATCCATGTGGATGTTACTTTGACACACACCACCTATCTAAGCATTGTTGCAGACCATGTACACCCTTTCATGGAAACGGTATTTCCTGGTGGCTGTGGCCTCTTTCAGCAGGATAATGCCCCTGCCACAAAGCAAAAATGGTTCAGGAATGGTTTAAGGATCACAACAACGAGTTTGAGGTGTTGACTTGGCCTCCAAATTCCCCAGATCTCAATCCAATCAAGCATCTGTGGGATGTGCTGAACAAACAAGTCCGATCCATGGAGGCCCCACCTCGCAACTTACAGGACTTAAAGGATCTGCTGCTAACATCTTGGTGCCAGATACCACAGCACACCTTCAGTGGAGTCCATGCCTCGACGGGTCAGGACTGTTTTGGCAGCAAAAGGGGGACCAACACAATATTAGGAAGGTGCTCATAATGTTAT
>NW_015642789.1:985874-1007714 GCF_001515625.1 Sinocyclocheilus rhinocerous
CTTTTTTTTTTTTTTTTCTAGGATGACCAAAGTGCAGATAAGGAGAACGTAGTGCTGCCGCCTGGTGGTGTTGTGCCTACAGGGAAGGCCAATGAGGAAAACATGATTGACAACCCATATCTTCGGCCAGTCAGAAAGCCCAAAGTGAGAAGAAAAAAATGAAAATTTATATATTGACTCTGCTACTTCTACATCAGCTGGTTATGACGGATGATGACTTCTTAGCACGTGCTAATCACATTGTGCCCCTTGAAGTTACAGCTAACATATGAAGAACCAGAGTCTTCAACAATTGCAATTTGGAAACACGCAGTGGTCCATCATGTTACTGACGTTTGATTCTTATAGAATGACAGACTGTTCTGTACATCTGAAAAATATTAGATGGAATTCAAACAGGCAACTTCCCTAAAGTGAAGTTACATAGTTGATTTTTGGTAGTTTGTTTTGATAAGCCTTCCTTTAAAATATAATTTAGTTTTTACTGTTCTTAACTACACATCAGAAACGTGACATTCTCTTTTGATTTGTATGTATTTGTTACTTATTTGTGAATGATGGTAATAAATGTCTTTCATTGTTTATTTTAAGGCATTATTTCAAAAGGACAAGTTGAAAATTAAACCAGAACGTGGGGATAATGTTAAATCTCCATTATGAATGTGTGTCCCGTATCCTGTTACTTTACTTACTGCTGCATTAGTTAAAATTTAAGTAATATGCCTGGAACATGTCTAATATGGGAAGTGTTATGAAATGGAAATTTGAAAGCTTTAATGTTTGTATACATTCATTGACAATCACACTGAATTTTTGTGGTAGCATTTTAGTGTCATCAGTAAAACAAGCTTAGATATGCCACCCTGTTCCTCTGTTTCCTAAACTCTTTGTCATGGAAGAGCTGCATGGACACAAAACACAAGTTAAAAATGAAAAAAAAAAAATATATATATATTATTATATCAGCTAAGGAAAAACATGGTAAGCTAAACAGGCTGTTGTGCATATACTTTTTTTGTTTGTTTCTTTGAATTGTAATTTGTAGAAGAATGTCAGACATATCTGTAGCCGAATTTCATATGCCATGACACCTTCTTGCTTTGGACAGTATATGAGCATATGCCCCTGGACTAAAAAAGGGATATACATTGAAAATCTGGGACACATTTAAACCTAAAATTAAAGTTTTCAGGATGTTCTTGCTTAGACTTAACCACATAGACGCTCTTTAGATCATTCTCAAATCATGCTGGCGAACATAACTGTCAGGTTTTACACAAACCTGTGGTGTTCAAGATAAACTATCCAGAGTTCAACAATAGTTCTCAGCCAATGCGCCGGGGAATGCAAATGAATAAAATCTAAAAACTCCATAGGCATTTTTAAAATGAATTACAATTTTCCATGCTATAAAAATTTTATCAGGTCGAAATTGAGAGTAAAACTATCTTTCAAAGTTCTAATCCCTAACCTTTATTCAGTTAATCACAATTCACAACGACAAAAGTGATGGGGCTTTCAATTAAGGACAATGGGGGCTCTGAAGCCAAAAAGATTGAGAACTACTACCACCAGAACACACATTTATTAGCAGATACACTCAGTGTCAAATGTTAAATATGTTATAATCAGGGCTGGAGTCTGTATTTGAGGGTCTGAATCTTGCAGTGGTACTATTGAATGGTGCTTTTCCAGGTGGACACACTTGTGTCGTCATAGCATCCTGATGTTTACTAGTTACCATGGTATCGTCCCCCCTCACAATGTAAAGCGCTTTGAGTGCCTACAAAAATGCTATATAAATGTAAGGAATTATTAATTATTATTATTATTGGAAAGTTGTCACACTTCAAATGAATGAAAGTCATTGCATTAAATAACAACATAAAAATTCCTGATGCTACATCTGGTGTCAAGTTGATTTTATTGGATGTATAAAGTCAGTTCTCCTCAAGTTCACACAAGTGTACACATTTTGAACAATATATATATATATATATATATATATATATATATATATAAACAGTTTTATAATTTAAAACCCGTTTTTTTGTGAATTGTTTTACTTAAAAAGTGCTAGCCTATTTCTTTCAAATAAATTCCACTTGGTTTAATATCTAATGCAGTGGCATTCACACATTTTTAAGTGTGGATGTTGTAGATACATGAATAACCAATGATACAAATTTGCAAGTGTTCTACACATAAAGGAAAATAAAAATAAATATTAAAAAATGGGAACACAGTTTGTGCAGTTAAAAAGAGATCGCTTAGATATAAAATTCAGATCAAGAAATATCCTTTGCTAAAACTAGAAGTAACTTTAAAACAAGCTGCTAGATGAAGAAACATCTGTGGTCAAAACATGAATTAATTCAACTTTGATGTTTAATGTGTGGTGTTTGTAATGCAATTAATGGGTAAAGTTTTTCCATAATAGCTAGCTTGAGCGCCCGAGGAAGGAGGCAGAGCCTGAGGGAGGGCAGAGCGGGGGCAGACCATGCCTACTGACCAAGGGAGCCCTATGAGGCCGAATGGCCGATGGTTCACGCTGGAATTGAGGGTGGGAGGAGCGCAGGCGCAGGTATCTACACACAGAGTAACAAGCTGACAAGACACAACTGGACACAATCAGGGAGTGATAAGGGAAGCCAAAAGAACTATAAACTGACTACAAGACACACCAGACAGTTATAAAGGTTATTTATTGGCATCGATAACATTCATGGAACCTTTCCAATTCACAAAAGGTTCTTGATAGTGAAAAAGGGTCTTTAGATTTTTTAAATGTTCCTCACACTAAAGAAAAAAAAGAAATTTTTTTAACAGTTCTATGGGGAACCTAAAATGGTTCTTCTATGGCATTTCTGTAAAAACCCACTTTAGGCACCTTTTTTTAAGAGATGCTACTAATCTTATTTTTGGTCTGAGTATATTTATTCACTCCCCTGTGATTTGTTGTAAACCATGTGTAAACCATAATAATATGCTGCATAACCGCAAACTACCTTAAAACTGTGCTGAAGTGTAGAATGGAATAAGCTTTTTTTTTTCGTTGTTCATACATCATTCACACTGAATTATTACAATATTTGCAAAAGGAATTTGTGGAAAGTATATAAGTAACCATCTTAAATTTTTTTGTGAAGCATCTAAGACTTTTGTATATTACCGTGTTATGTAGGGCAAAAAGTAGATAAATACTCAAGAAAGATTGTACTTTCTTGTGAATTGTAATTTTAGCAGTTTATTGACCATATCAGACCCAGCAGGCAACAACAAATTACATTTCTGAATACAAAAATGTGACTAACACAGCAGAATCTGTTTGATTTTTTGAGTAGGCTGTTTTTATCATCAAGCCCAAACAACAAATGTCTAAAATACATAATCAAAACATACCCAGATAAATAAGCAAGATTACTCAATACTTATAATATAAAGGACATAAAATCTGAGGTTTCTGGGTCATGCAACATTTCAACTGTCTGACCAAACAAATATCACAAAACTATATGTACTGTAAATTAGAAAGGTTAATTAATAATCCAATTAGACTTTGACAGTAAGCTTGACACATCAGTGAAACATGGTTCATTTTTATACTCCTAAGCTCTATAAATAGTAAGTTTACTTCCTTGTGTTCAAGCATATCAGCATGCTGCAACAAAATCTAAACCTGATGTCCTATAAGCCAGTTTATTTAATTGATATATTTCATTGATTTGCAATGAGAATGTGACATATTTGAAAATGTCATATACAGACGTTTAAAACTACTATGTCAACAAGGTAAGGCCTTATGGAGTTGTTTTGCTAAAAAATGCAGCATATGTGAAATACACTTCAATTCAAGACAATCCCTAAAATATTGCTTTTTAATAAGTAACTGTACTTTACGTCAAACAGCTTTTCTCTCTCCAGGTGCTGAAACAAAAAGATATTTCACGTGTGTTCAACTCAGCTGTGGTGAGTAATCTACAGTTAAAATTCAGAATGATTCTCATGGTAAATTGTTTGATGTGTCAGATTGGGGATTACAGCCAGCTACTGGCAAACTGACCACAGGACATGCTCCACTGGAAGACCACTTCATCAGCTCTCAAACGTCAACTGCTTCCAAGAGACATCCGTCCATGTGATGTCCATCCAGTAATCACTTTCTTTAAGAGCAAATGAAACAACAGTGCTGTATTAAACAGTAGATAGTAATTGCATTTCTTCTCAAAACTATTTTTTGATATAGTTTGTGTGATCATAGAGCTGTTCTGTTCCTGCAGTGAACTCCGTTTTCTTTGACCCTTGTGTTGGGACTTATAAATACCTGGATGTGTCCTATTTGTGTCTCCCATTTATTAAGTCAATATATGAAACACACTACCATTCAAAAATTGGGGTGGGCAAGATTTTTTAAAATGATTTTGAAAGAAGTCTCTTTTGCTCACCAAGGCTGAATTTATTTGATACAGTAAAAACAGAAATGTTGTGAAATATTATTACAATTTTAAATGATTGTTTTCTGTTTGAACATATTTTAGAATGTAATTTATTCCTGTGATGGCAAAGCTAAAATCAGCATCATTACTTCAGTCTTCAGTGTCACATGATCCTTCAGAAATCATTCTAATATGCTGATTTGCTGCTCTTTTAATTATTGATGTTAAAAACAGTTCTTCTGCTTTATATTTTTGTGGAAACGGTTTTGTAATTAATGTTGAATTGGCTGAATAAAGTATTTAACCGACCAATTTGAAAGCTTTTTTCACCTTGAATTGGTAGTTACTTATTATTGACCATTGTTCCTAGTTTCTCCAACATAATTCTAGGAAAAAGTGTCACCTGTGAAGGCAGCCAAAGTCTCATTGACTGTGGTATTCTTCTGTTCTTTCTCCAAATTCATTTCTCTGTTGTTATTATATAGTAACCCAGAAAATGCCAATTATAGACAGCAGGATCTTGTAACCTGCCCTCTCAAATTAGCAACAACATCAAACTTACTCTCCTTAGACCAGCAGCCTGCGTTCCAGGTACTACAGCAGATCCACTTCATAAAGAGTCACTTAAGACATCAGATCACATACACACATAAACGTTCAATCTTCAGCTATTTTTGAAACAATATGCAAAATAATCGTAAGGGACAATGTACATTTAGCCATTCATTATACCACTTATTAAACAGCTACTTGACAAATAAATATAAGACAAAAAAATGTTTTATTTAAGATTAAATTATTTAATTAGTGTATGTGAGGAAAAAGAGACTGCAGACAAAGTGAAAAAAGAGAATCAATCAGCATCATTAAATAATACAATAATTAACAACTATAACATAATAAACAATAAAACATCAGCATAAAATGTAATAATTTATTTTTTACCTTATCAGCTGCAATGGGAAGAAGTTTCGTCAATGCTTCATTCTTCTCTGATCCATGTCCGGATGTCCATGAACACTTAGAAGTGATGTACAGCTGTATATAATGTTGTGGGTATCCTGCCAAATAAATCTGTTTTATATGTGTTTTAAATGAAAACACACTCTATGATACATGTCAGGTGCTACTTTTTTGGTCTGAAAAGAGTTGACTTTCCTGATTTTAGGTTTGTGTAAAAATGTGCAACATGACAAAAAATGTACAGATCAGTGCAAACCAGATTCAAATGACACATCACCTACTGTATTCAGACGCTATAATTTCAGCTGACCACAAGATATAAACAAGCATGCCATCTAGTGGTACTTTATGGTATTGTAACCACTTATCACCTGTCTGACTAAATACACCTTATGGACTTGTCACTTTTTGTGTTTACCTGTAAAGTTTATGTTGGATAACTTTATTTATCACGTGTTGTATATAATTGCACAAGTATAATAAAATTAACTTGTTTTGTATTGTTATCTTGATTCGTTTTTAATGATTATATTCACTCAACATTCTGTTAAATGTATTAGAGATGCTGAAATGACTTCAGTGCTCCAGCGTCGTCATCTGTCCTTCATTGTAACCGATTTCAAATGGTGCTAGAAACCCCAAAAGACTCTGAACACCAAAAGAAATCGGTCAACCTTGGTTAGAGGACACGTCTTGAAGAAGTCGAATATAAGATGTGTTTACATAGTATAAAGCATGGATGTTGTCAGTTGTCCAGTTAGACAGTGCCGCATTTCCCACCCCAAGAACACTGATTTCAAATGGTGCTAGATTCATTTCATCAGCACTCTAAGACACCACTTGAAACCAGCTTCCAGGAGGAGACACGGTCAGTCTCCTTCACCGGCCCTCGACGTCAGCTGCTAAAACATAACTTGGCATCACTCCTGTCCTCAGATGGCAGGGCTTCAGACAAAAAGACAGAAAACAAAACATTAAGTCACATATATATACTTTTCATCATTTCGACCTTACAGTACACGGTGAAGAAATCAATGTTGAGCGTTGAGCGAAATCAACGGCAGCAAGCAAGGCAAAATATTTTTTTTAGTTTTAAGAACTTTAACTGCTTGTAAATCATATAAGCATGTGCACAGGAATAAAGAAAAGCAAACAGTTTAACAAAAATTGATGAATCCGGCACACTGATATGGCTTGCGAATCATATTCTTATACAATGTTTTGGTCATGTGACCTTCATCAGGCATTATTTTGGGGGTTTTAAGAACCCCAAAAATAGTAATATTCACTAATAATATTTATATAAAATGAGAACTATTTAATAAAAAATGTACATTTAGTAATAATATTTAACAAAATAAAATATTAATATTATTGATTATATTAATAATGCTTATAATTAATGTAATGTTTAATCAAATAAAATACTGATTGTAATAAAACTTGTAATAATATTTAAAATATATTTATAATATTCAGATGCCAAACCATAAACAAAACCGTACAAAAGTACAGGTTCACTTGCAACAAAGCTAAACATGGTTTGTGGACTAAATTCTTAACAGTATGCATTTATTAAACATACAATGATGATTAATAAAACAGTATCTTAATATCAAATCATACTTTTGATTATATTCCTAATAAATGCAACAATATATAATAAAATAAACATATTTACATATTTACACATTTATTAAAGATATAATGATAATTAACAAAACAATACATTCATATTTAATAATATTTGAATGCTATATATAATAAATATGATTAGATTTAATAAAATAAAAGTGGTAAAACATCTACTATAATATAATTAAATACTATAATACATAGTAAAACTATAATAATGTAAGAATTACAGAACCTCAGACACTTTGATCTTCTGAGACAGTAACTATAAAAAAAACTATAACTCAATATTTCCAATTTACAGCTACTTCTCAATGGCTGTCAAAGGAACTGTGTAGTCATGCATACAGCCTACACCAGCAGGAGCTACAGTAAATGCCAATGCTAAGCAGCTAATCTCCATTAAAGGGGTCATAGGATGCTACATGCACTTTTATAAGTTGTTTGAACTGAAATGTGTGTTGGCAGTGTGTGTACACAACCACCCTATAATGATAAAAATCCACCCAGTGTTTTTTTTAATCTGGTTAAATGTTTTCCCCTTTCTCAAATCGAGCTGATCTCAGATGCCTGTCTATGTGACGTCACAAAAACAGGCCCATCGCACGATAGTTTGATTGACAGTAGCGTTTCAGCACAGACTGGACTGGGAATAAGGCTGAAGTAAACAGTCCCTCAGAGAGTGGCTCGGAAGAAAGGGGCGGGGTCAGCAGAGCTCATTAACATTTCAACTTGTGCAAAATGGGCATCCTATGACCCCTTTAAAGAGCAGCAACTCAAAACTAAGTCCTTGCTGACAGATTCACACCTCAAACCACAAAGAAAACAAAAGACAAGAAAGCCCACACCTCCAATTCTGGCAGGAAACCCAACACGCCTAGATATCTTGCACAGAGGATAATCAAGATTATTAGTCTACTCTGCAAACCTACAAAACACAAGGAAGAGCACAAACAGGCTACTTTCATCTTGCACATCTTCTTCCACTTGGTAGCTCACTTTAAACTTTAAATGCGCAGAAGAAAACGTTGTTTAATGTTAAGCAATATAATTTGAAGAAATATTGATCTGAGGATAAAAGATCATGTGGTTTCGTAAGCACTTGATATTGCACCCATAACAAGCAAATGCAGTGGCATAATGCCAGTGAATAATTATACACGAGACAATGCTGATTTGCAATCTGACTAAGCAAATTTGGCATGGATGAAAAACTGTGAACAGCCTCAGTTTGTGGGCTTTAAGTGGAAAATTGCGAGCATAGAGAAAGTATGTATAGTTCCAAACCCGAAGGAGACCAATCCTCGCCTCCGTCTCCATAGCTACAGCCACTTTACAAACTGAAACATATTGTATTTCTTGTGTTAATCTATAACTCCTCTAAGCAAATGAGAATACTAACTTGAATATTGATATCTGACATTTACAAATATCTCTCTTTCAATGCTCTAGTACAGTGATTCTTAAGTAAAGAAAAAACAAAGCTATACATACATATACATATCAACTAACCTTATAATCAACAAGCTATTTATTTATTCTTTTGTTGCTGACACTGGCTGGGTGTCAAATCTAATTTTACTTCAGTGCAAATTCATCTTGTAGAAACTAGTCAAATTAGGCAGATGACAAGTCATAAACAAAACTACTCAATACTACATACCACATCAAAAACAGCTTCAATTATTATTATTAAAATTATTAACATTATACAGTCATAAATTCAAGAGACTTTTAGAAATGTTAGGAAAGATTTTTCCTATTTAGTCTGTCATAATTTGGCATATTATTGGATATATATATATATATATATATATATATATATATAGTTTACTTTCATATGAACAGGTTGTAAACTCCAAGTCCTGATGAGAAACCAGTCGAGCACCACAGCTCTAGAGAACGCCCTGTATGCTGAGAGCAGTTTCATCTGTCACTCAGTGGCAGGGAATGTGAAGCAGCACTTACGCAGGCAAACCAGGAAGGATTTAAGAGCAAAAGCAGGTCAGAATATATGACCGAAGCTCAGTGCATTCAACCTAGCATATCAAAATGCCATTCGTTTGGCTTTTACAACTGATAGAAAGAAATCAAATCAAATAAAATTGAAAAAAAAAAAAAAAAAAAAGTTTGTTCCAAATTCGATAAAAGCAAGTTGGGTTATAATGTTTAATTATTAAAAAATAATGCACACCCTTTACATAACAACTACTCACTAGACCTGTGGCATATAAAGTTGAGCGTCTCTATAGAGGAGTTTCATTTAGGCTGTTGATCTCGGTTTTGCTGCCTCCACCGCCGCAGTCTCTCAAAATGAAGTGTGCGCAGGAAATGGAGAAATCTGGAAGAGAGATTCCTGATGCCAGTACTCGGCGAGGGTGTGGCGGCAGGTACTGCCCTGTAGACTGACGTTTTGCCAAGGTTTTTTGTTCTTTACATATCAGTGTTCTCAGAGCTTCTCAAAGTCTTTGGCAGACAAACATCCCACTCAACGGACATATATCCCTCAAATTTATTACACCTTCCTCCTAAATCTTTTTATTTTTTTTGTAAATCCTATCTTTTTAAATGTCCGTTCCTGCAGACTGATTAAAAGAGATTCCATAAAGCAATTCATGGATGTCAAAAAAATTTTCTGCCTTCTTTAGTTTGCTCAATGACTGCCCTGCGTGTTTGTTTTTGAGCCGTACGGCAGAGCTGAAACATGCCCCAGGAGCTCGGTAACACTTATCTGACTGATAGGACAGAACTCGTGGGAGTTTCCCGGCCGAGAGGAGAGCAGCATGGCGACAGTTGCTGTTTAGAGGTATCCAGTTGCCCCTCTCACTTTCTTCTGGCTGTTTGTTTGCCTTCGGCCTGTTGTGCAATATTTATAAAAGACTTAAAGGGGGCAGCTTTGTTTTTCTAAAAGTATGTTTTTAATTAATAATTAAATATATGTCCCCAAAATATGAAGACAGTTAAAGTACATGTAAAAATTATTAGCTTTATTGCATAAATAAATAAATGAATAGTGTTCCCAAAAATATTTGGACACTTTAATTGCTTTTAAAAATGTTGAATTCTATACTTACAATTCTATACATTGCCTAGAAAACTCACAAAAAGACAGGTATACTTTCAATACGCAATTTATAAGTAAACTATTGGAACAGGACAAGAACAGCTTTCAAAACATAAAGCTCAATTACAATGTAGTGGCCAGTCTGTTATAAGCATTAACTTGAAAATATATTTTCACCAGGTTTGTTTTACTCCATGACAATAACAGCAAAAATAAATTAATGTATATAAAATCAGGACGAGTTTCTGAAAGGAAAAGGCCTACACTGACATCGGTATCATGGGGAGCAACAATACCAAGCTGAATATCAGTGAAAAATAGGACAAGTTACAATCTGCGTCACAGCCCGATCCTCGGCCCAGACACCCATAGGTTAACTCCATCATGTGGCGAGCTTCATCTATAAAAAACGCCCTCCCACGTGATAGGGAGGATGAGGTAGACGGGGATGCAATCCCCTCCGGCCCTCTGGTGCCACCAACGTTTGCCAGAGCTCCGGTCTGTGGCGTCTAATGCAGCATTAACAGCTGCAGTGCAGGCCTCTGCCTCACACACACAGACACACACTCGGACGTAACCTGGGGCCAGTACTGCTTGACACGCAACAGGTTTCAGGACAGAACTGTCTCCCTAACAGAACAAATCGCATGCACATAACAAACTTGCCATGGCGAGATGCTGTTTTGACACTGTCTGTCTAAACAAGAAGCTTGGTGGTCAATTAGCAGAGGAAGAAGGCATCCGATCAGCTGATCAATTCAGAAGGGAAATAAAATAATTCTAAATCAAAAAAGAAAAAGAAAAAAAAGAAGACAATTCTAATTGTATAATCATTTGATATGACAAAACAGCAAATGCCAATGAAAGTCAATGGAACCGAAACTTTTTGGAACGACATGATGGTGAATAAATGACTAATTTTTTTTTGTGAACTATCCCTTCAAACTGCATTAAAAACATTTACTCACCCTCATGTCGTAAGATATTTTGAACACCACTGGGGAACAAAAACATTGGACCCCACTGACTTTCAGTGTATGGACAACAGAGACATTCTACAAAATATCTCCTTTTGCATTCCACAGAAGAAAAAAGGCACAAACGATAAATGATTGTTCATTTTTGGGTGGATTATCCCTTTAAATAACATGCTTTTGCACATTTTTCCATTGTGAGGTTCTACCAAATCTCTCTAAAACAACAACACTCTACCGTAACAGAGTACTCACAAATGATAACATTACTTTGCAGCCAATTGGATTAATCCCTCCAGCTGCTTTCCAGGGCTAATCCAATGGGATTTTGGAGCTGCGAAATAGTCGGAAGCACCAACTGGCACCTGATAGGAGCAGAGCTCTGTCACTCATCTCTCTGATGCGGCTGCATTAGGAAGTCTAGCGCATGTGAACTGGACGCCTGCCAGTGCAAAGTCACCTCTCTCTCTCTCCCTCCCTCTCATTCTAGTCCTTTCCCCGGTTCCCTCCCATGACATTTAGACCCTTTTCGTCAATATAACCCTCCTTCAGGGCACAATTTAACTCCTGTATTGAAGGTGAGACGCAGGGAGAGAGGTGAAAATAGTCATAAACCAAAAAGGAAGTGCAGCAAATATGACTGCGCCACTGCTTGTGTTTCTAGAAACACTGCAGAAACAAATGCTGTTGATGGAAGTGTGACGTCTGCCCTTGTCCCTTCCAAAAGATCACAAATTTAGCCGAGGCACCTGCCCTTCTACTCATCCTCCCTAATATATGGGACATAAAATGCCATAAAGTAATATCTAAGTCACCTGTCCTGATGTCATAAGAATCCAGAGACTGATCTCCGGTCAGACTGACAGTGAATAGCCTGTTGTATATGACTTACCTGTTAAGAGGAGCCAGAAAAGATGTGTTGCAACGTATATCGGTATCAGTATCAACCGTAATTATGCGTATTGCGATTACGGTACGGACCCTTGCGGTATCCGATGTGGTTCGAATAACAGGCAAAAACTGTATTTATATGAACTATTTAGATATCTCACAAGAACCTTCGAAAGCAGCATTTGTTTTGTTATCGTTTTTTGTTAGCCGTTTTTTTTACCACCTCGCGACGCCGTCACACGCCCAGCAAACGTCGACACACTCCGAACATCTGCGCACACAATCCGAGAAACTCTATCACGTTCTCAGCATCCATGTTGGAGCTGCGATTGTGGAGAAACGGACTAAAACGTGAAATCAGAGTGAGTGGAAGTGGGAGAGAAAAAGAGATGGAGAAGAGTAGGATGAAAGGCGGATGAGCAGACGAAAGGGCTGGGATACACTCACAGGTAGGAGAAAAGCACACATGTCCGAATCCTCTCCTCCTAGCTGCTGTTTTCCTCTCGACGTGAAAAGGTGACGTATGAGACGCAGGGAGAGAGGTGAAAATAGTCATAAACCAGAAAGGAAGTGCAGCAAATATGACTGCGCCACTGCTTGTGTTTCTAGAAACACTGCCGAAACAAATGCTGTTGATGGAAGTGTGACGTCTGCCCTTGTCCCTTCCAAAAGATCACAAATTTAGCCGAGGCACCTGCCCTTCTACTCATCCTCCCTAATATATGGGACATAAAATGCCATAAAGTAATATCTAAGTCACCTGTCCTGATGTCATAAGAATCCAGAGACTGATCTCCGGTCAGACTGACAGTGAATAGCCTGTTGTATATGACTTACCTGTTAAGAGGAGCCAGAAAAGATGTGTTGCAACGTATATCGGTATCAGTATCAACCGTAATTATGCGTATTGCGATTACGGTACGGACCCTTGCGGTATCCGATGTGGTTCGAATAACAGGCAAAAATTGTATTTATATGAACTATTTAGATATCTCACAAGAACCTTCGAAAGCAGCAATTGTTTTGTTATCGTTTTTTGTTAGCCGTTTTTTTTACCACCTCGCGACGCCGTCACACGCCCAGCAAACGTCGACACACTCCGAACATCTGCGCACACAATCCGAGAAACTCTATCACGTTCTCAGCATCCATGTTGGAGCTGCGATTGTGGAGAAACGGACTAAAACGTGAAATCAGAGTGAGTGGAAGTGGGAGAGAAAAAGAGATGGAGAAGAGTAGGATGAAAGGCGGATGAGCAGACGAAAGGGCTGGGATACACTCACAGGTAGGAGAAAAGCACACATGTCCGAATCCTCTCCTCCTAGCTGCTGTTTTCCTCTCGACGTGAAAAGGTGACGTAGTAACTAATCCAAAATCTCTTTCTCCCTCTCTCTCTCTCTCTCGTTTCCTCCCTCCCTCTCTCCACCAGACCTCCACCCTCTCCTTCTCGCTCTATTTTCATCTTGTTGCAACAGCAGAATCGCTGCTGTTTTTTCAGACAGACACATGTCTACATAAATAGATCGCTAATAGACGCATACAAACATGCTCATTGTGATCACCCAGACAAACGCTCCCACAATCCCTCTGTCTCCTTCTCGCTCAGTTTGTCTCTCTTGCACATTGTGACGCAGCACTTAATTCTTGGGTCTTTTTCGCTCTGTTATGACCACACAAATGCAGCGTCTCGAAAAATCCACATAACGAGTGGGAAAGTGAGAGACGGAGAGCGAGAGAGGCACAGACACTTTGATTACAGTTGTCTTCTTTCTTTTCCCATCTATCTGGTGTCCTCCTCTCCCCTCTGTCCTCATATAACTGTTTCTCTAACCATAAGCCCCCCTCCCCCTTATATCTTCAGTGTCTCATCTGCCTCTCTGAGAGACGCGCTGGTGTCTCGGTGAACTGAGATGACGGTGCCCCTGTGATCACCTGACAGCCTGCAGCTTTTAAAGGAACATCGCAGAGCTCCGCTTCAGTTATGTAACAACTGGGTTGTTTTGTTTCTCGTGTTTTTTATTCTCGGCCTATTTGCTCGGGCTGTTTAAAATATCCAGGCTGTCAGGGGACACCTAAATCAGATAATATGGGCAGGAATGGAAAGAATCTTGAATCTATGAACATCACAACTGACTAATAAGGTAACGTCATTCTAACGTTCGGACAGATTAGCGAAATGGACATGCAGGGTAAGATACGATAAAAGACTTTATGATTAAAAGAAAACAAGGGGGACTGTAGAATCATGGGAAGGCACATCAGTAGCTCATAGACTTCCTCTTCCTGTTTTGAGACTACAGATCTGTAACCATGGAGACAGACAGCAGAAAAACATGGATTATGTCACCATATTCAAAACTTGAAGTGATGCATGAGGAAAAAGTGAAGGCAAACCTTGATAATCACATTTGAAAAAAATTATTTCATTATTGAAATAAAAAAATAATTATTAAATTAATGAATTAATGCATTATTAAAATAGAAGAAAATAAAATGTAATAAATAAATTGAAGCAAACCAAATAAAAATAAAAATACAATAATACAAATAATAAATAAATAAATAAATGTATTTATTTATTTATAGCTAAAATGAAATAAAATAAAATAAAGCAGACAGGAGGTCAAAGTGATTCATAACTTTCTAAATCATAATAAAATATTAAATGAATCTCTTTCGGAAAACTGGACACAGACGTACTGCTTCTCTAAAAATCCTATCATACATTGCCTACACATATTATAACGATAACATATAACAAGACATGGATAAAATTGCTCTATGTTCGGAGTAGCCTGACACACTTTAACACAAACCACAATTCCCAGCATGCTCCTCCATATGACATCTCAATCTAAGTGTGGAAGTGAGGTAGGTCAGCTGGCAGGGTGCGCGGCAGCCCGCAGTGTAATGATACACCACCAACCAATGATAATCCTCCTCTCTGCTCCAGTTTATATGTTAGATTGAGAGATGAACACAGCATGAAATGCTACACTATGAGGCATGATGTTACTCTGATATATCTTTAACAATATTTGTCTTTAAGTAATCAAATATCTGCTTCACGCCTAAGGAGGAGTTTTTATATCTCTCTAATGGCTTTTTGAACCACCTCTCATCGCATTACAACTTGGCATTGGAACAATGTCAACTGTGTATTGATTAAGGCATGCTAAGTATGCAAGAAGAAACAGACCTATGGAAAATGGACTCTACAATGAACTAGTACCAAATAGTTGTTTGAGACAGAAATAAAAGTTCATCTGTCTGTATTCTGTATGCTGGATTGCTTTTCTGAACACAAATTAAACCTAGTCACAATTCACAGTGCATTTTACCCAAGCTGTGTTTCAATCTATTTGTGTCTGGGTTTATCAGGACAGCTATTATGTAACATTACAATTATGAGGGCATCTGTTGAGCTGATGGCTGGTACGACTTCTTCAACATTGATCAATTTGATGTGCAGCATTATAAATATCATGAAGCATTAAAGGCAGAGATGCACTGAATTAGTTCAGGCAGTAAATAATATCAGAAATGGGAGATTTCTTGTGTCAGAATCAATAAAAGAAATGATAGCTTTTCAAATCTGATGCTACATTACACATGATTTATTATGAAAAAATAGAAAATAAAAAATAAAATAAAATAACAGGAGGTCAAACTAACATCTTTCCGACCTTTAACGTCTGCTATAGCACCAATGTTTGTCTCTATCATTTCACACAGGATATACAGCAACAGTGCATGCTAATTAGCGTCCTTCCTGTCTGTCTGTCTATTAATGCAGTCGTCATTAGCAGCAAGCAGCAGGTGGGTTAATTTTAGCAGAGTCATCTCTACATAGTAGTCCAGTTCCTGTAGGCTTAATCTCTAACAGCAAGGGAGCCTGGCCGACTGACTACACAATGACCCTGAATGACGCACTTTCAATAGCTGCTAAAGTGTTCGCTCAGATAAAACCTTGGCAAAACAGAGAAATGAGATGAAGATCTTGGCATATATGCTAGTAAAGGCAGCTGATTCTCATGCCATCAAGGAGTGTATGGGGTTTTAATACATGGTGAGAGTGAATTCCCATTATTTACATCTGGTTAAGGGAAACGGCAATACAACTAACTTTGCTCTGCTTATTTGGCTTGGATGGATGAAACTGCAGATTCCCACTTTGAACGCCACAATAGTGCCACACCCAAGAAGTGAATGCATGTTCTTCGTCATAACCTATATAAAAATAATCTTAGGATGCTTGCTAATATGTATACACATACCTTTGCAGTGTTGTTGTTGCTCGTCATCCCGGATTCACTGAAAAACAAAAATAAATATAAGAGAAATTGGTATAAATTGAATTATAGAGATTTCATAGATATCCACAAGGAATGTACAGTACAGCACATTTTAAACAATGGCGAGTTCAAGCATTCCTGAGACATGTTTGAGTTTGTCTGACGAATAAATATAATTCATCATCCAATTTCAAATCATTTTGGCATTGTATCATTCCCTGGATCACTTAGAGCCAGATGTATTCTCAAATGATACTACAATTAATGTTACATTATTCTGAAACATGACTTCCTGATGGTGAGTTTTAACAACACTGATTTATCCTACTCTCTTGCATAGTATCTCTAATTATTATACTGATTTGTCATATATGCCACATATATTTGTTCCCTATAAAGTAATCTGAGGTTAAGTGCCTTTATTCAGCGGCACGGTAGTGATAGTTAATGAATCATGTCGTGGGATTTGAACATACAACCATTCAGTTACCAGTCTGGATCTAAAATCAATGCTTTTCTAGTAAGTGAATTACTAAACAAATGTAATACATTTTAAATTAAATAAATATCAAATTGTTTACAAATAATACATCTTATTTAAAATAAACATTAATTAAAATAAACTAATAAATGTTAAAATAAACAGCCGTTTTTATTTCAAATAAATACAACTATTATTTTTTATAATACATAAAATCCACTCAATACAACAACTGGTTGAAGCAACCTAATCTCGGCAATCAGTCGCAAAACAGTGCCGCCCAATGGCAGAGGAAAACACTTGTCAGCTTTGTTTACATCAGAAATAAAAGGTGCGCACTTGACTAAAAATACCATTAGCTGATAAATAAGAGGCTGATAGTGGGGTGTAAACCTCATGTTTGCCTCACGGAACATTCAGAAATGAAAATAAGGTCCACAGAATCAATAGGTTACATAAACCCAGTCATATAATATAATGAATAGGCATTATCCGTTAAAACTGAACAAGCCTTTCATGCAAATCTGAGTTTATTTGTATGCTCAGGACAGCAACTCTGGTTGATGATGTCTGAGGAAACTGTATATGCTTTAAGCAGCACACCTGTTAGATGGTATTCTGACTGTCTGATCGAGATGAAAACACTTTACACAGGTCGGCGCAAAGCACACTAGGTTGTAAATAAGAACTGCGTAACATCCCATCTTTGCCACGCCAAGTGTCTGGGCCAACCACACACGCGCGCGCTGACACACATTTGTCGCAGCAGAAAACCCTCCTCCTCCCTGCAATCCCCACACTGATTTTTTTCTTTCTTTCTTAGAATCACCTGTAACGTATATTTAACAAAGGACAATATTTCTAAGGAAACTAGTCTAGGCATTTCTAGAGCATCTCAATGAACATGACTGACAGCATCCTTATAATGCAGCAAATAAGCATTAGGACAGACTGACTTAATGGGCTCAATACCTACATATATGGCATGAAATATGTATAAATACATCAGTCTCGTATTAGACCGCAAACACAGTGAGATAAAAAGTTCATCAATCTGTCACATAAAACAGCCTGTTTTTCCTGACGGTGGATTATTTAGAATAACGCAACGCCCAATGTGAAGGACTTCACAACTTTACTAGATAGAAAACACTGCTACTAACCTGAACAAACGTGTCGTTGAGTTATTCTGTCTGCTGGCGATGTCAAACGATGGATGATACCGGCTTGAACTTCATTTTTCAATTATTGTTGCCGAGCACATCGAATTTTCCACAGCGCCACGGCGAGGCCCCGCCCCGCTCACACACCCCCGTTTTCTGATTGGCTGTCTGTCTAGAGCGCAGTGTGTCGTCAGCAGAATCACATGCTTTTGACGCATGTTTACAAACACTCGAGCGAATCACATGTCGCAGAGCCGTACTGACATGTTTCGCGACTGCTGGGCAATTAGGATTGTTAGCAGAGGCATTTGCCTTTGCGCTACACTTTGGTGTGAGACGTGCCGTTAAAAACCGTACGACAAATCTAAGTGTCCTGTCATCGAATGTGACCACACTATGCTTCCTGCAAGAAAAAGGCGTTTCCACTCTGTTGGTGAAAGTCTCACTGGCGTAAACGTGATGAACATGTTTTAATTTCAGATTTAAAGGTCATTTTAATAATGTTTTTCTCATGTTTCTCATTGTTTTTCTCATCTGACAGAAATAATACAAAACAGAGAGTGCCCCTTTAGACGACCCTCATGACTATGTGTCAAAACTGTCTGTGTATTTATGTATTCATATTTTAACCTTTTTATTTAAAGGCATGTGCTGATCATCTTAACATTAACATTTCTAAATGCTCTATTGATATTAAGAGAGAAAGAGAGATAATAGTATGTATTACAAACACTCGAGCGAATCACATGTCGCAGAGCCGTACTGACATGTTTCGCGACTGCTGGGCAATTAGGATTGTTAGCAGAGGCATTTGCCTTTGCGCTACACTTTGGTGTGAGACGTGCCGTTAAAAACCGTACGACAAATCTAAGTGTCCTGTCATCGAATGTGACCACACTATGCTTCCTGCAAGAAAAAGGCGTTTCCACTCTGTTGGTGAAAGTCTCACTGGCGTAAACGTGATGAACATGTTTTAATTTCAGATTTAAAGGTCATTTTAATAATGTTTTTCTCATGTTTCTCATTGTTTTTCTCATCTGACAGAAATAATACAAAACAGAGAGTGCCCCTTTAGACGACCCTCATGACTATGTGTCAAAACTGTCTGTGTATTTATGTATTCATATTTTAACCTTTTTATTTAAAGGCATGTGCTGATCATCTTAACATTAACATTTCTAAATGCTCTATTGATATTAAGAGAGAAAGAGAGATAATAGTATGTATGTAAGTGAATGTATGACTACAATGCGCTGAACATGTCTACATTGACATTTATAAATTGTCAATTAATATTAAGATAGAAAGAGATAGGGTCGTAGTAGGACTATGACAATATAATTTATCATAAAAATACAGAACATGTGTACTTTTAATGTGAAAAAAAATAATCTAATCAAATAATAAAATAAAATAAAATAAAAGACGAATGCTTCACTGTCTGTCCAGCTGAATTGTCTGTCTTAATATAGTAAAAGTATAGGTACAGCGTATCTTTATTGTTATTACAGCAGAGGGCGACATTTCTCCAAGAAAAACATCCAAGAAGATCACATTCTTAATCCATGATGCAAGTGTTATGATAGTTTACACTATGCTGGCTTGCACTTCATTCTGGGCCTAGTACACTTGACAACTTGAGAAGAGCTTTAGACTATACCCATTTTGTATAGGTTGCTCTTACTGTATTACTTACTGAGATGATGCTTGACTTGGGAGCATTTAGGAGAACAGGAAATGAAATCATCGGTTTTATTAAATTTTTATGCTTAGAATGACTCCAAAGTTGTTGATAAGACCAAGCTAGTTTATCAAAAATTCCATAGCTAAATTATGTTTAGGCTACTTCATTACAATACACAGACACACCATACATATTTAATAATAAATCCAGTTTCAGCATAGAGAAACAAACAGTTACTTGTATGATTACAATAGACTGGAATGTTCAGAGTTGAGCTGAGATGATGCTTGACTTGGGAGCATTTAGGAGAACAGGAAATGAAATCACTTAAGTGTGCATTGCATCATGGTGGAAAGAAAGAGACACGTTTTCCCGATTCTGCATGGTCATGAAGATTGTCCTGTGAAGAGAGTTAACACATCCCACAGAGAACAATAGTCGTATTCATTTTTTTAAAATCTGCTGTCCTAATCCCTTTTATGAAACCAGTTTTATATGCAGTGATGACATTTTTTTCTTTTCTTTTTTTTATTATTTTTTTGTATTCAGTACAGTAGTATCTTGGGGGCATATTAATTTAACCAGCAACCTAATATAAAATTCATTTATTTGATGTTAATAAGAGAAAGTATGTTAACCTTAATAAAAAATGTGATGTTTAGAGTAAAAATGAAGGCGATGTATCTGCAATTGAAAAAAAGAAACAAAAAAGAAATAAATCTGAAACATGCAAAAAAAAGTACAAATAAAAAATAAAATAAAATTTAAAACACACACACACACACACACACACACACACACACACACACACACATATATATATATATGAAAACCTTTTTTTTAATGACAAACATCAATTTTAATAAGTACATCAATACTGACCTGTTCTATAAATACAGAAGCATTCTCATTTAGTTCTTCTGATAGATATGCTTATGTAATTATGCTGTGTTGAACTGTCATGCATGTTGCAAACAACAGGTGCAGACTTTGCACATGTGGGAATATGTGATAGCATGCTTGACTCTCAGAGCTGCAGTAAAATGTTATGATCCAGTAATATTCTTAAACCAGAGGACGATCACACTGTCATATAGCTGGGTTATACAGGCCTGTTCACACCCAGGCTCACAAAAACCCCTCATCACAGGCTCCTTGAATTGACCTCAATCAGGCACGGTGGGAGGAACTTCACGAGGCACTTATAGCTGCTGATTGTATACTTAGAAATAAATGAATGCTTGGGAAAGTGTGGCTTCCAGCATTGGCAACTCGACCTTATGGCTGTCCACAGTGTGTATGTGTTGTTTTTGTATATGCATGCATGTGTTAGTGTCGCTAATAAAACTTAGCAGGATCATATTTAACACATGATGAAATTAAACCCCCCAGGCGCGGCTACCAGGTGTCAGAGAGGGTATGTCTGTTGAGAGATCACTCTGGCTTGGACGGCTTGGTATGTGCTTATGTGTCTGTAGTTTAAAATTTATTATGGACACTCCCTTTAGGTCAGACTTAGGAGCAGCATGGCTGTGTCAAACTCTCACTCAAAGATGGATGGAAATGTGCACACGCCTTACATGCGTGAGTGACGATATCCTTTGCACCACTTTGTCTTTGTGCATGTTTATGTCATGTTTGTTCTCACATAAAGGAACATTTTATTGCTCAGAGGTTGCTCTTTCATGGTTTAAATGAATATTTCGAGTTTAGTCCAAGTTAAGATCAACTGACAGCTGTCACGCTGCTGCTACTGTGAAGGAGCGAGGAGCGAGGGAGTGAGGAGACGTAGGAGAATTCGTACATATAATCTTTATTTATCCAATAAAACAAACACGTAGCACAGGGAGTCGACGAACAATACTTAAACAATACTTAACAATACAGGAAACAAGGGGCAGAACACACTTTATATACAGAACTATCGAGGGACTAAACGAGGGACACCTGAAACCTATAAGCATAATTAACACGAGGGAGAAACTAGGTCACAGGGGGGAACATGGAACATGTAGGGGAGGAAAACAAACACACACAACAGTCCATGGGCGTGACATTACTCCCCCTGGAAGGCGCGTCCCATGCTGTAACAATTCCATCGGGGGGGGATGGGGGGGCAGAGCAGACATTTCAGGAGACCATGGCGGATCAGACAGCACGGGGAGCCATGGCGGCCATGGCGGCATGGCCTTGACTCCGGCACTCGGCCCGGCCTCTACGGGCGGAGCCCTATAACCCTCCCCACCCTCCCCCC
>NW_015642789.1:1008714-1021519 GCF_001515625.1 Sinocyclocheilus rhinocerous
AGTCTTTTTCTCCTCATCCTCCTCCTTTGGTTAGAGGTAAATGGCGTGACCGGCAGGCTTGAGAGCTGAGCGGCCGGCGGGCTTGACAACAGAGTGGCTGGCGGGTTTGACTGAGGAACGGCCGGCGGGCTTGACAACAGAGCGGCCTGGTGAACTTGACTGAGGAACGGCCAGCGGGCTTGAAGGAGGAACGTGCGGAGGGCTTGACGGCGGGCTGGTTCTGAATCAGGGCCGGACAATCTCCAGACACCAGAGGATCCCTTCCCTCCAGCACAGTCCAGTGGTGTCTGGGAGGTCCACGGGGCAATGGTAGTTGGCCCCAATCCAGAACAGCGAATTCAGCGTGGCCTTGTCTAACGCCGTCATAACGGCGAGCCCGCAGAATTCCCAGGCATACTCCACGAAGGGAAGATCTCTGCTAGGCTAGGGCGGCGAAACAAGGGGCAGAACACACTTTATATACAGAACTGAACTAACAAGGGACTAAACGAGGGACACCTGAAACCTATAAGCATAATTAACAGGAGGGAGAAACTAGGTCACAGGGGGGAACATGGAACACATGGGGGAGGAAAACAAACACTCACAACAGTCCATGGGCTTGACAACAGCATTTGTGATGAATGAATTTCTACTTGGCTCCCAAACAAACAAACAAACAAATAAATAAATAAATACATACATGATAAATACATACATACAGACATACATAAATACAGTATGTTTTAATTCATATTCATGCTGCCAATATATAATTATTCTACCAATATATATTTTTTTATATAAATTAAATAAAAAGCATTTAAAAATATTTATAAGTAATTTTTTTCCCTGTCAAGTTTAATAAAAGTAAGCCTATCTTCAACTTTGTTTCAGATGTTTCTCCTAAAGTTCCATAAAGAGACATGTAAGACTACTACTGGGGTTAGTAGACACTCCATCTAATCTCAATGTTGTCTTGCTCAGAAACAATTTTATACTGAAGAGTTATCGCTTACATTTTTTCTTTTAAATCTGATCTCTGGATTGCTGCCGTAATGTTTTGGATTTTTCTTCTCCATCCAATTTTTTACAGTGAAATCTGGAGCTCATCCAGCAGCTTCCTGTGACCCTCCCTTTAAGGACATTAGATCACTCTCACCCAAAGCAGTTATTGTAAATGAAATGATGACTGCTGTCAGTCACGTATAGCCGTGGATTATGTGTCCTCTATACCATCTGTACACACCCTCTCACTGCCATAGGACACTGATGACAGTCTGTGTGTATTAATAACTGTCTGGTTTGTGACTGGAGTTGCAGGGACAATGGAATGAGGCGAGGACTTTGAGATGAAGAGATGGATTAATCTGAAAGGCTATAACAGTCACAACAGTCTATTCTGTTGCTTAACAGGCCTTGAAAGACATGATGTTGATTTTCATTCCTTTGCCAGTCAGTGATGAAAATTCAGTTGCTCGTCTTGCAACAAACATCTTTCCATCTTTTAGGAGTGAATGTTATTGTTAAAAAGTTTATATTAAAATGTTGTATCATGCTTTTGAAAGCAAAACACTCATTGTGGGGTTGCAGAGTTGGATGAAATATGGACGCATATTGCTACTAATAATTTTTTTTTTCCAAAGTTACTGTGGTTACATGTTGATATGAGACATGTGATGTGTGAAGAAAACAAAGAATAATCAAAATAAATATAATTTATTTTATTCATTTCCGATCACACTGTAATTTTATTATGCCAAATTAAAAGTGTGCATATTATTTAATTGTGTAGGCTACTTAAAACAACAAGACATGTTAATGTTTAACATGCATTACCACTACAGACTGCTATCAAACACAATAAATATTCAGATTTATTAATGACACTGTGGTGGAAATGTCCATGACTTCAAGATAATTGACAAAAATGTCAGAATTCTCCTGTGGTGCATGCTTATACCCTGTTGGACATTGCTAGTGGAAAAAATAAACCATTGAGAGTGTGAAATGTGTTTCAGGAGAATTAAAGCACCCACACCCTTATTTTATGACTCTTTGGCTGATATAGTGACCAATCTGATTGGAATATCTGTTTCTGGCTTTATTGTCTGAATGACTCTGCCACATGCTGAACCATCTCCAAAAGATACTGATGACTGGATAGATTAGATTAAAACTGTTTGTATCATATTATTTTATTGTATTTGAAGTGAAAATGTGATGATGAAATCAGTTTTGACACTGTTTCTCGTACATGCAAGTGTGTGATTTTGTGTGTGGCAGAGACAATGTACCATGCCAAAGATGCTGCTATAGCATTGCTCCTTATAGAAAGGGGGAAGCTGTCAATTCGATACACTTCCTGTCCAGATCTATAGGGACCAGACGTTTTCCTCTCCTGACAGACCTATGGACCATAAGGACCATGTCACCATACTGCAGCCAAAATGCTTGCAAGAAGCAGGAAGTTGGTAAACATTCTTAAGCTCACTTCTTCCTAATCGAAACCTCCTGAGGGTTCATCTTCTATAATGGGGACATAATGGTCACATGAAATGGCTTTCTGTAGATAAAAGCATGTGATAACGCAGGGCATTTAGCCATGTTTACTTTCATTAGAATGCAGCAGCTTCTACTTTACCTGCAAACGCTTTTATTAGATGAATGAAATTAATGGATCATTAATCATGGAATGTTTTTTTTAACCAAACCATAGAATTAATGCAATGAAAACACTGTGCAATTAAATTAGGGCTGTCAAATCGATCATGTTTAATCGCATCCAAAATAAAGTTTTGTGTTTATATAATATATGTGTGTGTACTGTGTATATATATATATATATATATATATATATAAATAAACACACACATGTATTTATTTAAGAAATATATGTAATATATATTTATATAGCCTATTATAGAACTCATATGAATATACAAACACACATACACACACATGTAAATATTTTTTAAATACATACATGTATGTGTAGATTTATATATAAAATATACACTGTACACACACATATCATGTAAACTTTTATTTGGGATGCGATTAATCTCGATTAATCGATTTGACAGCCCTAAATTAAATGCAATGTTTGTATATATTATTACCAAAACAATTTATAAAATGATTTAATATAAAAATAATTAAAATAGGAGTTACAATTAAAACACTATTCATTAAATTGGCATACAGTTACTTTTATATTTTATATATAATGTGTATATATATTAAAATTAATTATTACTATTATTTATATGATAAATGTAAATTAATAAAATCATAAAAATATTAAACTTATAAATAATTATTTATAAATAATTCAAATAGACAGGCTCTAGCATTCCCGCAACCCTACAGAACTAGTGGTTTGGGGACTGGATGGATGGATGGATGGATAATTAAAACAGGAGATTTTCCTGCAATTATATCCATTAGGAAGCTTTTAGCAATAACATTGATTAAATTATTATTTATCAACATTACTCAAATTAAATAATAACCAATCCAATTAAAGAGCTGGAGTGAAAATGCAAGGTGGAATTCAATTAGTACAGGAAGCTGTACGTTTTAAGAGTAACATGAACCAGGGATCCCTTGTGTGATATTTGTGTTCATTTCAAGTGTTCTAGCCTAAACATATGAGGTAAAAGTGCACTTTGCACCATTCATCCGTCCTCTATCTTTCTCACCCTTCATCCGCCTTTCTCCCTCTGTGATGACAACAAACTCTCCTGGGATTCTCCGACCTCCCCTCCCTTGGCTGGTGTGGCCTGAACCTTGACACATAACATTCTTGTACTTCTCCGACTCGATCCCTCAGCAAGGCTATCTAACCATCGGAGTGAGACAGGAAAACTCAACGAACCTCACAGCTGCGACAACACACGTCTTCACAGAGCTGACAAGAGAAAACACCCTGCTGCCTTGGGTGGGAGTGTGGATATGTGTATGTGTGTGTGTGTGTTTAATCTCTGACTCCTTGTATCACACACTCTCACACACAGAAAAAACTATATTTTCTACTAGAAAAACAGATAAGCCCAGGCAGTGGCGTGCACAGACCTCCGGAGGGGCAGGGAAGTAGTGGCGTAGAGCCCAGGATTTCTCTTCTTGGCCTAACACATGTTTTGATTATCAGTGAAAAGAGGTCTGGTCAACAGTTTTTTTGGTCAACTATGTTATTCTTGGAAGAAATATCATTGTATATGAATATGGATAGATGAACATTCAGTGTAATTGTATAAGCCATGGCATTTTCATCTGATATCATTACTGTACCATGGTTAATAGTGTCATTTGTAAAGTAGGAGTCATATTTTTATTTATTTATTTATTTAGATTACCATATTCCTTTTTTTTCTTGACAATTTAAAAAAAAATAAATTATGTCCTATGTTCGTATTTTCTGTATGCTGTTAAACAAAACTAGCGATCCTCGGTTCGTGAATGAATAACTCGTTTGAGTCGGTTCTTTGCAATGAATCTGTCAAAACCGGTTGAATCGGTTCGCGATTCAGTTCGAATCATTCGAAAAGCACTCACACACGCTGAATAGTTTGAAGCGGGTTTCTCAACTACTGTAGCGACACAGGAACTGGAGAACAGAACAATTTAGAACACAAACAAAACTTTACTTACAATAAACTGGATTAAATCTACAAATCCATCCAATTGCCAAAGTTGAAGAAGTTGGTCTTTGTGAAGTTCGTCACCTGCACACGCAGCTTGTGAGCAGCTACTGCAGGTAAAAACATTTAATCAGTGAAAACTCTCATATAACTAATAAGTATAATGGCGTTATCATGTTTTTTGAGATGTACTATGGTGTACACTTGGAGTACCATGTCCATTTTATGGTACTGTAAACGCAGTGTCATGGAATAAATATGGAAGTATGGTGGTGTTACATGAAAGGTTATTTTGAGAAACTGTCCTCGTCGATAAGCCATGATATGGATTTATTTCTGTCCTAAAGGAAGGCTGTTCTTCAGTCTGTTGTTTGTCTGTCCCATACTCATTTGTCCTGGTTTTGTTTATAAATGTTTTGGGTTGTACTGTGAGGTTATTGTGGGTCATTCCTGATTTGTAGAACATACAGTATTCATCATGGTTTATGAGGAACAAGAGCATCCTGAGAATATTACGTGTGACATTATAAGACTCACTATTCAAAATATGTGAGATGATATGAACTGGCTCCAGGCAGGAATATGTCAGGACAATAATGAACATTTTTCAATGTTTACATGTTGGTATGACATTTTTTTTTTTTTTATAAATATTTGCTAAATATTGATAAAAATATGTTGTGGTGTTGGTCTTGATATCTCTTAAGACTGCATAAAGAGAGATTTGGTCTGAATCTGGGCCTGGTTTATGGTTTCAGACAAGACCGCAGTCTCACTTCCAGCAGAATGTAGGTGATAATTACCCAAACCAGTAGTCTGTGTGGTATCTTTTGATGACCCCACAGTTTTTCCCCCACCATTTACCATTTAATGTGATTTTATTGGCATTGGCAGTTAACGCTTAGTGAAATGGAGAAAGTTGTTAATTTGTTGTTATTTTTAGGAAAATTGAAAACATTGACAGAATGGAGAAAACATGATCTTAAGCCAGTGGTTCTCAATTCCAGTCCTGGCGACCCCCAGCTCTGCATATTTTGCATGTGCATGCTCTCTTATTTAATGCACACGATTCAGATAACCAGCTGGTTAGAAGAGAGCTCCATGCATGAACTGTGTTCCGATTGACAGGGTCCCCTACACAGTCTTCATTGCTCCCTGCTCCCTGAACTTCAGAACATTCATTCACGGATTTGCGCTACAGGTCCTGTGGTGTCTTCACACACAGACGAAACTTATACTAGAGAAGTGTGAAATGTGACATAATATTACTCTGTAAATAAATACAATATAAATTCACATCTTGCACACTTTAATGCCCTTTGAATGGAACATAAACGCTCCCTTTGAACTGGAACAAATGTCTGAAGTAATTAGAGATACATACAAAATGTGCAGAACGAGGGGTCATGAGGACGGTCTTGAAGCATTTTTTTTTTTACCCTGCAGTTTTTTTCAGTTGCTTTAAGGTAGGCATAAATGTAATATTTTATAGAAATATTATATTCTACATCTGAAATAATAATAATAATTAATAATATTAATAGTAGTAATAGTAGGAGTAGCCTATTATATTTTTTATAAAAAATATAATATAATTTATACCAAAAAGTTATACTAAAACTATTTAAAAAATGTAATTTGAAGTAATAAAAAAATACAATAAAAACATAATTTATTTATTAAGACAATTGGTGAAAGACAAATATTGTTGTTTTAAGGATGTATAAGGATATTTTTACTTGGAAATTAAGACAAATGAAAAATTAGGAGAAATGTTTGTAATGTTAGTGTCTGTTGTTAGTCTGGATCCAGGTTTTTGAGGGCCTGGTATTGACCTCATCTCTGGAGTATTTTATAGATTTTTTGCTGGTTTAGAAAGTTTAGCATTAGCTTAATTTCCAGGAGATTACATTTGTAATATCATGATTATTCCATTTTCCATTTCCGTTGGATTAGTGGCAGAACTCCGAAAGCGTGAGACAGCAGTCAGCAACACATAAACGCTGACTTGCTTTCTCTTAAAGTGATGAGGGACCACTGAGCCCCACCCAAATCCCTGCTCTATGATGTCATCACCCTCTCTTATGCAAACCAGCTGTTTGCTTAAATGGCCTTTAGATATATCAGTCAAATTTTTGCATGTGTGTTGAAGAATGATGAAGAGATTCAGAGAGAACATATGTGTGGATTTCATATCAACAAAAAATTCTTGAGTAAACAGGCTAGCGGCCAAATAAATGAAAAATTGGATCATATAGATCCAAGGCACACAAAGACGAGGTCTCACTGGGGTAAAGTAGAAATGAACCGTGAGCACATATCAATTTATTTTTCAAGACTTTATTCCTATCACAAACATACATCAGTTTAACACAGTGCTAGTACACCGATCCAAAATGGAACACCGGAATGTTAAAATAAAATGTTATAGTTGAAATAAAGGACATGATATATACGTTTAAAACATATAATTTTCTGTTGGTTTATTTCAAGAGATAGTCACTCTAGCACCAAATTTTAAAAGCACTACATTTTAAAGTTTAAAAGTAGTGTAGAAATGTTCTTTTTGTCTGCACTGTTTCTCATTCTATTGGAGGGAATTGATTAAAACCAAAAGCGATGGTCCAGGGTTTTATGGCTGAACTCAATTACATAATTTCTTTGCCTAGTGATTTTGTACAGTGTAGCAAATGTAGATACAAAATAAAATGCACCCACCCAAGAAACTTCTAATAATTAAGGCAGGTCATTCAAACGATTAAGTCAGTCATTCAATCTATAAACACTACATCTAAATGTCTAGAATAAAAATATTACAAAAAGAGAATAATACTGGTTTACAGAGTACGGTAAAGCTGTAACTCAAATCAGAAATGTCAGATAACATTTAGCTGTCACCCTGAGCACTAGTGGGCTGTGCAGCATATCTAATTGGTAGGATTTTATGTTAAGGGTTGTTTGCAGCAATGAAGTGGAATTGACGCTTAAACAGATTTTTTATACTCCGCAACTCCAGAAATCATTACTTTGTCATGCAGTGATATTAACAAAATAATGTTAATATCAATTAACATTATATAAACATTTATAAAAAGACTATTAACTAGTCAAATCATACTGTACACAAAGACGAATATATAGAACATTTCATAGAGTCTAGAAACACACAAACAACCTGTCGCAAACAAAAACACAACTCACGTCCATTGGATTCTGAATGTTTCTTTATGGTGGGATGTGATTTACTCTCAGCTGGAAGCTGTGGAGCGCTGGGACAGGAGCAAGGATCCTCCCGGCGTTCCATTCCAGCCCTGGCTGCTCTTATGGAAGCCAGTAATGACTCATGGGAAAGGTCCCCACCCCACAGTAGTATTGTATTATACTGAAAGGGACTAAAATGATCTTTTTGTATCATATTTTGATTGAATTTATATAATGTTCTTGTTAAAAATCATCACTGTCATAACGGGCACTTACAAACTGCTTTCATAACATACAACAATCTTTCATTGAAGATCTTTAGCATTGAAATGTGTACATTTATTTTGATAGATAGGGAGGAGGATTACTTGACCAGTTATTTTATCCCATTTTTTATCCTATATATTTGAATACCATATCTTTAACTTGTAACGTATGAAAGTTGTATGAACTTAAATTGAACATTTTGCGTTGTATTTACATGTAAATGGGAGAATTTCAGTCTTTGTCTCCCTTGTGCCTTCTTATGGCCAAGGTCAATATGCAGTAGATTGAGCTGAGTTTAAGGAGCAGGGACTGAGCGTTTCACCCAGACCCTTTGTGGCAGATCGGCTTGTTCACAGCTCAGTGTCTGCCGTTTTGGTAGTAGAGTGGCCATTGGTGGCAGCAGGAGGAGTCTGGGCCTTCTCGGCCTCTTGTGACTCTCCGTTAAGACTGGGCTTCTCCTGGGGCTCGGGTTGATTTAGAGGGGCCACAGACACCAGAGTGTTGCCCTGGTTCTCCTCGTCAGCCATGTAAGACTCCTCAGCCTGTGGAAAACACAAAATACAAACAAAGATTTTACTTTTTAGTTTGCTTTTATTATTATTATTATTTAAATATTTTTACTACTTATTATTTTTTAATTTTGCAAGACAGTTAACCCCAGGAGCAAAGTTCCCTCTAATTTTTTTCTTGCTGAGCAAAAAATTTCCCTATTGGGTGGACATTTTGGCCACCTGAGCAAAAATATTCTTTATACCAGGCCTGTCCAGCACACACAAAAAAGTGTGCAACTTTTAACTGTAATGTGCTATTTATATTTGATTTGACCCTTGATGTAGCCTAACTAAATGATGCACATTTTAGGTTACCTGAGAAAACATTTTTACAGTGCTGTTACTTACCAAGAAATTCTATTTCAAAAACATTTAAAAAAATCTCACGCAGAGGAGTTCAATTCTTTATAAAATAATATAATATAATATAATATAAAAAACTAATATTTTCAATAAATATTTTCTAAAAACGTGAACGTGAATTATTTTACAGTTATCTAAACATCCCCATGTAGTAGAGTTTGCAGACTACTGTAAATGTCTCAGAGTTTTGTTACCGTTCTTTGCCCATCATCCGCTATTTCCACCATTTAATCAAGCCACTCTTCTTTAAGCATGATGAAGTTTTATTTCACATGTCTTTACGTTTGCGTTGGCTCTCGTGTTGAGCTATTTCGTCCTCAACCATTGCAGTATTTGATTTCTACAGCGACGGATTTGGCGCACATCATTATTCTCTTTCTATGAAACCTGTAAACTGCATTTACCGGTTCTTTCTCTATAGCGACACCAACTCTATAGTGGTTTGCCTGAGCATTGCAATTATTTCGCACTTAACTAGACTTCAATCTCATGGCTTTCCCAACTTATTTTTGCGTTATGTTCTGTGCGCGGCATATATAATTTTTTTCTGCGCGGTCGCATGTAGTGAGAAGAAAATTATAAATTGAGCATAAAATTTATAACTCAGGAGACTTAATGGAGTTTGTTATTAAATGTCAACTTTATCTGAGATGTTTCTTTTAAAATTGGGATGAATAACAATAGACACAAATGAGAAATTTTTTTAAGAGTATAAAACTATAAAATATACATATAGGCTATATATATATATTAGGGCTGGGTTTTGACGTTTCGATTCGATTTCTGATTTCGATTCGATTCAATATCAGTTATTTTGAATATATATCAGGTACAGGACATGGCAAATTTTCTCAAGGAAAAAAAAATCTCACAACTAATGCTGTAAAATATATGAGACTCAATAATATGGAAGGTTTAAATTTGCTGATTTGTATACAAACTCTTAATATAGGCCTACTTATTATATATAAACACTTAATATACACAAACTATACTCAATAAAGTTTTTGTAATATTTAAGTGATACTAACTTTAACTTTAAATTACATAATTATATTTCTACTCCAATTCATTTTTTGAATGGTGGTTGTCACAAAAACTTGACGGATTTATTCAAACATAAATTAAATATTGAAGAACAGTAAAACAAATTATAATGAATATGTTATGTGGTGCATATTTAGCAACATGCTCCTCTCTAGAGTTCATTTTTCTAACTGACTAATGAGGTCATGGTCACCGAATCTGTTTTTCTGTGGTAAATGTGACGTGACATATTGTTTACAAGCTATTGTAATCTTCCCGCGTTTGAAACACTGATTTAGCGATTACATGAGACAGGAGACAGATTTTGGTAAGTTGTACTCTTTCTTTTAACATACCTTCGGATGTTCATTCATGTTTATTTCATGCTGTAACTGCTATTAAAGCGGAGGAGATGATCAGTTCACAGCGATCTGTCACTCCACATTAAACAGCGCCAGAATGACATTTAATATTGAATATTGTAATAAAATGGACAGAATTTGAAATATGAGACATTGTTTCATATCAAAAGTAACAATCACAAAGCTTATTGTGATTTATTGGATGGGAGGCGCGCTACAATGTTCTGTTCATTATCTGACAAGCTAGACTAATCGATTCTTGGGATTTATGAATCGATATCATTTCATAAAAATGAGAATCGATTAAAATCAAGAAATTTATATTTTATACCCAGCCCCAATATATATATATATTATTTGTCCTATATGTGTACATTAAATTAAAATGTGAATTGAAATGTTTTGAACTAAATTACTACTTAGCACACAGTGCATTAAACTACGAAAGTTAAGATTTTCATTTTTAGTCAGTATTTTTGTATCAGCGCTGATGAACAAGACCCTTGAACTAAGGTCAGGGTGTTCTTTGAGCAGAATATGAAAACTTCCATAAAATCATTTTTGTTTGATGGAATATTTTTCCTGATGCATCTTCAAAGCTAAAGCATTTATTGAGCAGCATATGTCTTATGAAATCCTGCCCTATGAGAGTGCATTTTGTTTCACTTTCATCATTTCACATCATTTAACAGAGAAGGAAAACAGCTTAGAACTATTGGCAAGGAGATGAAACAGTGTTTCACTAGCATGTGTTGTGTGGTTCTGAGCATTCTGCCAATTGTTTCCCTCTTAAAGGGATAGTTCACCCAAAAATGAAAATTTGATGTTTATCTGCTTACCCCCAGGGCATCCAAGATGTAGGTGACTTTGTTAAATCACGGCTAAAACATACAATAAAACGATAAACATAAAATTTTCATTTTTGGGTGAACTATCCCTTTAATTACGAGCTTGGCAACATTTTCCTACCAAATACACTGATGTTTGCAATTAAAATCCGTGCATAACACGTTCAAAATGGGAATTTGATTGGGAACACTTGGTGGTGGAGATACAGTTGGTAAAGTCATCAATTTGAGGGTTTAGACGTCAGGAAGTGAATGAATGTGTACATTTGTTTCAAAGATTTGCATAGTGTTGAGTTGCAATCACATCCTCAAAAAATTGTATTACAATTAATGGGATGTTTTTCTGAGATTCAGTAAGTCTGACACTCACCAGTTTCATGCCTTTGCTGTTGGTTTGGCGATGGCACTTGAAGTAGTATATGCCAACTATTGTGGCAGCAAGCAGTAAGCCGGTCACCAGCACAGACACGAAAACAGCAGGAGAAGACCCAGAGGTGGAATCTTCTTCTATCTCTTGATTCGGCTACAGAGAAACACGTAAACACCAAGATGTTAACAAAAACAGGGATTAAATATTGGGGAGTTTCAACAGCATTTTGAGTCATATTTTGAACGTTATCTGATCAAGTGATGTTGATTCAGTTTGGGTGTCCCCTAACAGCAAGCAGGAATTTTTGTCATAGGTCTGTTTTGATAAAATAAAGCTGATTACAAATTAAGCCACCGATATTGGTAGATACTGTATATTTAATTGTGTATGCTCATTTCCCCTATTTTTACATTTTACCTTTGCTTTCATCTAAAGCTCACTTAAAAGTAGTCTTTAGAAACACTAATGAACTAATAACACTGTGAAATTTGAACTTTAGCAAATCTTAAAATGAATATCAATTTTTCATATTCTATATTATACTGTTATGAGACTCTATATCAGGGGTCACCAAACTCGGTTCTGGAGGGCCAGTGTCCTGCAGAGTTTAGCTCCAACCCTAATCAAACACACCTGAACAACCCTCTACGGACACCTTGGCAATTGAATCGCCATTGGCTAGTAAATTTTTTTGTTTACTCGCCTGACTGAAATACTATACTATACTATACTATACTATACTAGACTAGACTATATATATATATCTGCCTTTAAGTTTATGGGGCTGTCACGTGATGAACGAACGACTCAAACCTGAAGACTTGTCAGATAAGAGGTGAGGTGAACTAATCATAGACTGATGAAGACCCAGGTAAACAATGAATTAATCTTTTCTGTTTCTTATAGCAGTTTTGTATTGTTTGTAGTGTGATCAATGTTTGCGTAAGTAGTAGACGTGTTAGGGAAGTAACACGTAACATTTTAATTATATTTTGCTAAAATGAATGAAATGAACGAAATGACTCGGAAAAAAGATTCATTCATTTTGCTGAACGAGACTCAAAGGTCCGAGTCGGTAAAATGATCCGAACTTCCCATCACTAACACGCACACGCACACACTCACTCGCACGCACTCACGCACGCACACGCACACACGCACACACACACACACACACTCACTCACACGCTGTGAC
>NW_015642789.1:1021694-1049876 GCF_001515625.1 Sinocyclocheilus rhinocerous
GAGTACATTACAATATACATTTATTAGAACGAGTACATTATTATTTATGGGCTTAAAAACAAGATGCAAACAAACAGAATATTGTACCTGGTGGGGAGTGCACAATGTAAACATGAAACATATGCCATTACCTATATTGTACTGTGGTACAGTTATGGAGGCCCTTCATAATGCAGAGGTCAACTGCCTGCTCTGCCAATAGTTAGAAATGGCACTATAGTAAGCAGTGTTTAATAAACAGCTGTTTTTATAAATTCTGCTGAGGTGAAATTCAGTGCAGTCCCCTTTTGTGATACGTATCGTATCGTGGCCTCTGTATCGTGATACGTATCGTATCGTGACTTTGCTGGTGATACACAGCCCTACTGGTGAGTAAAATCTGAGAATTTATTAGCCATTGGCTAATATTAGACATCATTTAGTCGCCCAGAGTGAAGATTTAGTCATTTATGCGAGTGATTTGCTCGCAATGTAGAGGGTTGCTGAATCAGCTAATTAAGGTCTTACTAGGTATACTTGAAACTAGGAGTGTGCGATATCATGAATTTTCATCGTGGACGATTAAAATGTCTCCACGATCTGCTTTTTTTGAAGAAATATCGTAGTATCATGCTACAACGCACATTCTATCAGTAGCAGTTCTGGTGCCTCCATCTCATACTCTACATCGCAACATACATCAAATGTTAACTCAACACAAGACACTGCACTTATTCGCAATCACAAAAGTAAATTTTTCATACACCTGAAGCGTGCACACACTAAAAAGCCTGTCAAACAGCGCCTGATTACTGGACTAAGTTATCTTTAGCATCTGATTGCGCTAATACTGTCAAAAACACACAAGGTTTACATATAAACACAGTTGGCTATGTCTAAAGTGAACGTAAACAGTTGAGAGAAAAACGGATGCGTGCCTGACTGTCTGTATATATTCGATGCGTGCAGGTCTTAAAGTGACAGTACTAAACATGCTGCTGCTTAAAGGTATAGTTCACCTAAAAATTTACATTCTGTCATTATTTACTCTTTCTCATGTTGTCCCAAACCTGTATTAATTTCTTTCTTGTGTTGAACAGAAAAGCAGATTTTTTTACTTTAAATACTATGGAAGTCACTGGGGACCAGCAACTGTTTAGCTACTCCCATTCTTCAAAATAACTTTTATGTTCAACAGAAGAAAGAAACTCATTTAGGTTTAAAACAACTTGAGAGTGAGTAAATGATGATAGTATTTTCATTTTTGGTTGAACTATTGCTTTAATGTTAATAAAACAACAAAACACAAAGAGAAAAATAACTCGCATCTCTTGACTGAAGAACTTTAATACAATTGCTTTGATAAGAATCAATGTATAATTTATACAGTGAAGTGTATATAGTGTTTTATTTTTATATTTGTTGATTCAGTTTCTTGAACGCTACTGCTAAATACACCTACTGTACCTGAAAAATAAAGCTTGTTTTATTTGTATATTATGGGTACTTGTAATGTGTATCTTTGTTCTATGTCATGTCACTTAGTTTTTAATTTTTTAAAATAATGACAAAGATATTTTTTTTATATCTTCGCCCACTTTGGCTTAAATGTCTGCCATTCTTTTATTTTTTATTTTTATCATTTGTTACCTTGTAAGGCTTTGTTTTTAAAATAGGGAAATTAGTTTGGCTTGCAAAATAGTAAAACCAACATGACAAAGAATCGTGATTAAATTTTGAGTCGTGATTTTCCTATAAAAAAAAAAAATTGTGATATGATATTTTTGCCATATCGCCAACCCCAACTTGAAACTTCCAGGCGGGTGTGTTGAGGCAAGTTGGAGCTAAACTCTGCAGGACATCGGCCCTCCAGCCCTGAGTTTGGTGACCCCTGCGCTATATCATACTGTTGTAGCATTTACAACAGTATGATATAGCGCATAGTGTCATGCCAGAATAACCGATGCCTATCATGATGGAAAAAAAAAATACTGATCCTGCGCCTATCGCAGCTATCATCACAATTATATTTATAGTACTCTCCTTACAAAAAAGTGCTATGGCAGTACCATGGTAATATGTTATTATTATTACTTTGAAATATACCATGGTACTAAGATCCATGTACTTTTCTTTCAAAAATACCATTGTACTGCTATGGTACAATGGTACTTTAAAAAAAAAAGTTAATTACAAAGAGTAACAAAAAGACCATGGTACTAAACCAACCAAGTACTAGGAAACCATCTGTTTTGGAGAAGTGCAATGGTAGTGCCATTGTATTCTTGGAAGTAGATTGGAGTAGTAGTATAAAGGAATAGTATTACCATCTGTACCACCTGATGAAACTTGAACAATGTGAATCCTGAATGTTGGGTTTAGAAAAATGTCAGCTAAATTAGCATTGGCCAAATGAACTGAAATGAACTGGAAAGCTGTTGACTAAACAACAAAAAACAACTCTGATAGTTCTTAACTGAAATAGCAAATCTACATTCTTTCTGGACCTTTGTTTTTTTTTTTCCTCCCAGAATTCTAATCCATGACATCAGTGACCCAAAATTACTTACATCTGCAATTCTGGAACCTTGATTTGAGACCGTATTGTTCACCATCTGTATCGTTTCTATCACCTTTACATTAGATTCCTTGGTGTATATTTCTAATTGTCCTGGTAGAGATGTAGTCAGGCTGGCTTCAGCAACATTGACTAATTGATGTGCTAAAACCAAAGAATCAAGGATTAGTAGTATCACCAACTAAAAACATAAGAAATTAATTTAGGGACAATCTTGAGGGCTCATACCCATGTCAGTAGTGTTAACAGAACTTGGTTGGCTTGGGACAATTGTTCCTTGAACAGCAGTTCCAGCAGTTGGTTCTGCTGTTGGACCTGCTGTTGAACCTGTTGATGGATATTGTGTTGATGGAACTGCTGTCGTATCAGCTGCCGAATTTGTCTGATTTGCTGGGTCCTGTGACTGTCCCCAACAACCTATATGGAAACACAGAAAATGTTCAAGATGTCAAATAAGACAAGCTTTAGGTTACACTTCCACCTCACCTTGGTGAATTATGTAGCTTTATATTACATAAATAATGAAGAACATGATAAATTTGCGCAAAATTGCCTTTAATGTGCCGTCTCGTTTATTTTGCTTGAAAAATAGCTCAAACTAGTCATTTTTTCCCAGTGTTGTTGTATTTCCTATTGAAACAGGAAATTGGGGAGGGACATATGAAAGGGCCAATAGCTGGTTTTAGAGAGCAGATCAGTATATTTAATTCTCACTCACAAACTCTTGATTTGTTTAGTTTTAATTAGATTCTGATTCAATTCCAGTGTTCATTTCAGTCATGTCCATTTTGCTGACATGAAATTCTCACTCTGATTCAAACTGGTAACTTGTCTTTTTGAACCATTCATTAAAAGATCTGACTCAAAAGAGTGTTTGTTTCAGGAATCAGGCTACACTAGTTGTGTTGTATATTTCTGATTGACTAAAAAGAATCGGCTCATAGGAGTCATTTGTTCATAATGGGACTATACTGGTTGCGGAGTATGTATTTCATTCACTAAAAATAATTTGTTCATTAGAGTCATTTGTATGTTAATCAGACTACACTGGTTGTGCTGTATGTTTTTGATTTACTAAAGAGAATTTGTTCATAAAAGTAATTTGTTCGTGAATTGGATTGTACTGTTTGCATTTTGTGTTTGTTTTTCTGTGTAGAATGCGATGTTATGTTTTTATCGCATCACATTAAATTCCAAATTCACTTTCTCAATTGAGATAAAATACATTTTCATTTGCCATGGTGCTATAAATTCTGCATATATAGCACTGATGCAGGCAACCTTCTTAATGAAAATATATGATAATTTATGAAATTATAACGAAAATATTAATTTAAAAAATAATAATTTAAAAAGTTTTGCAAAATGGTACAGTTTGGATTTTAGCTAAGATTTTCATCTCACCCATTCATTTTGTATATCATGCAATCAGTAAGGGTTTGCAGTATTTGGCCAGAGTGTCAGATCCTCCTTATCCAGAGGCTGCTGCTTAGTGTTTGCTAGCATGTGGGTGGTAGGTGCATCCTGAGGTTAAGAGGTTAAAAAAGCCTGGCCCTTTCTGACCGTTATTTAATGCCCCTCTGTCTCCACCCTCTACAAAAATGTCCCTTGTTTGCACAGCCACTCTGCATTATTAATAACTTAAGCAGGTGGGTAATGCTCCTGACACCGACTAAGCAAATAAACATCACCCTCGAAAAGTCAAGACCTTTGTCTTTGTTGTACATTACCACACTCTTTAGTAAAGAGTTATGTCTAGAGTTGTGGAATGCAGGAAGCGAGTAGCCGGGTGTAAAGTACAAATTAATTAATTTGCCTTTTTGTTTTAGGTGTTGCATCCTCAACTAACTACGCCATATCCGACAGTCATTGAACTTGAGTGCTTGCTAAAAGTAATATTATAAGAAAAACTAATTAAGTTTTCACTTTTGACTGACACATTCAAGGTTAATTATTACACATAATAGATAGTGATTATTTTCCACACTAAAGTCATGTTAGCATGCATATTGTTTTTTAAAGGAAACGGGGGACAACTAGACATTAATTCTTGTGATAACGTGCCATAAATTCTGTGCACAAATGCTCAATTGAGCTTAAGTAGTATTGAACCTGGAATAGTCTTTTAAGTGGTTTTCAGCAAAGAGTAGACAAAGATTTTTTTTGGCATTTGGGATTTGAGCAGCTGAGCTCTAAATCTAGAACAATTTCTGGTGTCATTTAGGACACCACACATTTTGCCATCAAACTTGTCATACAGGCTTTAGAATGCCATCTGGAGTTCATGCTGGGTGGTCTTGTGTTTTCCTAACTAACAATACTAAGATATCTGCCACAGTCTGATCATAAACTGATTCTGCATTTGTCTCAACAGGTGTGACTGTATTAAGGCCATTATATTTTAAGGCAGCGGTGCTGGAACAACAAACCTCGATGAATTTTATTTAGTTAAAACACCAATAAATGACAATCTGTGTTTGGTCAAGCTCAAATCTCCTAGTGATAGCTCATTTGTGTTTGTGAATCTTAGCATTTTGTGATTTTATGGGTGCATGGCCACCATGATAGGCCTCACCCGCACTCACAGCTTGAAGCACCCCTCCCTCATTACAGAAACACCCTGAATATCTTGTAAGCACATCTATCGGGCTTGATACTGTGCATGGCTAGCCATATATTTTAATTGGCTAAACTGGGCATGCATCCTACAGCTCCTAAAAATGTTAATAAAACTAAGCGCTGACTTACACAAGCCAAAACCTGACATGTTTATTGATATAATAATTGTTAGGAAGAATGTTTCCTCTTCTCCTAACATCACATAAACAAGACCTGTGTACATGAACGCCCTTGTATAATTCTGTATTTGTGTGTTTCTACAAATGAGAAGCGGCACATTCTTTTTTAATGTGTAAGATGACAAACGTCTTTAATTGTGTACAAAACAAAATTGCCCTCCCAGCAGCACATGATCACGCACACTAGCGATGTCCTGTTTTGCATACTTTCTGTCCCAAGTATTATAAGAAATTAGAATTAGTGCATCGTAGTTATTTTTTATTTTTATTTTTTAAGGTAAATTAGCTAGATGTTAATTGCTAAAATACAAATGCAAAATAACCAAAAGGTGTGTTTTCTTGGCATCTTACACTACAGGGAATCCATCATCCATCCATATAGCAGTGAACACTGATATTTGTGGTGAATGAAGTCACCCTAGACAATTTGGGAGTAAGTCTTCTTGACTAACCAATGAATTTCCATGTAAATGTTGTCCCTCATGGCCAGACCTCTCATTAAACCTTGTGAACACAATTTTATTTCCAGGCGGACTGATAAAAACCTTGTGTTGTGTGAATCTGAGTTTGCCAAATCGAGAAAGTACTTTCCAGTTTTTATGTGGGCAGTCGGGAAGTGTGCTCTCTGAGTGTATGCATGAATTTTATGCTTAAATTTGTTCTTGCATAAAATACATAAATTTTATCCATAAATGTTATGTAGATTTTATGCATAAAGTTTCTGCATATACTCATAATATGCATTTATTTATGCATAAAGTCTATTAACTAGTCACATAAAACTGCATAAATTGTTTTCAAATATCTTGATATTATTTTGTACAGTTTTAAAGTTACAAAAAGCATTATGAAATGCCTGTTGCGTTCACATCTGTCTTGATGTCTCACTTCAAAGCTACTAAACTAACTTTGGTCTTCAGTCATGCCACTTTATAGCTACATTCATCACACATACACTTGCACACACCCTCAAATATGCACAGAGTCTAAAGTGTTACGCTGGAGGTGAAAGATAGAGATTATTAATGGGGATTTATTAATGCAGTCAGTCACCATGGCAGTATGATACAGATTAGAAATTGGAGAATGTAGGTACTAGTTTTATGAAGTAGGTCAGTTGTCTTAGTCCAAACAAGCATAAAACTCAACCCATCAAATTTTCATCCCAAATGAAATGACCATCTTGACATATCTAATATTTCACAATTTGTGTTGCAGTGAAATCTGGTCATCAAACTGACATCTGGATGCTCCGCCAGCAAACACAAACAAAGTTCTGGAAGAGTGATAGTACGTGACTCCACGAATGTTTTTCATTCACCAATAGAACAGAAATATGACCAGAATCATTGTTTTCCTAAGGAAAGTGACACAACGGGGACCAAATGTGCTCTCCAGATTTCTGAATCACTCTAATCCATTCCATGGTGTTCTGGCCCGTCTGGGCTGATGTTATGAGACAATCTCAGGCAAAGACTCTCAAAATCCCCCATGCTCTCAGCTGTGCCTAAATGGATGTATGGCAGTAAGCTTAGCCAGACACGTTCTGACAGCTCTGATATAAACCTGAGAGCTAAAGCCTCCTCCTTCTTCCAGAATCCCTGGAAACATGAGAAATGCACATAAAATGCTTAAGGTTATTTTAAAGTAAGTACCTCATTAAATGGATAGTTCACCCATGAAATTAAAATTCTGTCATTTACTTTTATCAATTATGCAGATGATAGAATTTTAATTTTTGGGTCAACTGTTCCGTTAAGACTTGGTTGTAGGTTTCAGACTTTTTTTTTTCTTTATGTAATTGTGCGGAGCTAGAAAGATGGCAGAAGAACTCCAGATAACCCTTTTTAATTGGACTTTAAAGCATTTTAGGTCTTTTTTTTATCATTGTCTCTATAAATGTCCCATGGGCCTACACTACTCATAAGACTAAAAATGATGTCACTGTAATTTTCCCAGACACATTTATTTCTGGGAATCTAAAGGCATGTCTGCTTTCATTCTGACTCTGGAGGATTTCTGGATGGTAACCTCAACTCAATCCCCAGTAGGAATGCAGCGATAAGCGATCTGCCTTTCACGGCTCATAAGGGAGTGTTTTTAATCTCTACCCCCATTAATGCTTAAATCACAAGCTTGTTGAACTCTGGGACAATCTCTGTCTTCCTAACAGAGCTGTCCTCTTGTTCTTCTGTCCTCACACAGATCTGTGATGTGATTATCTAGCGGGACAGAAGGCCATCTCAAGAGCTCCTATCTCTGGCCTATCTCTGGGTCTGCTTGAAACAGGAGAAACCTAAATAAACAGCTTAGTGAAAGAGTGTGATGATGGATATAGGCAACTCAAAAGGGTCAGTAATCACTCTAATAATCACTAATGCGTTGTCCAGCAGGGTGGAGTCCATCTCTCTCCATCTCCAGATGCACAGATATCAAGGGAAGCACTCACCTCCCAGTGTATTTTGTGCTTATCATCAGGCTTTGACGTCTGCAGCCGGTTTGGCTGAACAGCAGCCTGGGACTCATTGCTTCTCTACCCTACCTGATGACAGTCAGCTGCAGCCCAATCCCCTCTCTTAATCAGGTCTGAGCTCTATATGTTCACTTACATCGTTCTGTCATTCTATCATTCTATCGTTCTATCTATCGTTCTGTCATCCATCCATCCATCCATCTGTTGGGAGGGGAGTTTTAAAGGTCCCATATTGTACACCTTTCTGGAGTTTTATTTGAGGTTTTGATGTCCTTGTTCGGCTATATGAGGAGCTTAAAATATCATCTTATTGTGATGTTGGGTGCCAGAATCGACGAAAACACAGCCTCAAATTAGAAATTTGATCGCATATCTGCTGCCACTGCCAGACAAAAAAACCGACGACAGCTGTGGTTAAACGCGATAAAACGAGCAGACTGGACAGAAACGATCATCAAAAATGCTCGCGTTTGCAGCGCACGCTTCTTATCAGAAAAGGTTCAATAAAGTATTGTCTTTTGTCTTTACTATACACGTTAGATGTGGTCCACCTCATAGTAACAATCCTGTCAGATCGTCCATCCTTTGAGTGAGAGTGTAACGTTACAGGTCGGCTGATCTGGTTTCGTGGTTAAAGTTAACCTTTTCCACATGTTTCCGTGCATTGTTGCTCAGCAAAAGCATGGATGCGATGTTGTCTGGGGGTTTGGCAAAAGGAGAGTGGGGCGGTGCTCGGGTTGGTGACTGAAGGCAGTGACTGTGTAGTTCTGACGTCAACTTTTTACGGAAGTCACAACGGTTCATGAAAAATAGCTAGAACTTTAAGCAGGCTGTGTGAATTTGACTGTGGACTGACTGTTTTGAAACTTACATGGTAGTTAAATAGCCCCTAGACCTCAGTAATCGTGAAAAAATCCGTTTTGACAATATGGGACCTTTAAATTATAAAACTTTCAAAGATGACTTGGCTTTTCTCATTTCACATTTCACTTTTTTAGTAGTATTTGTTGTCTTTTTCATTGGTTTATTTTAAAAATCCTCCAGCGGAAGCCCCTGTGATTCACTGTTGGTGCAATCACAAATTGTTATTTCTCAAAAGGTCAAAGAACTTTAAGGGCACTTTTAACTGACGCACTACAAATCCAGTGGTCAATCTATCCACCCCAACTATGGGAGCACTATTTCCATTTGTGAGCATACTGATCCTGAGAGTTTACTTAGCAATGAGCCCACAGCCCAGTTGTTTTCTGACAAAACAAAAACGGGGTGAAGGAATTAATCAAATTAGTGTCAGGCGTGGAATGTTCCCCAAGCCAGACAGGATGTAGGTATATCAGATAGAAACTATAGACAGTGTGCTAACCATTCACACAGTACTCCCATTCCTGAGCCCTTTGGACTCAATTCGAGACGTATTTGTAATACACAGACCACCTACTAACAGATGCCTCTACTATTCCGTTCCAATGTTTCTCAGCAGAGTGTACAGTCAAAGAAACAACATCAACAACAAAAAACTTAATTGTAAATGTTTTGCTGATGTGAGACTTTTATTTTGAAAGACATGCGCGTGAAAGCTGTTGACACTTCTGTCAGATGCAGTTTAAGGAAAGAGTGCCTGAGAAAAACACGCTGTCTTGATTCAGTATCTGTGGTCAGATGAGATGTTGTCAGGCTTAGTGTCAGTGTCATTATTCTATTGTTATTTTCATTACTTGTTGTTACAAAATAAAAAGTCTCTAACCTCAGAAAAACGAACTATCCTGCCCTGTCAGACATTATACTGTGCTCATTGCGTGCTGTATATCACTTCACTAAAGCACAAAAAAACTATGAGCATGCAACGTGTGAAATAAAAGTAAAGTACCAATAAATCACATCACTGGTTCTTTGTGTGTTAGCTGGGAAGGATTTCCATGAAGGTATGATATGCATTCTATTCAGGAGCAGTTTCCATGTTTCATTAACAGTCTATGTTAGTATTTTGTATTCACCATGGTAACTTGTTTCCATAACCCAAAAAATACCATGTTATTTTCACTTTGTGTTATTTTGTATATGTTTAAATGACTGTGGTGGCTCATACCAACTTAATTGTATGAACAAAAACTAGTTTGGGACTGCTATTTAATAGCCTTTCCTTATAGGCTGTTTATTCATCATTATTAGTCATATTCTTACAATTCATATGTATTTGAAGTAAAGGGGGACGGTACTTGTGTGTAAACAATTTTTGTGAAATAACTTTGCTTTGTTATTTTTTTTAAACATAAAAAAATAACAAAGCAAATTTATTTCACAAAATTGTATGTATGTATGTGTGTGTGTGGGTTTGTTTATATATATATATATATTTTTTATACTTTAAACCTTGTTTTTTTATAGAGCACCCCCTACTGTCCAAAACAGGCGTCTTCTTGTCACCAATGAGGGTCTCATGGCCAAACCAGTTGAGAACCACTGTTCTATACTATTGGTTAACAATTGTTGCAGATTTTTGTGTTTTTACTACTTTAAACCTTGTTTTTTTATAGAGCACCCCCTACTGTCCAAAACAGGCGTCTTCTTGTCACCTCCCTCTAACTGTCAGCTGCCGCCTCCTTTTGCATCTTACTGTCAGCACCACAAGCATTGCGTGGCTGCAGATGTCCATGGACTATTTCCAAGCTCTTGTTCTTTGACATCATCATGTAGATTGATTCAGACAATGTAATTGAATATCTAAATGTTTGATCCGCTGCCATGCTCAGCTTATACAATGCTTGGAGAAAAGGCCACAACAGAAAGACGAGTGTGGGGGTGTTGGTGCGACTATCTTTTTTCTTTCTGCCTTTTTTTCTCATCACACAAAAGAAAAACTGGGGTTGGGTTTTGCCCCCTCTCTCACTTTTTCTGGCTAACCGTAACAAATCCCCTGGGCTCTGTAATGTGGTGGTTAAGGAAGAAAGACTGCCATGAGAAAGTTCTCGTGCTTTTGATGGCAGCAAATGCTATAATCTTATGTTTTCAATTAGGGAACATTAGGTAGAGTTGCCCCAGTGTTGTGCTGCTTGCTGAACATTAATTACCCTGGCAATTATCCCACAGGTTAAAGAGGCTTAGCCAAACCACATTAAATCTGTTTATTCCTCAGGCAAAATGGCAAAAACCGCCATAGAAGTTTTTGGAGAAACTTCTCCATAAAGTTACATGCATGTAACGAGTATTACTAAAACACAACAATAATATAACTCTATCTTTGAATGTAATAAGCAATTAATGAAAAGGCCCTGTCCACAAATAGGGTACAGTTTTCTAATAATATGTATTTCATTTGATAGTAAATAATATAAATTTTAATATAACAATATTTTATATGTATGTAATAACATTAACATTACTTACTGATTTATGTTTGATTTATTGATATATTGATATATTTGTTGGACCATTTATTAAGATTTTTTTTTACCTTAATCATGGAAAATACACAAATATATGACTACATAAAGCATGTTACATAAGTTTCTTATCAAAGTGAACACATTTAAACTTGAAGGTTACAATTAAAGTTTCTGAGGGTATGAAACTTTGCCATCACTTTCCAAGTTGCTATTTGACTAATATGATGATCCAACTGGCAGACTGGGCCAAACTGGTGTCTTAGGGTGTTTTCACACCTGTAGATCAATTGCTTTGTTCCGAAACAGGGATTAAAATTATTACAATGTTGCTTTTTATTCTTGGTGCGGTTCGCTTTCACACGGCAAAGTTTCTAAACGGACCAAATTTTTTTAATACAAGTCACGCGCGAGTAAACTGTTCTCTCATTGGTCAAAGTTTCACGGTTTATTTTCCGGGATTCCACTTAGCGGTCACAGCTGTCATCTGTCAGAATGGAACAATAACAGCTTTGCGGGCGGTTCCGAAACAACAGGCCATGTGTGAAAGCACCCTTAGAGTTTTGTTTGGACTCAGGTTTTTGGATAGTTGTATTACCAGAGCACAGTGTCAGAGTGAGAGCGGTTGGAAGCTGCATGCCAGCTGTGAGAGACACAATAACAGCAAAACTGCATTGGAGTGCCAGGGGAACTACAGAATAACAGACTCACAAGAGCGACAACAACAAACCATGATATGTATCCAGATTGTCTTGTTGTTCTCATTTAAGATGATGTACTAATTAAACATGACTGTTAGTTGTTATTTCACATTGGTTCATAATATGCTACGAAATAGTTGTTTTGTGCCATTTTCTTAATTATAAGTGACGTGATGGACATAAATGTCTAAACATGTAGCTTGCCATAATTACTGTTTGCTCAGATGATCTTTTCAAGTCAGATGATCTTTATGCAATGCAGATTGTGTAAAAGCAGCTTTACAGTGAAAAAACGTGTGCTGATAATGCAAGAGGACAATAGAAATAAAGTCAGTTTATCAGTTAAAGTCAGTTCATTGCTGATTCAGTGATGTCATCGTCCAGCTCGGTTCAGTTCTCTTACAATAGTGCAGTCAAGTCAACAATGTTGCCAGAAATTGTGTCCCTAACTAATCAAGCCATAATCAGAGAATGAACTGCTTATTTCTGCACCCTTTCAGTTTCAATCAATATGCATCACTGAAAAGCCCGAGACCGAGCACACCCAAATCGGAGTGATATCCTACAGCATTTGTGTATAGGCTCCACACCCCTGGGTACATGACTTAACCTCACCAGAGTGGTCTGGGACTGCAGGAATGCCAGGCAATAGCTAAAGGCCATGAGAAAATGGCAGCTGCTTGTTTTTATTGGCCAAAGTGTGCATCGTCAGCCAAGGAGAATGTTCCAAAACAAAGGTACACAGATATGAGGTCCACAAGCTTATCATTTCTCTCCTTGCTCCATCTTGTTTTTATCATGCATGATGCACAGGCATGCATGAATTTCCTCTTCCTGTGTGCCTTGACCGTGTCTTTGTGTAGCTAAACCAATGAAAATACGCATCTGCTGTCCACTAAATAGCTTTGCGTGTTCTGGCCAATACGATAAAAATACTTTACGTGTTTGATAATATTACCTTTAAACATCATCTGTGTTGTGCAGTTCAGGAATTCCCATGTGTTGGTTCAGATCAGGGTGGATGAATTGGCTTCTGTTGGTACAGTTGATCTAGGCCTTGGATTTTATCCAGATATCTAACTGTAATACACCACAGTAGCGGTTTAGGACGCAAGGTCTGCCAGGGTGCTAAAGACGTGTGAAGGTGTTTTCTCACTCTCTGTTGAGCTCAAATCTCACCCAGATTCAATAATATTCTATGATGCTTGGGAAGCACCAACCGTCATCCTGGCACCTGTCCACTGAAATGCCACATTGCTACCAGGGTGTATAATGGGTGAACTCACAACTTGGGAAAAAGTGGTAACTGAAATTCAGGGTGGCTAACGTAACTATGGGGAGAATGTGAGCTCAGCTAAACGCATTTGCCAACAGGCTGACATAGCGAATCATTTTTCCTTGCCCTTTCCATCCATTGGTTGAGGAAGGTTGCACCTCTAAAAGAGCAATACTTGTGTTGGGAGGTCACCGTCTCATTTAAACCGTGGGTGGCCAGTTGGAATGCAGTACTTCTATCTTCTGAGTCTTTCCTTGGAGTCCTCATTCAAATACCATGTAATTTGACCCTTTTTAGCCACTTAGCTTTGGTTAGTTTAATTCTGCAGCAACTGTAGCATGTGGTTGCCTGTCCACATGGCTGAAACCACTGATCCGGTTATCATAATTTGAAGGTTTTTCATGTCATGTTTCATGTTATTTAAAACATATAAACAACAGTTTTAGCTTCAAGTGAAGTCATGGAATCCTGTGAAATGAGCTGAATATGGTGCCAAAGTGATGTTGAAAAAATTTTTTTTTTGGTGCTGACGTTTCAGTCACTAGAATTGTTTTTTTTTTTTTTTTTTTACAAAAATTTGGTTAAACTTACATCAAAGAATTTGCAGTAGACATTAATTTTATGTTCTAAAACTTCTTCATGCTCACATATTTCCATGGTTGTCTGAAAATATTGCTATGCTCTGACCGTCCAGTGGTGCAGTCTCACAGGAGTGCCAATTGCACTAAAGTGCCAAGCATTTAACAGACTGGTGGGAATGGAAACGTATAGTGCTTTGCGGTTTCTAAGTGGGGATGGGAAGAGACTTAATTTTAACAATGTCTTCTTGCAACCTCCGAAGTCTTAACAGCAGCATGGCTGTTACAGCCTAATGAATTCAGCTGGTTTACGGTTTCACATTACTCTTATTAAAATCACTGAGCAGAACATTTGAGGATAACTATAGGAATGTATGGCACATTAACTTAAGATTTCACGTTACACTCTAGCTTTGACTAACTATGCAAGTTTCTGTTCGCTAACAAGAGGAGGTGGGGGCTGCCTAATAAAATTTTTTATTTAGCTTGAAAACTGATTATGTGCAGTTTGAGGATTTGTTTGGTATGGAAGTCTGTTTTTTTGTAGTTAAGATAACTTTTTCTTATAGAAAATCATAGTTTTTTTTATAATGTTTTGTTTTTTTCAATTTTAACAGCACTAGTTTCCTGGTAAATGTTTGTTCAGTTGAACACCATACTCTTGAGAAGCTGCTCCGTGTTCAAACCTTCCCACACTTAAACCTACTTAACAGTATTACTCTCACTTCTTGGGAAAAGGGAATAGGGCGTACAGCTCAGCCCTGGGCTGCCTAATAAATTTTTTTATTTAGCTTGAAAACTGATTATGTGCAGTTTGAGGATTTGTTTGGTATGGAAGTCTGTTTTTTTGTAGTTAAGATTCTTTTTCTTATAGAAAATCATAGTTTTTTTTATAATGTTTTGTTTTTTTCAATTTTAACAGCACTAGTTTCCTGGTAAATGTTTGTTCAGTTGAACACCATACTCTTGAGAAGCTGCTCCGTGTTCAAACCTTCCCACACTTAAACCTACTTAACAGTATTACTCTCACTTCTTGGGAAAAGGGAATAGGGCGTACAGCTCAGCCCTGCCCACAAGGGCGTCACTTACAAACCAGCTTTTTTTTTTACTCCTTTTTGAAATAACGGACATGCGGTAACCTCCCTGGAAGGAGAGTGCCTTTTACGCACAACTGTCTTCAGCCCTGTGGCTGATCATGTAAACATCCATCTACTTTCAAGAGAACATGAACCAAATGCTGTGGTCCACTTCTCAGCCTACAACAAATCCACACGTACGCCTGCTTTTCAAAAGGACAATTTCACCACAAGTAGTCACAGAAAACAGGATGAAGATACTTAATAGACTCCTCAGACAGTTTCCAGGCTTTTCCAACCTCTTCAGTCCCTAAACACACAAATATACACCCATGTTTCAGCCAGCTCCACCCAGACAGAGAGCAGGATATAGCCCGCAATTACGATCAACGGCATGTTTCCACTCCAAGCCAGAGCCCTTTGTTTGAGTTTTCCCGCTAACCTTTTAACTCCCGTCTCCTCTGAGTAAACACTACAAACTGCTGGCTGTCACATCAATCAAGGTGAGACTGTTTTAGAGTAAAATTGAATAAAAGCCACTTAAACCCTAAATACTAGCATTCAAAAAGAGTGGTGCTTTTACACAACTTAAAATAAAATGTATCCACTTACTGAATGATTTCCTTAAAAATTATGAGGAAAAAAGATAAATCCATGGATTTCATACAATAAAAAAGCTTGAAAATGGATGATACAGAATATCAACTAAGAACATAAAAAGAGTGTGTAATCATAAAACACTGCATGTAAGGCACAAAACTTAAAATTAGAGTTTACAAAAGACTTCATATAAACTTACTGTGAAGCAAAAGAAAGCCGAACATTAAAGCCAGAGCCATCGTTTTCCAGAGCTCATTCATTCTTCGTACAGCCATTCTCGTCTCTTTGAGCACGCTGAGGTGTGTGAGAGTGTGTGTGCAGGCGCTGGGGCAAGGCTGAGAGAGTTTAGGGGTTTCCTGTGCCTGAGACAGAAATGAGCGGTCAGAGGATAAAGCATGGCTTGTGCTCCAGGGGTTTTATATGGCCCCTCTCCACTCCCCCCACATCTCTCTCCCTCTCTCTCTCTCCGTCGCCCTTATCTTCTTGCAGGGAAGGCCACCTCCTTCATGTTGTGTATGTTTTATAGTATAAGAGATAAATGTGACTGTGTATTTATTTGACATTTTATATAGGTTTTTTTTGTTGTTGAAAAAATCGTCAGAAATTTTGTGGTTGCACTGGTAGTTTTCTGAATATATTTGTACATGTCACATGATCCTTCAGAAATCATTCTATTATGCTGATTTGTTGCTCAATTATTATTATTAGCACTTAAATTAATAATGGTTCGTATTATTGATGTGTTCTTAACAGGTTTTGCTGCTTAATGTTTGCTGCTTAATGTTGCTGCTTAACAGTTTTTAATTGTGCTTAATTTTTTTTTGTGGAAACTGTGATGGATTTTATTATTACAACTTTTATTTATGTTATTCCATAATAACATTATGATTTCCATCCATTGGTCCACAGAGGGTTAGACAGGGGCTTCATGGCAGATATATAAATAATTTAGGATTTCCTTAAAAAATATTCCATATTTAAATTTTTAATTTGTACACGATGACATAAGCTGGATTCATTCTGATTTTATATGTCATATTTGTGGCTTTATATGTCATGATTTGACTTTTTCACAATGTGACCTTATTACAATCTCACAAGAACTATTTATTTTTTTTGTGGAAATGTCTTTAATCTAATCTTTAATAGTTAAAACTGTTTTTGTGTTACAGTGAAAATCTACATTTTTCTGTATATTGGGGGTCCCAGGGCTGGCTGAGTGTCTGTACCTGGGTCTGAAAAGTTTAAAACCCTGATTAAATTAAGTTTGCATGTCCGATTTGCATTTAACAGTTCCCTTTTGTTATTTTAACTATGCCAAATGTTTGATGTATTAACCAAACTGTTCTTTCTTCTCACTTCTCTGCAGACTTTATTCTGTGCTTAGCTGATCAGCTTGTGAAAGCACATCACGTTACACATGCTGGATTTGTGTGTCCCTGGACCAATGAGTAATACAGTGAGTCATCTTTAACCCTCAATCACCCAAAAATACCAAAACACGCACACACACACACACACAAAACACTACAAACACATCAATCAAGGTGAGACTGTTTTAGAGTAAAATTTAATAAAAGCCACTTAAGCCCCAAATACTAGCATTTAAAAACTGTGATGCTTTTATACAACTTAAAATATAATGTATCCACTTACTGAATGATTTCCTAACAAATTATAAGGAAACAATATGTTCCTATAAATCCATACAACAAAGAAGCCTGAAAATGAATGATGCAGAATATAAACTAAGAACATAAAAGAGTGTGCAATCATGAAACGCTGCATGTAAGGCACAAAACTTAGTACAGTTTACAAAAGACTTCAAATAAACTTACTGTGAAGCAAAAGAAAGCCGAACATTAAAGCCAGAGCCATCGTTTTCCAGAGCTCATTCATTCTTCGTACAGCCATTCTCGTCTCTTTGAGCACGCTGAGGTGTGTGAGAGTGTGTGTGCAGGCGCTGGGGCAAGGCTGAGAGAGTTTAGGGGTTTCCTGTGCCTGAGACAGAAATGAGCGGTCAGAGGATAAAGCATGGCTTGTGCTCCAGGGGTTTTATATGGCCCCTCTCCACTCCCCCCACATCTCTCTCCCTCTCTCTCTCCCCGTCGCCCTTATCTTCTTGCAGGGAAGGCCACCTCCTTCATGTTGTGTATGTTTTATAGTATAAGAGATAAATGTGACTGTGTATTTATTTGACATTTTATATAGGTTTTTTTTGTTGTTGAAAAAATCGTCAGAAATTTTGTGGTTGCACTGGTAGTTTTCTGAATATATTTGTACATGTCACATGATCCTTCAGAAATCATTCTATTATGCTGATTTGTTGCTCAATTATTATTATTAGCACTTAAATTAATAATGGTTCGTATTATTGATGTGTTCTTAACAGGTTTTGCTGCTTAATGTTTGCTGCTTAATGTTGCTGCTTAACAGTTTTTAATTGTGCTTAATTTTTTTTTGTGGAAACTGTGATGGATTTTATTATTACAACTTTTATTTATGTTATTCCATAATAACATTATGATTTCCATCCATTGGTCCACAGAGGGTTAGACAGGGGCTTCATGGCAGATATATAAATAATTTAGGATTTCCTTAAAAAATATTCCATATTTAAATTTTTAATTTGTACACGATGACATAAGCTGGATTCATTCTGATTTTATATGTCATATTTGTGGCTTTATATGTCATGATTTGACTTTTTCACAATGTGACCTTATTACAATCTCACAAGAACTATTTATTTTTTTTGTGGAAATGTCTTTAATCTAATCTTTAATAGTTAAAACTGTTTTTGTGTTACAGTGAAAATCTACATTTTTCTGTATATTGGGGGTCCCAGGGCTGGCTGAGTGTCTGTACCTGGGTCTGAAAAGTTTAAAACCCTGATTAAATTAAGTTTGCATGTCCGATTTGCATTTAACAGTTCCCTTTTGTTATTTTAACTATGCCAAATGTTTGATGTATTAACCAAACTGTTCTTTCTTCTCACTTCTCTGCAGACTTTATACTGTGCTTAGCTGATCAGCTTGTGAAAGCACATCACGTTACACATGCTGGATTTGTGTGTCCCTGGACCAATGAGTAATACAGTGAGTCATCTTTAACCCTCAATCACCCAAAAATACCAAAACACGCACACACACACACACACACACACACACACACACAGACACACACACACACACACACACACAGAGGAGGGAAGTGAAGAACAGAAGGCAAACTGAACAAGCCAGCACGCACATGCACCAATGCATCTAAACATGCGCACACCCTCATGCAAACCCATATCCCCTGGACAAACTTAATTTCTCCTCAGTGCGACTGAGCGGGAATCGTTCACATGTATCTGTGTGTTGGCGCCGCACAGAGAACATCTGGAAACAGTGCTGTGTGAGCAGCTTTGTGTGTTCTTGGGGACTGCTCGCAAAATTACTTGTCAAACATTTCGGCCAGATGGGGGAGAGAGTGGAGAACATGTGTCCCCCTCCCACAAGCCTGATTTTTTTGTTTCCCTCTCTTTTTGAGGTGAGGGGAGTTTGGGTGAACCTCACGCTGTAGCCCCTTCCTGACCTTTTAAAGAAGAAACACACTCTCACACACACACCGCAACACTGATTTCCTTCTTTCTGTTCTGTCTTTTTGGAAGTGAAACGATCGATAGGCTCAAGCATACAACATCCACCTGGGCTGTCCAGTTTCTGGCCAGCAGCAGTGGGTGGAGTGGGACCTCTTAACACCACGGTGCAAGGAGAGTCCGACCGCATGGCCAAGACTCCACATATGGAGCCACACGTAACCTGAGCTGTTCTGCGTTATGCAAAGAAGCCACTCCAGTTACAAATGGCCAATATGTCTCTTGAATGTATCATTGATGCACTAAATGAAAAGAACAAATCTGTAAATTAATTCCTGTGGCTGTGGTTTTGTAACGCGAGATGCTCCAGGCACTTACCGTGACCATAACTCACAGGAAAACTGTGATAACTCATCTGTTTTCTGCTTCAGAGTGGATGATTTTTTTTATTCTTAAGCAGACAGACGAATGAAAAATGAACAAGCTTGCGCTTTTAATGGCTGTGTAGTACGTAAGCAGCTATTTAGTGTGTGCATTTATCAAAAGCAACTTGTACTCATTACAATCCGGAGGTAAAAGAAAAAATACAAATATCTCAATTGTTATTTAAAGACAGCTATGAGATTAAATAAAGGGCAAAAGACACTTTTGATGTTTTTTTTTCATCTGTCATCCAAGGCCTAATTAAAATATAGCCACCTTATTTTATGGCTCTATACTTAACAGTTGCTTTATCTGTGTCTGTTTTTTCACAACCAGTCAAATGTGTGGAATAATGATGATTTTTTAATGTGTTTGAAAGTTTTAACCAAGGCTGCATTTAATCAAAATTACTGAAGACTGGAGAATTGATGCTGAAAATTCAGCTTTGCCACCACACAAATAAATTACATTTTAAAATATTTTAAAATATAAAACAGTTCTTTTAAATTGTAAACATGTTTCACAGTATTACTGTATTTTTGATCAAATAAATGCAGCTTTGTTGACCTTAAGAGACCTTTATTAAAAAACTTTATTATTCCAGACTTTTGACCAGTAGTGTATTTTTCATCTGAGAAGAAATATCAGAGAAAAAGTTGATATATTAAAATATAACTGAGCTATGAAAGGGCAACTTCTGAGCAATGAGATTGTGTTTTCCTTTATCCTGGAGTAACCTGAGGTTAAGCGTCTTAATCAGGGGTACAGTATTTCATAACTCATTCCTCATGGGGCTTGAACCAGCAAACTTCTATTCACCAGCCCTTAGCTTTCACCACTATGGCGCACCACCCTTACATAAAAAACTGGATGGGGAGATAAAACTTACAAGTGCGCTCATCTCCTGTTTGTGATATTTTTTGCTTCCTGTCATTTCCTGTTTGTGGAATATGTCATTTTGGTTTACATAACATGAAACTAAAACATACAGCATTCGTGCACATTCGCACCACACAAAAGCACATTCAGGCACCTGTTTTGAATTACCATTGAGAAGGCTAATCATCTTTTTCTTCCTCCTTTTTTCTTTTCTTTCAGAGTCTCGGGGGTTTTGAGAAGAGATTGCCTCATAGCGAGTATGTTCTGCCACCTCCTTCCACAGCCACGCCTATGAAAACACAGAAGAGAACATGTTCCTTCACTCAGTGGCTCCAAAAGAGGACAAACAGACCCTTCCTGTGGCCGTGGGCCATGGCTTGGGCACCGTTCAGGCATCATGAGGCACAGCGTGTGGTGGGTAAATGGTCAGACACTTGACCTTCCGTGACCTTGTTTATATTTCAGTCCATGGGGGCAAGCGGGGGGATGGTTTACACAAACTGCCACAATGTTACTAGCATTCCACTGGGAAGGAAGATGACTTCCACATGGAATGCTTAAGAGATATGCTCATGCATATTAGTAATAGGGCTGGGTGTTAATATGGCAGCTAAAATAATTGTACCTAAATATGATGACATTTGATCATACTGTGTGTATATACACACTACTGTACACTAAGTTTAGGGGGTGATAAAATGTTTGAATGTTTTTGAAAGAAGTCTCCAATGCTCACCAAAACTGCATTTATTTTTTTCATAACCTTTTAAAAATATATTTTATAGTTAATATTTTAGTAGCCATTATTCCAGTCTTCAGTGTCACATGATCCTTCAGAAATCATTTGAATATGCTGATTTGGTGCTCAATTATTATCTAGAAATATTTTTTGCTATTATCAGTGTACAAAACAGTTGTGCTGCTTAATATCTGTAAACAAACCGTGATACATTTTTTTTCACAATTCTTTGATGAATAACAAATTCAAAAGAACAGAATTTGTTGTTAATTTATGAATGTTGTTATTTATATATTTGACCAACAACCAGTAAATTGAAAACTTTTAATGCAGGAAGTAAAAATATGATTAAAAATAATAAAAATTGCATGTTTTCACTAATAAAATTTCACTAAATGCATACAAGAAAAAAAGTTTAATAATCACTTAATTATTATTTAATTACAATTATTTACAGGTTCCAAAATAACAAGACATATTAAAAACAGCAATATTTACCTACATATTATGTGTATCCACAGACACATTTTGGCCAAATTTTAAGTAATGATGCAGTCAAATCTTTGAATCAGATTCATCAAAATTGACAGTTATAAAATTTGAACTGATTCATGTAAATATCTACAGCGTATCATATTGTTATAATGATGTTATATCATTATATGATATAACATAGCAGCAAATTCTACCATACTATCAAATGCCTAGTAGCAAAGTCCTAGTAGCAAATTCTACTATACTGTCAAATGCCAAAGAATGAACTCAGTTAATGTAGCATCTGCACTCTGGATATGTTTCTAGCTTTGCGTGGATGTTTTTCACCTCTAGTTGAAGAGAGTGTTGAGCTTCCCCTGACTCCAGTAAGGAAGTCTGGAAGGGTGGAGAAATCTGGGGCTGCGAGACTGCAGTTTGCATGCAGTGACGCTTCTGTTAAGCTGTTGTGCATTTGCCCAGTGTTCATAATTCACAATTACTTTGTTAGGTGGATGAGCGATCCAGTGCAGCGTATAGAACAGGGGTGTCTAAACCTGCTCCTGGAAGGCCACTGTCTTGCAGAGTTGAGTTCCGACCCTAATTAAACATACCTGAACCACTTAAGGTCTTCAGACTCACTAGAAACTTCCAGGCAAGTGTGCTGTAGCTGGTTGGAGCTAAGCTCTGCAGGATGTTGGCCCTCCAGGAGTAGGACTGGACACCCTGCTCAATTTGAGCTATTTTTCGTGTTCATAGCACAAATGTTGTAGGATGAGTTACATACCGAAGTTTAATACTTTGGATTAGAGGTTTGTACAAATCAAAGCATTAGTAACAAATAGTGCATGTGAAAGAATAAGACCTTTAATCTTTAAATGGCTGCAAAATAATTAGCAGATTGCTAAATTGCAGATTCATGAGCACAGCTGAGCCCAAAGCTCCCAAATTGTTTTTAAATGGCAACAACACTGGCTCATCTTCTCGACAACTGTCATGACAAAAGCTTCTGAAATTTATAAATACACTAAAACGACACATGCACAATGACCTCTAAATTCCTCCCTTGTCTGTCCAAACAAAAACGAAGGGCCTGTTCAAACAAGCAGCGATCAGACTGACCAAGACCAGGCCTGTGCTCACATCTGATGCCAAATGTGACATTGATATCATCAATGGATTCTTAAAAAAAGAAGGAAACAAACAAATGTCAAGCCAAAAAGAAACACAGCGACAAGGAGCTGTTGAGTAAAATGTGGAATTATGGTAAATTACTGGAGCCGCTGAATGTGTCTATCAAACACATTCAGGAGGTGAGAATTGAGCTCCCATCTGAAAATAGGCGGATGCCGAGGAGCTCACAGGAATCTGGATTGCATTCCTGTAGAACGAATGAAACTGAAGTAACTTTGTCCAGGAAAAGCAGGAAACAATACAGGAAACCCTGTTCTGCACAGTGTGACAGCCAACACTCCCTGCTTCCTTTCCAACTATTGCCTGCTTTCCTGTCTTTCTTTGGTATGTGTATATTTGTGAGTGTGAGTGTGTGTGGATATCTGACCCCCTGTCATCGAACTAAATGTGGACATCACTGTGGGAGATGACCCTCAAGATCCTGGCCCAGGTCAGAGAAACTGTCCCACGCTCATTCTGTTGCACTGATGGCATCATTCTGTTGTCCGGGAGATAGATGGATAGATGGATAGATGGATAGATAGATAGATACAGATGGATAGATAGGACATTTTTCAAAATATCTTCTTTTGTGTTCCACAGAAGAAAAAGTCTTACAGGTTATAAATTACTCATGAGGATGAGTAAATGATGACAAAATTTTATTATTTTCTAGATTAACTATTCCTTTAAGTGAGAATTCCACATACCTTTTTGAATGTCCATGTTTTATTAGAGTGGTAATGTCCTCTGGTTAACTTCAAGACACACGGAAAAGGAGACAGACCCTGAAACAACATACTGCAAACCAGAGATGGACAGAGAGTGGGCACTTTTCCAAGAAAAAAAAAATCAGACTGGGAATCACGGAGGAAACTGTTTTTAGTGGAAAGTGCCGTGGCGGATTGAGATATGGTTGTTTTATTTGAACTGCATTTGTGACGCATCTGTACTGTTTTATTTCTGGACTCTTTTAAGATCAATCCAGTGAGGGCATCCAGATGGAATCCATTATTACTTCCTGCCAGATCCATCCCTGAATTGATTGTATTGTATATCTTGTGAAAGTGGGGCTTTTGTGAAATGTTTTTATTTATTTATTTTTTTTTAGGATTTTTTTATCCCTGTCCCAGTTTAAAGTGCAGCGTTGGCGTTAAGAGACTTTATTCATGTGCTGAAATGTACATGTATTGACCATTGTAATTCTGCATGGCTGCTCTATAAACATTTGTTGATATACTTTATGAGGAGTCTTACTATTTGTGCAAAATGCCAAATATAAAGGCTTCAGAGGTTCAGTTTGGCTTTCCAACATTTTGTCTGGGCCAGTTAAATCACTTCAGACCATGGCTGCTCGATGACGAAACGGACAAATGTGCGAAAGCAGAGAGACACGTGCCTTTGCGTAACAACTCTTGTACCTTTTTAATCTCTCTTGATAACAAGAACTCAGCCTAAACTGATTTTTATTGTGATTGTAGTTGAAACTGATAACATGCCAGCAATTGTCACCAGCAGCCAATAGATAACAGCCGGTTGGTTTGTCTCTAATCACTTTAAAGTTATCAGGCTAAATTGTTCATGGAATGCAGTGAAAACTTCAGAACACAAAGCTCTGTGTTTCTTGCTCTCTTTCCAAATTCCCCTTCATATGTTCTAAACTCCTTCCTCATTTCTTCTCTCCTTTCTTTCTTTATAGCCTGTTGTCCAAGCGGAGCATGTGCAGATGTTTGACTTTAGCAGTTGTCTCAGGAGGGAGGACTCTCCATGTGCTAATAAAACATCCTCACCACACCCAACAGAAAGCATAACCTCAACAGTATGGGAAATAAAACATTTAACGGAGTAAAAAAACAAGAATGCGAAAAAACGCACAATTCACGTCCTACATATGTGTCTGTATATCTGCTTTTGCACTCACATAGAGGTCTACAGTGGCTGTAAAAATTATGGACAATTAAGATACACTTAAAAATGCATAAAATGCACTTAACTTCATTGCATTAAAACCCAATAGTTTTTATTTGAAAGAAACTTAAGATTAGTTAAAGAATTATTTATAAAAAACAAAACAGTTGCTACTATTTGTAGATTTTTCTTTTTTGCCAATTTAACCAATTTAAATAACCAATTTCTTAAAAAATATATTAGTTATAAAAGGAACTGGTGCAAAAGAATTATCTAAAAAAGAAGCAGTTCAAGAGAGTGATTTGTATAAAACCGATCCGATTCAAAAGAATGATTTGTTAAGAATAAACTCAGGAATTTAAGGAATTAAGGGAAAATTAAAAAAAAAAAATTTTTTATTTAAAAAAACAAACAACTGATTCTAAAGTGATACATACAAAAAAAAAGGATCAGATTTAAAAGATTTGTTAAAAAATTTGTTTAAAAGAATTATGTAGTGAAAAACGAACCAGTTTAAGGGAAGGAAAAAAGAATTAACTAAAAAAGAAGCAGTTCAAGAGAGTGATTTGTATAAAACCGATCCGATTCAAAAGAATGATTTGTTAAGAATAAACTCAGGAATTTAAGGAATTAAGGGAAAATTAAAAAAAAAAATTTTTAAAAAACAAACAAACAAACAACTGATTCTAAAGTGATACATACAAAAAAAAAGGATCAGATTTAAAAGATTTGTTAAAAAATTTGTTTAAAAGAATTATGTAGTGAAAAAAGAACCAGTTTAAGGGAACAACTTGTTAAAATAGAAAAAAGAAAAAAAGAAAAATAAATGGTTCTAGTAGTTCAAAAGAATCATCTAGTCAAAGAAAGATTTGGTGAAAAAGAACCGGTTCAGAAGAATGATTTGTTAAAAAACAAAGAATCTGTACAAAAAAAATTGTTTGGACAATTTGTTAAAATAAAGAACCGATTTAATAGAGCAATTTAAAAAAGGACCAGATTTAATTTGTTCAAAAAAGAACCTGTTTAAAAGAATGATTTCACAAATTTGATTGATTTGGTTCTCAATTTCGACTCACTGATGCGATCTGGTCATAATGGTTCTTGAGGTAACAGCTCGTCAGCTAGTAAATACGTAACTATGGTTTCAGAAGACTTTTAATATAATGCATAAGTCGCATTGACTACTTTTAATGGTACATTTACACATGAGAAATGGAAAAAAACTGCAGTTAAAAAGACAAACGCATAATACAAAAGTCTGCCTAAACACAAATTCTCTCATCATGCCAGTTGTCTCTGTACTTATGTGGTTCTGGGAGCCAAACACTTAATTTATCTGTCATGTTCTGGCTCTGATGTGGGTTTAACCACATCCTTCATTTCATCATCTCTCTCTCTCTCACTCACTTGCTCTAAGCTCGTTCTGTCTTTAGCTGATTGAAGAGGACAGAACACACCACATGACCAGTCCTAATTGGTGCTGATTGGGTGGCTTGGCAGCTCTTAAAGTGATTTATTGTGGACTTTAATCCTTGTGAAATTCTCAGATCTCCTTCAGACATCAATATAACCCTTAAAGTGAGACCTAGGGGACATATCAAGAAGAATAAAGCATCATTCCTAACCCTTTAAGTGCAGTCATTTCATAGCGTAATGCTTCTCGCCCAAACCCACTTCCCACAGTGCCGTTTTTACACATACGGATGTTATTCTTCGTCTATGTGGTTTTCACTCCGATCTCTCTCATTCTTCTCCCCGTACGGTCTGAAACAATATATCAGACTGAGGCCTGTCTGCAAAATGAGCACGAGACCAGACTTGGAAGAGAACTGAGAAAAAGCAAACTGATTTTGCATTGTAAATTCAATAATTTTTGTGTGAGCCTGAAATGACATGCAGTTGTCATTTCAAGCAAAGCAAAGGCAATTACAAGCAAAGGCTTGTGAGATCGATCCATTATGGAGGGCACTCACATGCTTCTCATTATATCTGCTATCATAATCATCTAAACTGAGGTCATGATGTTGGACTGTCAAGTTTTCATTTGATGGATTCCTTACACAAGCATTTTTCTTGTGATAGATACCTCGACACAGTAACCTGATAAATAATTGAGTTCACTATCTGTATGAACTCATGAAAATGACTCGTGAAGATTGTCTTCTATCTAACATTTTAATTACAGTGCTTGCAAGGCAAGGTAATCCTCAAACATCTTCTCTGCAATTTTCTGCAATTAATTCAGCTTGAACAAACAGACTCTTTCACATTCAAACTTTATCTTTTTGGAACTTTCAAAGAAATAAAGAAATCTCTTAGAATGTTCAACATGGAAATAATCAACAGCAATGAGGTCACTGAAATATTTGCATACTGAATTTGTGTCAGTGTTTCTTCTTGCATTTATTTGCATATTAAATTGTGTCTGTTTTCTTCTTCCTCGCATCTGTATGGCAGATTCCTTCGGGAAATGCAAATCTGGTTACAGTTTTGTGTGAGGTGAGTATGGTTTATGTTTAGTCTAGTATTAATTCACCTTCTGCCACTTGATGGCAACATAAGACCAGTTAAATCTACTGTCACAGCAGACAGTGAAGCTGTACCATGTTGCAATGCTGCCCTCTAATGGTCAAACATACAATCTTCTGTGAACATAGCAATTATCACTCACGACATATTTCATAAGACAGCATAGTCTAGTAAAAGCAAAGTTTGCTGGGAAAACATTAAACAGATGGTTTCTTTGATCCCCAAACATTCGTCATCTTCAAATGCATCACTGAGCTGCATCTGCCAATGTGATGCATTTAGTAAAATTCATAAACCTACTCCAAACTATTGTATTCGACTCTATCTTTGTGTCTCACAATAGGTGGTCACTTTAAATGTGCTTTAGAAATGCATGAGACCCGTTTGAAAGTGTTGAGCAACACTGAGACACTAAAACCTCTATATCTACTAAAATTATCTCCGTCTGTATGCTAAAAGTTTATTTTAGTAAAAAAGAAATGTACAATGAGTTTATAGTCTTGTTTCAAGTGTGTGTGTGTGTGTATGTGTGTGTGAGAGAGAGTGTATTGTTAGCCTCTGATGTATTTGCTCTGGGCTTGAGCACAGACTCGCAGGCTCTATGCATCAAATATTTATCTCGCAGTAACTCTTATGCCTTAAATAATTCTCAAAGAACTGCGGCAAAAGCAAGCCTTTACAACCCCAGACACACTTCAACCTGGACAATAGATTCAAGGGAACACAGAAAGAGAGAGAGAGAGAGAGAGAAAGAGAGAAAAACTATTGGGGAAAACCCAGAACTGACATGAAGCCAGAGACATATAGCCATTGTTTAGCTAAACTTTAGCATCACGTCTTTAGCTAAACTAAACTGTCCGGGCAGTACAAGCCATTATTAAAAATTTCTAAACTTTTCATGTTTATCAGATTGACCTGAATGATTTTCTGTGGAACACAAAAACAGGTATTTTGCCGAATGTTCACATTTTGCTTTCAGATAAAGGCAACCTATTTAACAAAGGACTGTCAAAAAAAAAAAAAAAACTACAAAAG
>NW_015642789.1:1049976-1052721 GCF_001515625.1 Sinocyclocheilus rhinocerous
TTTTTGCATGAATAAGGTTTAATTCATTCCTCTCTGCTGTAGATTTCAAATCTCAATTCAGATTTGTAAGGCATTTTACAAATAGCATATTCAATCTTGAAAGACATGGCCTACATGACGACACATTTATTTTTTATTTTTGGGTGAACTATTCCTTTAACACTTTATTTCCCCACAGAACCATGAATGACTGATAAAAAATAATTACCTTTGTAATGCAGTTTCATTGTCATTGAAATGATAGTTTAACATTAGTTTATCAAGACTGGGCTGTACTTTTGCAAAATTTAATTCACTTCATCCATACAACTGTTTGCATGTGACACCTGAACTAAAGGGCTGCGCGATGAACACGTGTTGAGTATATGGCAGTATATGCTTATGGCAGCAAAGGAGAATAACAAACATTATTTGGAATTTGTTGAGGAGGAAAACAAAAGCCTTTCTGTTAAATGTAAACAGGCCTGGTTCTACAGGGGTGCTAAAGAATGCTAAACACCCTCAAACGAAAGCCAGCCCCAGTTGAGTGCTTTAAATGTTTCTATTTACAACGATTTATTGAATGCAATAGCCAATTGCAGCGTTTAAGTTAGTCAGAATCGACTGATCAAAACGCCGAGTTTTTGTTTCAATGCGGAGTAGTGCATGCTTGCAAATATCTCATTATAACAGTTTAGACAATGTAAATAATTGATTCATTGCAGTGTAGACAGCTTCACTGATTGTTATGGAACTTCGTGGGATCGCGATTAACTGAAATGAGTGGTATTTTACTGGTTATAACAATTCTGAACTTATAATTGGAGCTTTAAGGACTCGTGTCTATACTGTTTTCATGTTTATACTGAAATAAATGAACATTGTGCAGGCATTTACCAATCGTAGGCTGTATGCTTATGGCTTACTGCGACTCACTGAGGTATAAAAGCTGCAGTCAGTTAACTAAGAAAATCGCGCCTCGACTGTGTCAAATGTGACAAGACTTTGTAGTTTTGGACGTCGCAGTCTTTGATATTTAGTCACCGTCACTATGGTTACAGGTCAAATGGAATACTGGCTTGACTTCAGTTGCGTGTTACAGTAAACATTCTGCTGCTTTTATGATGTCATGGACTTGAACAGCAGTACTGTAGTCACTTTAGATCGTGTTTGATTCGGACGAACAAAGATATCTGTCTATTTATGAAGGTAAATCTCTACAAACATACATTAATACAGCAAATTATCGACTTGTTCAAGTTGATTCCACAAAAAGATTTTTCTGAATATAATCTTAAAAATGTTTGTTTCTTTCCATCTTCATGTCACTACCATGAATGGTAAGAGTGGGAAGAAAGACATGAAAGGTTAGCTAAGTTTGAATGTACAATAAAACTGAATGTGTAGAATGTGGATATATTAAAAACTGTAACTTGTGTTAAAGTGTAGCATGAATCTTATATGTGGAAACTGTCACTATTTCTGAACATGTTCTTCTGTTTCTTTCTTTCTTTTTTCTTTCTTTTTTTTTGCATGACCTAACCCTTTCCATGCCACGGTTTGAGCCGTCACAATGGCAAACATGGTAATACATAAAAAAAAATGTGGTCACTTTTGTTAAAGTGCAGCATGAATTTTTAATTCCGGAAAATAATTGTATTTCTGAACATGTTCTTCTGTTTTGTACCTTGCATGACTCTTTCAAACAACATGACACGGTTTGAGCCGTCACAAAGGTGAATATGGTAAGACAGACCATGTGACAAGACACAAAAAAAAATGTATTAATGTGTTAAACTGCAACATGAATCTTTCTTTTATTCTAGAAAATCACTGTATTTCTGAGCATGTTCTTCTCGGTTTCTTTCTACGCGTGACTCTTTCCATCTACATGACATGGTTTGAGCCGTCAGTGGCAAACATGGTAAGAACATCAGAAACATGTACTAACTTGTGTTAAAGTGCAGCATGAATTTTTTATTCTGAAAAATCACTGTATTTCTGAATATGTTCATCTGTTTCTTTCTTTGCATGACTCTTTTCAACTATATGCCATGGTTTGAGCCATCACAATTGTGAAAAATGGTAAGATAACAGCAATACTGGAATACATTACAGGACTTTTTAAAAGATTTAAATCACTGAATCACTGGTTCAGAACAATTGATTTGCAAAAGTTTAAAAAAAGTTCTATAATTATTCATAAATCTTTTTCTGCAGCTCAGAGCATCTTTTCAAGTTGAAAAAAGTTCAACTTTTCTGAAAAACAGCTGACCAATGACAAGCGAGTGGCGAGTCGTTTCCATAACAACAAAAACAACAAGAAAAATGGAAAAGATAGCCGGTAGATTAGTTCGTACTAGTTTCGGAGCACAAGGAGTTGTATTATATGAGCACAAAACTGTATCTAACTTAGTCTAAAATATGCCACAAACCGTGCATCATTCAACCGGAGCTCCTGGACTAAATTGTTGTAAGCAGTAAGCGCCATACTGTTTCCTTCCCCATATAATGTCGCGCACCCACAAACATCATTGTGAACTGACATTCTCCTCCCCGTTAACTTCAAAAGGCAACGCAAGAGCCAACTTTTTACTCTTTCTTGACATTTCTGCAGCATATAGCGCTAGGCTATTGTTGCAGCTGTTGTTACAGCAACAAAAGACGCCCTTGGCTGCTATTTGTAACCAAAACGCTGCCAGCTTTTTATTTTACTAAAAAAGCGCTCGTCAACTTTTTCTTGTCAAAAAAGACGCCAAGTGTGAA
>NW_015642789.1:1053062-1053702 GCF_001515625.1 Sinocyclocheilus rhinocerous
GACATTCTCCTCCCCGTTAACTTCAAAAGGCAACGCAAGAGCCAACTTTTTACTCTTTCTTGACATTTCTGCAGCATATAGCGCTAGGCTATTGTTGCAGCTGTTGTTACAGCAACAAAAGACGCCCTTGGCTGCTATTTGTAACCAAAACGCTGCCAGCTTTTTATTTTACTAAAAAAGCGCTCGTCAACTTTTTCTTGTCAAAAAAGACACCAAGTGTGAACACGCCCTTAGGGGCCAAGCACTGATGAATTATCAAAAAGTGTGAGGGGGTCTTAGGTGTTTTAATTAGCAACTGACTCTCTGAGATTCATAGGTAGCAAACATCTGCATATGTTAATAAACATGCCAGCAGGACACTCTTGGCATGCATATGCCCAACTATGCCTAAAGTCAAAGCGTGAGTGTAACAATGAGACTGAATTTGGTTAACAAGCTCTCAAATGAATGCAACAGTTAGCAGTGTTGCCAAACCCCTCCCTCAGAAAATCTCTAGAACCACCCTCCAAAGTCTCCTTCGCTGTACTTTGATGTCACACGTGACAGTGATGTGGCGTCGGTTCAAGTCGTACTAAATTTCTAACCGGCATGCACTGCTTCAAGTCAGCCGCCGATCGGTCTGCGCAGTGCTGCATGAAGT
>NW_015642789.1:1054151-1059218 GCF_001515625.1 Sinocyclocheilus rhinocerous
AAAAAAAAAAAAAAAGTCGCAGCTACAATGAGAAAGTAGCTAAATTTGGCAACAAAATCCCCAAATTGGCAACACTGACAGTTAGATGTGTCCATCAACAATATATATTGACATGACTCTACAGCTCAACCCAGATGGTGTGGGAGCGTGAGGGGCCACTGAGGGCCATTGAAGTGCTCTGCATTTGTTTACCACACTCTTCCTACCGCTGTCAGGGAAAAAAACGAGAAACACTCATAACAGAATGTTAGAACACTTGAGACTAGTGAGTCATGTAGTTCAGTGATACTGGATGAATTACAAGTTTAACGAGACGGGGAGAACATTGGAGGAATGTAGAACTAAGAAAAACTCCTCTGCTTTACTGCTTTATTCTCAACAGTTCTGACAGAAACAAGTGTATACTATGTTGACATTCTGAATAGTGACTCACAAAGTAGAATGATGCCAAGACTAATGCTTGTGTAGAGCCTTATGAAGTCTTCTTCAAGTTTTCTCAAATTCCATGGTTTAATTTTTCCCATTTTCCATAGTTTTGATGGTTTATTTAAATAAAAAAAAAAAGTCAAAAAGGATGTCTAATCAATTTAATTCATAAAACTTAAAAAAATTAATAATTTATTAAAATGTTAACACTTATAGTGCCGTATGAAAGGTTTTATTTTTTTTCAGATCATCTATTTTTGTGGATTTCTAAAAACTGGTACTAATCAAATAAATCCAAACTTTAGCAATTAAATGTAATTAATTATGTTTTTAAAATATAATCAATTCCTGTCATTTTTGGTAAAGTGCTGCAGAGATTTACTGTTTATATTAAAACATGGATGAAAATTTGTGTGCTATTCCTTAAAAATAAAAAAGGCATTATTATTATTATTATTATTATTATTATAATTACGACTACTACTACTTTAAGAAATACATTCTACTGCACTATAGTGATATAAGTAGTATATGTTTTTTAATTATTATTTTTGCTATTACATTTGGTGGCGCTAGTGGCACGGAAATTAAAATTTCCCTGAACTTACATTTAATCTTATTCCTTAAAACTGCAAATTTGGCATAGAGAGAGAAAGAGATAGAAATAGAGGAAAGTGACAGATAGATCAGGTGAACTGGCCATCACTCTATAAATAACTCTACTTTGACGTGTGGAGGGTGATTTCACCCTGACGTTTTCTCTCCTCCACCAATTTTCATTTAAATCAGTCTTTAGGCATGCACACCTCTCTCCTCCAATAACACAGAGCCGTGCTGCCCTCTATCTCTGTTCCTCCTGTACTCTTTTAATCTCGTGCTCTGTCATTCAGAACTTCACCTCTGTTTTCATAGTCCTGTTTATTGTGCTCTTTTCTTCCATTCTCTTCCTCTTAAAGTTATAATTTCATCATTAGTTCATTAATTCCCGATTGCCCTCCTGTTCTCATCAGTATTAGCCACACTGCTCATTCTGCTTTGTCTCTCCTGCCTTCACACGTTCAGCTCTTACATCCCCTCATCATTTCCTCCCACTCTCTCTCTCTGACAGGTACCCTGTGTGGACAGATCTTTGAGGCTTTAGTTCTGTAACTAGCCTCGGGGGATGCGGTGACTAGCCGCTGTCAGAGAAGCCAGGATTAGGCCGTCTGCTAGAGGCCTGCGGATGACAGCAGTGCCCATCTCTTCACCCATGGCATCGCTGGAGGACCGCCATAGAGGTGAACTGTAGATAAAACCAAATTATTGATCAAAGCTTTTGTATTTTCTTATGGTTACATTACTGTTACTTTGAAATAAACATCATTTTAATGTGTATTCTATGCCACTGGTTCTCTGGTGGTCTGTATACTGATTTTAAAAAAAAACTTGTAAATGATAAAAAAAACGGTAAGTGATAATTAGAATTAATATAGTCAACAAAATCAACTTTTTGAATTAAAAATAAAATAATCTATTAATCTGCTAATTGTATTTTAAAATGCTAAAAGTATGCTTAAAGCATTTTCTGTTGTATCTTTAATAACTGACGATGCATCAGTGTACATAAGTGTTTGGTTCAATTTAGCTAGCTGTGACTTAACAGTCAACTACAGTTTCTTTTGTCAGCATGAAAAACAACTGTTATTCAAATTGTGAATAAATTATATACAGAAAGTGTGCAAAGAATACTCTCTTTGTAATCACTGAAGCTATCAATCACTTCAGTTCATAACCTTTGAGTTCTGCACTCTTGTGAAAACTTGCATTATAATCAGTGAAGCAGCACAATTTATATCTTCATGTAAGTGAGCACAAAATGTATGCAGCACACTGTATAATTGCGGCAGTACTATACAGTGTGCTGCAGGCATGACATTGTTTTGTAGGCCTGGTTCTGTTGGCAAAAAAAAAAACATAGGATTTTGGAATGCTGCAGAAAATAAGCCTTGTGATGAACAAATGTTTATGATTCTTTCACGTTTTGTTCAAGATAATCATCAAAAATTACCACAACTTTTAATAATTTTGAAGCCAAATACAATCACGGCAAATTACCCTGGTAAAAATTAAAACAGCTTAATATTGTGGTTTGCTGATCTCATCTCTTTAAGATGGTTTATTGACTTTCCAGGCCTAGTCAAACTGGTGTTTTAACTGGTCGGGCAGCTGGTCTCCCAGACTGGCTGAAAAATGCCTAAAACCCTCTAAAAACATCAAAGCAGACCAACCTAACCAGACTGACAGATAAGCTTACCATTTTTTTTAGCAGGATAAATATTATGTATACTCTGTGTAAAGTCTATAAACTGCATGGTCGTGCACAAAAAGTCCTGTCCTGTAATTTTAGTGAATGAAAGCAAACACTGTGCTAATTTGGTACAGTTATCATATAAAAATTAATGGTAGCCATTGCTAGCTAATTAATACAAATAATACAGTGCGAATTTAGTCCTTCTGAAATGGAAAACAACTTGTATATCTGTGTATATGTTTTATAATTAATCAAATTTTGATTAGACAATAACACCACCACTGGTCAAAAACTCATGATTTACATGTACATTAGTCTGCTATAGAATAGCCATTTCAAATTGACGTAATTGCCAATTAAGCTTAAACAAGCACCTCTTTTAACAGACATTCTTAACTTGGTATTGAAAGCTTCTCACATTCCCACATGAAAACACATCGATAAGCCATCAGCATTCACGGTGAAGCGTCACGGCTAATGAAGTTGCACTAAAACCCACTCCACTGCCTTGGGCAGCACCTCAATAGCGATCAGAGGTCTCGGCAGAGCACACGCTAAAATATTTATGACCGGCTATTACGTGGTTGATGGCGGCCCTTTGAGCCGCTTGGACTGTATGGGACCTCTATCTATTTGACCAGCTAATTAGCAACAGGCCTCACTATGCTAGCTAATATTGACTAGTTGCATAAGCATCAATGACAGATGGATGGTGAAAACTAAATCGACCAGCAGCTCTTTTCTCACAGGTTGTTTAGCTAGCTGCTGCAGCTGTTTGTAGCGATCGCTCTTGCAGCCCTGCAGGTAATAAGAAACAGAGCCAAACCACACATCCCCATGTTCTTCAGCAAGTGAAGTCCCTGCTGAAAAACACTGCATAGCTGCTAACCAGCATATGTTGTGTTGTGGTTGCTAGTTTTCTAGCATGGACTGCTGCTATGCTGGGGTCCCCACCAGGCTTCTTAAAGAGACAGTTCACCCAATTCTGACATCATTTACATCACTTTCATTTCATTTTTAAATAAAGCTGAAATAAAATTATATAAATATGAGATGAAAAAATTTGAAATGTTGCCTTGGCAATAACTGAAATAGATTTAAGTTGAAGAACTAAAATGACTAAAACTAAAATTTAAATAAAATTAATTGAAGCTATTTAGAATTATAAAAAGTAATAAAAATGACAAAAACGCTTAGATTAGAAAAATTTTAAATGTTGCCTTTGCAATTAACAAGTTCAAGTTGAAGAACTAAAATGACTAAAACGGAAACTTAAATACAAATGAATTAAATCTATATACTGTAGAAATCAACAACAACAAACTAATAAAAATGACAAAAGCACATAATGAAATTACAAAAACTGAGCTAAAATTAAAATAAGTGAAAATATAGAAATATAAGCTAATGCGAATAATACTAAAATAACAGACCAAATACACAATTATCTTCAGTTGAACACAAATCTCAGTAGCAATTTTACATACAATGACAGCTCCAAAAATGATACAAAATTCCATAAAAAATATTAAAATTGTAATTTTTTAAATTTGGTTTTGTTGGTGTAATTAAGTGTATTAAAGTTGATTTAGTGATGTATATAATGTTAATATAAAAATAAATTTTATTTGACTAGAAGTATGTTGCAGCACACACATTTCTTTGTTACTGAGCCTGCGGGTGTCGCTGTTGGACAGTGTTATTCCTGCTTCCTGTTTGCAGTGCTGCTGGTTTGTGATTGTAGCTTCGTGTAGCTCTGTTTTTCTGTAAAATCTCAATTACTCTCTGTTGTTTAAAGTGATAACTTAATTCCCACCATATTTCTGATATTATCTATCAACCTAATCTGATTAATTTGATCGTTCGCTTTTATTCTAAAACCGCGAGTGCAGCAGGTTAGCATTCGTTAGCTTGTCATTAGCATTTCCATTCGTGCCTATTGCTTTTTTCTTTTCTTTTTCTCTCGCTCCGTTTTTTTTTTTCACAAGTTCATCAAACAACTGTGGTAAGTAAGAATCATTCATCAATCACGGTGAGTAATGGCTTTTTCTCCTGCTATTGTTGTTTGCACCGCTTGCCACATGTATAGTTTAGCTCTCTCTGTCAGCAGCGAGGGATTCACATGTGATAAATGCAGGGAAATAGTTAGGCTGACAGAGAAGATTTCAGAATTAGAGACACGCATCCAAACTTTAATTGAGGACAGTAAGAATGTGAGGGCTCTAGATACGGCTTTGGATGCGACTAGCTCAGGGAGTCCTGTACATTGTTCGGTTCCGGTAACAGAGCCTCCGCAGCAGGGCAACTGGGTGACTATGAGGCGGCATAGTCGCGGGTCAAAACACAGCTCT
>NW_015642789.1:1062541-1066139 GCF_001515625.1 Sinocyclocheilus rhinocerous
ATATATATATATACATACAGTATATATATATTTAAGAAATTTATATTTTTAACACATGCACACACACACACAAACACACACACAATATATATATATATTATTATATATAATATATATATACATACATATTACAAATCACAATATACAAGTATCAGCTACACTAATGTGCCACCCTATAGAATGTAGCTTTTATTCTCTGACCACAAAGTTACATAATTCGGCACATTGTCACATCAGCAGATGTTTATTCACACAAAGGGACTGGCTCTAACGTCCCCATGCGCTGAGGATTCAGGAAGGTTGTTTGAAGTGCTAGGACTAGAATGTGCAGGCTGTGTCGGCTGGTAACCCGACCCACAGGAAAACAGACACAAGTGGGTGGCCAACAGCCTTTTGTCTAACGTCATCATTACCTACGAATGCCTTTAACCTTTCAGAGTGACATCTGAGCTCTGCCTGTGCTCTTGGGTTACAGATGTATCTAACCTCCCTCCTCCATCCATCTTTTGGTTTCATCCATCTATCAGTCCATCTAAGATGAGTGAAGAGAGAGAGAAAGAGTGAGAGAGAGACATACAGTCCTAGCATGGCTGTTGCAAGGCAATATCTCAGGCTGCAGGCTTCAGCCTCTCCACCTGCCAAAGCTCAGATCCTGTTACCTACCTGAGTAGAACCTGATCCAGGTATGCTTCAGTCCTATGCTACCTTCAGTTTTACCTGTCACTCACTCTTGTAGCTAGTGTGCCATTTGTTGCGACATCTACTCTAGACAGAGATGAATCTGCCAGGTCGATAAATCGGGCATTCATTCACCAATTTGAGAATACTAGCATTTGATTTTAGTTTGTCCAAAATCAAAATCTGTGAAAAAAGTTTCATTTTTTAAATCTCTTGAACACATACATTTGAGTATATGCATCTTAATAATTAATTTCAAAGTTTTAATTTTTTTTCTTCTTTTTTACAGTTATCAGGAATTGTTCTCTCATAAATACTATTACATTTTTGTGTTTATGTGTGTGCCTTATCATAAAAATGTAAAAAGTTTGAATTGTTTTATGTTTTTTTTTTGGACAAAAGTTTTTTTTTAAATGCTGCTTTTTTAATGGGGCTTTTTTCCATTATGATATCAGAACAGTTGTATCACCCTTTTTTTAAGTTAAATTTTATTCCTCCCTAAAAAAAATTTCAAATGACAATGACACTTCATTTCCAGCGATATCGTTGATTTGATTGCAAAGATACTATTTAAACTGAACTTAGCTGGATGATGACATCACTGAATTCAATGATGAACTGCCTTTAACTGAAAAATTAGTGTTTACTATTGTCATTTTGCATTATTGACACACTATTTTCCTAATTAATGCTGTTCAGTTGCTTTGACACAATCTGTATTGTTAAAAGCGCTATATAAATAAAGGTGACTTGACTTGACTTGACTGAGCCACAGTTGCACACTTGTTTTTTCTCATTTTTGGAGCTTGAACATCCTAGTTAAGCTAAACAAGTACTAACCATCATGGCATTTCCTGCTGATCTCGTCAGCATCCTGACAGCACACATACATTTCCTAGACATGTATTTGACGTTTTCATCTGAGTGGATTTTGAACGTTTACTCAACCACAGTATGCCACTAAATCACTACCTGTCAGATGTTCCGACAACATTCAGCTGTTAATGATGCATCTTATGGGACAGGGTCACCTTAGTGGTCAACAGCGTACATACTTTGTGTTTAAAAACAGTGAATCAAGGTTGCAGTGAATAAAGTTACAAAACACATTGCCTTAGGCTGTATTTGGTGGTTTTCTTGCCTGAACCAGACATCTGTATTGATTAAAAACTGGCACATCTATCTCAGCCCCCTCTGGGGGCATTTTACATGGCCATCCAATCAGAAACCACTGGCCCATTACCATTGTAATGTAATTTGTCTGAGTGTGGCGTGAGAGAAATGTCCAGCTAGGGATAATGGCCACGTGAGAAGACAAACTGCAGCACCAGGCTGTTTAAGCTCCATTGGTTACCTTGTTACGCAGCGAGTCTCGAGTGTGTGGGTTTAAATTGCATCCCTAGATTAACCCCAACTAAGTGGGATGAATGTGTGGCCATTTTTCCCCACGGGCTGACAGAAGTCATTCTGTTTCGGGTAATGACAGGGTAGTGTATACCACAGAAATATTTCTCAATGAGTCGAGTAGAACCACCATTTTTAACCAGTAAATTTTATTTATATATAACAACAGTACAAAGTGAATCCTTGGCTTGCAAAATAGGTGTGCTTCATATTTACAATAGGTACACAGTAATATAATAAAACAAAACAAAAGCAATTAAAAAAACAAACCCGACTTTTTTTCTTTTTAAATACTTTAACTCTCTTACAATTTTCACAACACTTAAAAAACAAGAAGAACAGACAACCATAAGTGTTATTATTATCATCGTCATCATCGAGGTCATTATTATTTCTATGTACTATTTTACAGAACTCCAGTGTCTACAAAGAGAGATTCGTTTATAGTTTTGCATGATTAAAAATGGAAGGATATTCACCTCTGAGGTGATCAAACTGACTACAAAAGCCTTTCTCGCTCTCCTACGATTAGTAATATGAAGAGAATATGAACATTTCACTTGTTCATAGCATGCTATTCCATTACAGAGCAAAACATGAGCTAAAAACAATAAAAGTGCACAAAATTGATTCCAAGACTGTAGATTTGTGCCAAATATATAAACTTGGCAGCAGTTGTGACCGCCACAGATGACTGCTGATATTTCAGAAAGCTGCCCAGTGCTGTCAAATTATATTCTGCTCTGCAGAATAGCGCAATAAAAATTATAATTAACTTTTCTCTTTTTTTGAGGGATCAAATGTCTTCTAATAAACGATAAGTGTTGAGCTACTGAAATCTCTCTCAACAAAGTGCAATTTCCTGTGCCACATCATTTCGAACAAAACGTTAGGACCAGAATATATTTTGTTCTCTGAATTTTTATTTTTTTGTAGAAGCAGGAGACGTCCCTCCTCGACTAATGTGGCAGCAAATAAGGTTCACATTAAAACTGAGCCGCATCCTGGGAAAACCTCAAGTGCAGCGGGGTCAACGGAAGGTCTCTTGCCCTTATAGAGCTGGGATGAGCTCTGATAAAATGGAAAATGGGGAAGACTATGGATAACCAAAAGTAGGAAGCTTTGTCATGTACTCTAATGTCACTAACATGCGACATGGCTTGTAAATTCATATATGTTGTCTATACAGTGTGTGTTAGTTAGAGGAATGTGTGGTTGTTCAGGAATAGTGGAATTACTATAGGTTGTCCCTAACTTCATGTAATAGTTCATCCCAAAATAGAAAATCTGTTGTAACTTAATGACTTACTTTCGTCCAGTGAACACAACAGGAGAACATCTAAACATTCTTAAATCAATTTTTAAATCAAAAAACGTTTACTTGACAAGCAAAATGATGTAAGATAAGAAATCTTGTTTTCTAATAAATTTATTTAAAATCGAGTTTTTGCTTAAAATAAAAAATATATTCCAATGAGGTAAAACAAAAAGATTGTTTTATATATAAAATCAATTA
>NW_015642789.1:1066358-1077270 GCF_001515625.1 Sinocyclocheilus rhinocerous
ATATAATTGATTTTAATTTAAGAATGTTTTGATATTTATACTGGAAAACAAGACAAAAATACTGATAGTTCCATTATAAAGCTTAAAGGACACAAAAGTGCCATAAGTTCATACTAACGAAGCAATGCGATACTTTTGTGTGAGACACTGACACTATTTACCATAAACCTTGATACCTCTCCTAGTTTTTTTTTCATGTAATAGCTCTGAATTATTATTTTTATTCAAATCTTTTCAATGAACTTAGCGATTCAGTTTCCAAAACCGGTCTAAACTATTCATTCACAATATGCACTTTCTCTTTCACTTTCCCACATCGATTGTATGGCTTTAGAAGACGTATAGCACACTATGATCTGTACATATAGCACACTATAAACTTCTGTGTAGCTTTATAGCACATATGGACCACATTTATGATGCTGTTTTCCATCCTTTGTGAAGCATGAAAGCGTCATTCACCATTCATTGCAATTGTATGTCAAAGATCGACCAAAATATATCTTTCAAAATTTCTCCTTTTGTGTTTCATGGAAGGAAGTAAGTCAAACATGTTTTGGATGAGGACGGGTACGAGTCGACGAGTAAACGCTGACAGAATCTTCTGGGTGAACTATTCCTTTAACAGATTAATACATTGTCTTTCATGCAGCTCTTCATTTGTAATCTCCTGCACGGGATCCTATTTTTGATGTGTATTTTTTTATCTCCTGATCACACTGTGCACACGACTAGTTGAGATCAAAGGCGAGCTTCAAAGCAGCAGAAGGAATCTGAAGCTAAAGGGGTCTGTCTCTCTCTCCATCTCATTCCTATGCTACTCAAACACTCCAGCAGACACCACCCAGCACCCGTCTGAGCGAGGGCATGCCTCTTCCACCCTTCTTCATCATCACGTTGGCTCTCTTGATCTGATTAGTCACAAAGACGGAGAAAAATGACACATCGCTGATTAAATGAACTAGAAACAACAGATGCAATGTTCTAAGGCCACAGGGAGAAAAACAACAAGCGCCATTTGAGCCGTGTCAATCTATGTCTTCACATCCGATACTGCATTTTTACTGTATAAACTGAGCTGAGGAATCTCTCCCTGATTCCTCTGTGAACCTAAGATGACTCTAACCTGAACGACCTTGTCTATTTTGGTTCGGATGATCTTCAGAAACAGCTCTACCTGCCATCATGCATTCTAAATGAAAGCTATGTTGTCTTTTGTTCATGCGTTCTGTTGACATATTTCATGTCAGGCAGGGGAATAAAAGACAGGGAAAAAAAAGAGATTGGAAAAAACCCACTCAAGCTATCAAGATCCCAGACACCTAAAGTATTTTACAAATACTTTATATTTACAAATACCGTTCGAAGCTCTTTCGTACCTGAATTTGCGAGTGGTGAGAGCAAAACTTCAAAACCAGAATTATTTTTTTTTACAGTATACAGGGTCCGTTCCCTTAATAAAGCATCAACCGACAAGTGCGTGAATAAGTGATCTTTTGGCACTTTATCCTGACGGGTGTGTACAGAAAGGAAGTGACATGGTATATTACATCATCGGCGTTCCTCTGAGTCATCCACAACTCACGTGACCTCTTGGCACTTGAACATAGGCGTAAATGGGAAAGGAGACATTTTTTTTTTATATATATGAGGAACTGTATAATGCATGCAGACTACACACACATTGGACCATACATAATAATTAATACTCTCTGGTAAGATGATCTCAAGCGAGTCTATTCGTTTGAAAGGGAAGGTGGGGTTTCTCCACGTGTGATTTGAGCTGAAGGTGCTACTCGTCGCCACTTTCATATCTGAATCTCAGCAGCGCTATTATGGAGAGGGATTTTCAGTTCTTTTGGACGACGTGCCATGGAGATCAGCTCAACTGACTCCTATTTTAGAAAAGCAACAAAAATGCGAAGACAAAATAGAGTAACGTTTGTACATTCACATACGCTTACATGTAGAAAACAGGACATATGCACATAGAGAGACCATAGAGTGGGGTTTGTCCAGTTTGACACTGGTTTCTGGTCAATTGAAGAGAGTTAGGGACATGCTGGTTGAACTTTGGCCCCCTTTTGTTGGAGTTTCATTATCTCCCAGACAATGTCGATGCCTTGTGGTCTCGAAAGTCTAAGTTTGTACTAGCGTGTGTTGGTAGTAGCCGCTGCTTTCCAAGAAAAGAAAGAGACTTGAACTTTCGCCACACCAACGATGAGAAATTATACTAGCCGACTCAACAAAACAAACTCAAAAAGCACTCATGTATAAAAATAAAATTTGGAAGTAAATGCCATCAACTGGACGGTAATGGCAAGGCAGTAAATGTCCGTTTCCTTCTTTCAAATCCTCCTGAAATGGTTTTAGCAAGCACATTTTTGAGGAAGTATTGGTGTCTTGCATCCATCACGTAAATCAGTGCTAGGCACATCGAACCAGATGAACTAAAGAAGAAAGACAACAAACCAGATAAACAAAAAATGTGCCAGGAAGCTGCTCCTCCCACAATGTTTTTTTTTTCCTTAAAAAAATTAAAACAGAACTCCATAGTTTCCACTCCTGATCCCATCCTCAAGATGAAAGCCTTGTGACTTGCAAATAGTTGTCCACTGGTCTTAAAGGTGACCTCTTCACAAAATTGTGGAAAAAAACCACAAGCTATAGTTGGTGTCGAGTCTCTAGCCAGTGTTGCTCTCTTTTGTGTGGAGAGGGTTTGGATGATGGTTTGACTGATTGAAGGTCTTTCATCCTTCGTTCCAGATTTAAATTTCTCTCAGCTCTCCAGTGACATGGCAGCGATGAGCTGCTCCACTTTGTAGGCCAGTCGTTGTTTCTTCGCCGTCTCGTCCTGTTCCAGTGCAGCAGTGATCTAGGAAAAGAACACAGGAAGGCGTTAATCACTGTACGGCGTTACGACAGATCTCAGGTGAGGGGGCAGATTTTCTATACTCTGAAGAACAGAATAACGTGATGTAAAAATCTAAAAATTTATAAAACATTTGATGTGATCCCAGGACAGAAGGGGAGCATGGTCACAAAAATGAAATGACTATAGCAGAGGGGAGAAAAAAAATTATAATTAAAAAAAAAATATATATATCTTATATAAAATAAAAATTATCTTAGTTAAATCATCAATTTCATAATTAAAAACTATAAAGCATTTAATGTAATCCACATTAACATTAAAAACATAATATATTAAAATATATCTTATTTAAAACATGAGTGAAAAAAAAAACTCTTACTTAAAGGTATCTTAAAGTCCCCATGAAATCAAAATGAAAGTTTTTTGGGTGTTAGTATCAATATGTTAGTCTTATGATCACTTGTCCACAGAATTTGTATTTTTTGTACAATGAATGGCACGTAGTGCACAATATAGGGGACAGGGAACGATTCAAACAGTGTAAATATGCTTTCCATTGAGGAAAAAAAGAAGTCTGGTTTCGCGCTGTGTCACGCTAACCACCGCACCGCACACACTCTGCTCTGGTCCAGGGACACGATAGCACGGAGCGGATCACATGCGCGAGTCGGCGCAGACACAAAATGTATCGGAGCTATTTGAATTCTACACAGAATGCTATATTTTATAGCAATATGGATGAGATTGTGGCTGGCATACCCTGTCAAATGCGGCTTTACGTAGCTCAAAGGCTCTGAACAGCTCTAGCCCAAGCTGTGATATAAACGAACGCTATTGGCTATTTTAAAAAGGGGTGGGGCTGCTTGATATGTCCCGCCCTGTCTTCCTGTTTCAGTTAAAATGACGTCAACACAGAGTAACGCTGCGTGTTTCTAAGCATTTCAGGTGACATTTAAGGGTGCTTAGATAATATAATATAATATGATATAATATATATCAAATCAGTTTAAAATAAGATGTTTAGATTTTTTTTCTAGAACACAAGAATGAAATGTATTGAAAAAAGTAGTAGTATGAAAGTCTCTTGGCAGATAATGACTACGCTGTCTAAACAAACAGACTGACTATCAACACTTGCAAACTGACAGTGCAGACAGTCCTAAAGAACTGATTTGAAACAACAAATCAGAATTGGATTCAATGTGACCAAAGCTGATGTTTCAACTAAAACATAAAGCTGTTTCAGGCAACCATTAAACACCAGACACGTTCTGCAGACGGCATACTCTATATCTAATTATCACCGACCAGTTACTGCTCACTGTGATAGGAGACTTGGACTAATTTTCAGCCTCTGAGAGAAAAATTGCCAGAGACATTTCATGAATATTTCATTAAAAAGGAAAGTATAACTTGAGTCTGACCCAAACTGCAGAGTGCCATCTCTCATTTCCATCTTTTTATTTTTTTTTAAAAACAGAGCAGTCAAAAATGTCGAGTCACGTTGAGAGGGGGCAGGCAGACGGGATCGACCCCTCTCTGTGCTCACGTCATAAACTCTGACTGTGGTGTCAGAGGAACACGACAGGAAGTGGCATCGTGGCTTCTGTCTGCCATTCATTTGCACATCAAACAGTGAAAATAATGGGAAACTAGATCGATACGGGCACATCTAGCGAGCCAAGATGGGGCCTTCATTAATGATAGCTTTCAAAGCCTAAAACGATGGACGTGAGAGCACTGGAGGGTGGGTGTATGTGGAAATCTCCTCTTGTAACTGCGAAAGAATGATTGACTGTAAACAAAGAGAATGTGGTTCATCACTCACAAACTCACAGCGATCCATTGCTTCCAACTTTATGAATACTATGTCACTCAACTGACATGTTTATCCAAACTATACAAGTACTGCTATGGCGAAACCTAAAGTTAAAATTCGGATTATGCAAACTTCTCTAGAAATATTTTGCAGAATGTTCACTCTGTTCTTCTGTTAGCATACATCAAAAGCATAAAAAAGTGACTGTACAGGGACCGTCAAGCAGTGTTATTTTAGTATTATTGATATACTATTGTAATTTTTATTTTGAATTAGCTTTTATTTTTAGATAAGTACTGTTTTACTGTTTTAGTTTTATTTCAGTTTTAGCTTTTTATTCCAGTTTTTATTTTATTTTTTATTTCCAACTTTTATTTTAGTTATTCGACTGAAAATGTAACTATTTATTTAAATTTAAATTTAATTTAATTTCAGCTTTATTTTAATTAACAAAAATTATTTTTAATAGTCCGAGTTAACAATAATAACAAAAAAGCACATAAAATGGTCTATACAATGCAAATATGTGTAACTATGTGAGAAACAATCCAATAGCTTTGTAATTTGCTGTAATCTTATAAAATGCAATTTAGCAATATGTAGTTAAGCTCTTTTGGATGCCATCTATGCATATTCCCACTAAAATAAATCTCAAATTCACAAAAAATAAATTACATAATGTCCTCTGACTCCCTTTCCAAGGAAACCCCAGTGAATCATGGCTATTTCCACCACATGCTCTTGTGTGTATCATAACTAATAGTGTCACACCTAGTTTGAATATACAGAAGTACTGTATGTTTATTTAAAGGAGCAGCATGAACATTCTGCAAAATATCTTTTGTGTTCCACAGATTCATACAGTCATACAGGTTAGGAATGACTTGAGGGTGATTAATGATTTTTAGGTGAACTGGCCCTTTAAATGCCTTGCTCAAAGGCACAATATCTTAATCTTAAAGAAATCTGCAACCTTTTGGGTAAACTTTAGGATCTTTAATAAATGCAATACCACCCCACACATCCAAACCAAGTTCAGTCCACCCTTGCTCGGCTTTAAATTTCATCTCACCGAAAATAAGGAATTACAGTAGTGTCACTTTACCATCAAACTCAGAAGCATTCACGTGTAAAAGTCTATTTTGGAAGCCATCAACTGGATGGTAAAGCACTAGATGTCTGTTTCATCTTCAGTCAGCATCCCTGTATTCCCAGTACGCCTGCCATCAGAGCCAAGTTGGGCCCACACCTGCTCGGTTCGTCCCCGTGCCTGTAGCTATGGGGCAGGTCATCACTCCTGCAGCCGCTGCGAGCTTGCGTTAGAGGTTCACAGTGTGAGCATGTATTCGAGGAGCACGTGCACTGAATTTTTCATGCATTTCAGCACAGCTGCAGGAGCACTCTCCACATCATTGTGTCTGATTCAGTCGCCTTCATTTTAAGAGGAGCACATATTCTCTCTCTCTGTCTAGCACTCTCTCTCCCTCTCTCATCAGGTTAAGTGCTCCAGAGCGCTGACAGAGGTAATTATTTTTAGTTGTCCTATTCGCATTGTATAATGAATCTGAATTACTGCATGCAGGTTCGGAGTGTCCCGCCACACACATTTGGCTGGGTGAACAAAACAATGTTCTCTTAGCATTGCGCTTGCATTTTCTTTTTTGGAGTTCGACAGGGAAAATAAACACAAGCAGGTGGCTTGATGGTCTACACTAGTGCTTTCCAAACATTGTTTGTCTCCCACAAGGCTCAATTCATTGACAGCAAACCAGACATGCTTTCCTTTCCTTTTCATTTTAACTACTATTATATTGGATATCAAATATAGTATTTTTATCTTCATACATTTATAAAAGTTAATTCTCGGCATCCTGATGACTGCAGTATTATCTACAAGATAGATTATACAATATTATCAACTATATACAGTGGGTACGGAAAGTATTCAGACCCCCTTAAATTTTTCACTCTTTGTTATATTGCAGCCATTTGCTAAAATCATTTAAGTTAATTTTTTTTCCTCATTAATGTACACACAGCACCCCATATTGACAGAAAAACACAGAATTGTTGACATCTTTGCAGATTTATTAAAAAAGAAAAACTGAAAAATGCTCAGTATTTAGTAGAAGCACCCATTTGATCTAATACAGCCATGAGTCTTTTTGGGAAAGATGCAACAAGTTTTTCACACATGGATTTGGGGATCCTCTGCCATTCCTCCTTGCAAATCCTCTCCAGTTCTGTCAGGTTGGACGGTAAACGTTGGTGGACAGCCATTTTTAGGTCTCTCCAGAGATGCTCAATTGGGTTTAAGTCAGGGATCTGGCTGGGCCATTCAAGAACAGTAACAGAGTTGTTGTGAAGCCACTCCTTCGTTATTTTAGCTGTGTGCTTAGGGTCATTGTCTTGTTGGAAGGTAAACCTTAGTTCCAGTCTGAGGTCCTGAGCACTCTGGAGAAGGTTTTCGCCCAGGATATCCCTGTACTTGGCCGCATTCATCTTTCCCTCGATTGCAACCAGTCGTCCTGTCCCTGCAGCTGAAAAACACCCCCACAGCATGATGCTGCCACCACCATGCTTCACTGTTGGGACTGTATTGGACAGGTGCCTGGTTTTCTCCACACATACCGCTTAGAATTAAGGCCAAAAAGTTCTATCTTGGTCTCATCAGACCAGAGAATCTTATTTCTCACCATCTTGGAGTCCTTCAGGTGTTTTTTTAGCAAACTCCATGCGGGCTTTCATGTGTCTTGAACTGAGGAGAGGCTTCCGTCGGGCCACTCTGCCATAAAGCCCCGACTGGTGGAGGGCTGCAGTGATGGTTGACTTTCTACAACTTTCTCCCATCTCCCGACTGCATCTCTGGAGCTCAGCCACAGTGATCTTTGGGTTCTTCTTTACCTCTCTCACCAAGGCTCTTCTCCCCCGATAGCTCAGTTTGGCCGGACGGCCAGCTCTAGGAAGGGTTCTGGTCATCCCAAACGTCTTCCATTTAAGGATTATGGAGGCCACCGTGCTCTTAGGAACCTTAAGTGCAGCAGAAATTTTTTTGTAACCTTGACCAGATCTGTGCCTTGCCACAATTCTGTCTCTGAGCTCTTCAGGCAATTCCTTTGACCTCATGATTCTCATTTGCTCTGACATGCACTGTGAGCTGTAAGGTCTTATATAGACAGGTGTGTGGCTTTCCTAATCAAGTCCAATCAGTATAATCAAACACTATGTGTGTGTGTGTGTGTGTGTGTGTGTATATATACTTGAATTTCAGATTAATAATAATATACATACATTAATATCTACATGAAAGATAAAACATAATTTTCAACTCAAATCAACATTTTATGTACATGTATTATATTTATTTATAGTATATTATTTATATTTACTATTCATTTATTTATATAAGTAGCTGTATATTCACACCATTATTGTCATCCACACAAATTATAATAATTTTATATGTACTATTTTATAGTATTTAGTGTATATTATAGTACTTAGTGTATTTTTTATTTATATAATAAATAAATAAATAAAAAGAACGTCAATTGTGACACCTCTACAATTTGTAACAATTATTAAATGTAAATTTACTGATTTAATCTACAAAGAAAACTCGAAATCTTCCTAAGTACCCACTGGAATCTGAAGTACCCCTGGTATAAACATACTCCTGCATTGGAATCACTGTTCTATTTGTAGAAAGACAGACCCTGTGTATAAAAGAATGAAAAGGACACACAAAAAAAGAGGGATTGAGAGTTCGCGAGAATGTGAGTACAAGAGAAAACAGACCAGCAACCAAAGAAACGATATTTACATGAGAGCGAGAGGAAAGGCTGCAGGCGGAGCTGTGTCTCCGGGCTCTCCGCGCTGCCCTAAATGCTGTGTAAAGTAAAGGTCAGACTAATGGGTCCCCTGAGTGGAGCTGCCATTATGGTTGGAACATCTCCATCGTGGGCCCTACTCTAGCGTTCTTTGTGTCGGAGTGGCTGCCAGTGATCTAGCTGTGTGTAATCTTCCTCATCAGAAGCCTATTCATTCTCGCTCTCTGTCTGTCCCCACACTGTGCATAAGTGTGTGTGTGACTCTGTAGCTTGCTGCTGCTGGCTTTAGAGGCTGGTTAAAGATGACATCATTCTATGAAACTCTATTTCATGAGTACATCTTGTTTGAAAGTGCTAGATATTCCACAAATATGGCTGTATTGATTTTGGACAAAGTGTTTATGATTGAGGACCTACACAAGTACAATATATATATATATAAGTTCAGACATCAACTGATTATCTTTTGGCAACTAAATTGTGGTTTACTAGCCAATCATCTGTCAGCTAAACTTCAGTAAAACAATATAGTACTCTAGATACAAGAAACATTGTCTGGCTTTGATGTAATGATCTGAAGTTCCAGTGTATATGACATGCATCCAATGTAGACACTCTTTACTCTTAGCCTAGAACCATCAATCCATAAACAAAATAAATGTTTTATAATTGACTTTTTGTGGCTATATTCAGGCATTTTAGACAGTGGAGCTGGTCAATTTCAATACAGAGCAGAGTCAGGAAGTCAGTCTGCATTAATATAATGCAAGAAATCAATAAGGATGTTTTGAAAATTAGGGTTGACAGCTTGTTTTGATATTTCGCCTCACCTCTTCGCTGTACTTGCTAATGTACCAAGTGCCAGACTTTAACTCCGCTCTCCAGGTCCGGGGTGATCATAGGAGCACGGGAGCGCAGGCTGTCCGGACTGCCTGTGTACCGGAATGTCGAGTCTGTGGGAACAAAGAGCGAGAGATAAAGAAAGAGGATTATGATGTTCTTACACCTCCATTCTTCCGTGTTGTCATTCTTTGGGATGAACAGAAAGAGCATGGCCCTCTCACATTTCATATACTCTGTCTAACCCTCTATATCTCTTTCCTCCTCTCTCTCTCTCTGTAGAGAGAGTATTGTTCGAAACTGAGCGAGATGAGTTGACACTCTCTGGCCTCTTCTTCAAAGGCTTCATAATTGGCTCGTCCTGATTCATTGTGCTGCAGACATGCTTTAAACGTCTGCATCGCAGGACCTAATCAATGCATCTAAAGATTTCTAATGAGTTAAGCTCCCCGCTCATCCATCTCATCTCCTTTTCCCCCTCTATCTTCGCGTGTTAAGTAATCAGTCTCTTGCTCACTTCTCCAATTAGATGTGTGGCTTTTTTTTCACAGTGGTTGAGTGCTCTCTTGGGAGGTCGGACTGGCTTCTCACAATGGTGCGATATATTCTTTCACGTCCTTTCAAATTCTCTCTCTCTGTTTCTCTCCTCATCACCTGGCTTCAAAGGGCATGTGAAACATTAAAGCAAGGCAAATAGCCCTGGCTATTTCAAGACAGAAGTGGAATTTTGAGCAGATCAGCATCACAAGGGAAAACCCCAAGAGAAATGGTGGTGTTAGCAGAAGGGGGTACAGCAAGAAGTGGATTTCAATCCACCTTAAGCTACTGCCAACTTACAGCCCTTTTGGCCGTTGCCACAGTATTGGCATTAAGGGATTACTGCTAGAGTGTATATGTGTCTGTATACACTACAGAAAATTGGACTAACTTGCCCTTAACACCAATTTTGTGGTGTTTTTCCAGCATTGTTGAATATACAAAGTCACGGCAAAAATATGTTTTGCGAATTTGCACTCTGAATTGAATGTGATGATGAGATAGAGGAAGATGCTAAAAAATTGTTTTTCTGTTGTGTTTTCTTTGCTGGCCGCATGCAAAAATCATCCAGCACATCCAGTGTAGTCTAGTTCATAAACAAATGAGTTTCGGTTGGGCTCGGGCACGGTACCGCATGCAGTGTGAGCGCTAACAGCGCTGGAGCACGGAACAGATACTATTTTGTGTGCGCTACTGTCATCATTACGACCGCAAACATATACTATTTCTACTACTACACTACACTTTTCAATTAATTTAATTCAATCAAGTATATTTTCGTTTATAATGGGTCTGGTTCTCACCTTATTGATGAACTGGAATTAGTCTGCGATTTAAAGCTGCAAATTCTTTCATTAACGTCAGCTGCCTCCGTAATAATTTTCTGATACATACAAGTGAAAATCAATGCACGGCATAAATGATAAATTAATTATTATTAATTATTCGGCAAAATATTAGCGAAAGTGGTTTTCTCCGTTATCTCATACATGACGTAAGCGTGCTCCGGCC
>NW_015642789.1:1077297-1084619 GCF_001515625.1 Sinocyclocheilus rhinocerous
CGCGCTCGGGCTCAGTTCAAGGCAACCGTGCCTAGTGTGAGTACACCCTTAATGTGTGTTAGGGTGTTAATAAGAGCGCTTGATCACATATCAGCATAATCTGGTGTGTACATCGACGCCGTGCGTTTTCAATGTGTATGTTGCCCGGTTCAGCCAGTCAGAGGCGTGTGAGCAGTGTGTTATTTTGGGCCAGGGGTGCTGGCATGTTAAATTGAGCCGAGCTGCTAAGTGTTGAGCATTAAATTGATATGAATGGAGAAATCAGCATTACTACTAACTGCTAACACCTCTCTCTCTTCCTTTTACCCTTCCTGACATGGTCTCTCGCTCTCATTCTCTGGCGCCCAGAAGGCTCCCTTTGGCATCCAATGGGCTGTAAAGCAAAACTGCAGCACGTGGCTTGTGCACACAATCATAATTTAAAGCAAATCTTCAGCTGTGTTTTACCTCAAAGACCTTTGTATTGTGAAACAATGAAAAAACTTCCAAACTTCTAATTAGCTAAACAGCCACCATCATTATCATCTGACAAATATACTCACCGTATCTACTGATAGAAGTCCGAGAGATGCTAGTTGTGGGTGGAATGTTGTAGGAGGACGTCTGCTTGGGCACCAAAGCAACCACACAGCGGTCTGATACCTGTACAAGAAATACAACGTTCAAGTCAAGCTTCTTTCCTTTCCCTGTAATACTTATTTCACAGGTTTTGGTTTCACAGCCTCTTATTATCAAGAAACGTTCAAGATAGTGGAGCAAAACTAATGCCGGTTTATTCTGCTCTTGAGGAGTTGTTATTACTTCGGAATTAAATATATTTTTGCCGAACAGATTCTCAGTACACATCTATTGCTTTACAAAAACGGTGTGAAATTGTTAAGTTTCTCCCCAGTGCTGAAATAAAGCGACGTTAAAGTGCTTCAAAAAGATCTGTTCTAGTTATAAATGTATAAGGGGTGTTCACGCTGCATGTGTTCTTGGATCAAATGTGCATTAAAGCCTTTTCTCAGGTAAAAGCGAGAGAGTTTCGCCTCTCGTGTTTTGCACAGAAAAAGAATTGTGATTAGACGAGAAACCCATATTTACATATGACAGCACATGAGATCTCCTTCACTGGGACGCTTGTCACTCTACAGTACTCAAAGATGACGGATGGAGTAAAAGAGAGAGGGAGGCTCATTGAAAAGTAATGGCATCGTTCACTGCCTGTTGTGCCTTGTACCCTCCAGAAAGATAGGTACTGAGCTGAATGAGTATAAAATATAGCTGTAAGCTGCAATATGAGCGGTCCAAGAAGAAGAGAAAGGAAAAAGGAAATTAAATGCACATGTATCACCAAGGTTTGGACATCATGAATGCAAGGTTGAGGTCACTCAAACTGACCAACAGTGCTGAGCTTGCATATTTTTTATATCCCTGTTGCTAAGCAACTACAGTGCTAATCCATCCCATAACTGAGAATATTAAAATTAGAGGGAAGAAATCTTGCTAAATTTTGCACCTTTTCACCACAGAGAGCCACATTGGTAATAATAATATAAATATGTTAAAAATAATAATAACTATAAATTAAAATAATTTTTAATAATAATACATGGAAATATAAAAACAATAATAAAAAGATTAACTTGCACCTTAAGCTTTTTAAAAATAAGAGAATAAGAATCAGTAATATAAAAAATAACCTGTACTATAAGCTTTTAATAATCCATAGCAATATAAATAAATAAATAATCCACACCATAATCAACATGGCTCCAGTTGTATTCATGTACACAGACAGAGAATAGAGAGTAGCTAAGATTTAGAATGGAGGGTAATGTAAAAATACAAATACAAAGGCAGGCCAACAGGAAGAGTTTGACAGGTGAGGGAATGTAGTGATTTAGTCATTTAGAGGATGAGAAAGTAGAAAGGGATGAGAAAAGATGAGGTTATGGAGTCCAGGACTTTTATACATTGGGGTGAAACTCTCCATTTTTCTCTGTCTGCTCTGTGAGTGCTCGCACTCCGTCTGATCTTCTGTATTAATCTGAACTGTCAAGGGCTGCAGAGGAAATGAGGTCTACTCTCACAAAGACAACTGACTCAACCTCGATTCAGCACAAGAAAGCAACTTCCTGAAAGCAAGCTGGCAAAATCCTGGCAGATTCTCATACTATCTGGTTTTGAGGTGCTTATCTTGATCTCTATGTTTAGCTGTAACACAGAGAATTTTATAAATGTGTTATATTTACATTTACATTACATTTAGTCATTTAGCAGATGCTTTTATCCAAAGCAACTTACAAATGAGATGTTTAGCTGTAACACAGAGAATTTTATAAATGTGTTATATTTACATTTACATTACATTTAGTCATTTAGCAGACGCTTTTATTGGATTACTCCAGTCTTTAGTGTCACACGATCCTGTAGAAAACATTCTAATATGCTGTTACAATGTTAAAGTTTTTACTGTTACTTTTGATCAATTTTAATGCATCCTTGCTGAATAAATGTATGAATTTCTTTTAAAAAAATCTTATTTTTGGCAGTGCACATATATAAAAAAATCTATCCACCCATCCATCCATCTATAAATTTCCATATATAACCATCAGGTGACACCACCTACTAATCATACATGATTATGATAATGATTTTATTCAATTTCTACTGAATATAGGTCAAAAACCTCATCTATAAGCCAAAGGTCTCTCAGTCTTATGATCTCCTGTCAACATAAAACATCACATTTTGAGTCCATTTCATTTAATAATACCTCTCTGTCCACCATAATGGAGGCAATAAACACCTCCTGAGCTCCTGTGAAGGCTGAGGGTAGTCAGGAGTCTTCACTCGCCTCCCTACACTCTCGCGGCCGATGATGGTGTTACTTTAGCCCCTGTACGCCCCCATAAGCACCAGCCCCATTAGTGCAGGTTTCTCCTCGGCCGACCCTCACTGCAGAGTAGCCTAGTAGACTGACTGGAGAGACACTTGAAAGAGTCCAGGACTGTGAACGAATCACCTCAGAGAGTTGGCCAAGTGCGATGACACTCACAAACGCCTTTTTTATAGCTCACTTTCTCCCTCCATGGGTTGTAGAACTGGTAAGCATCAAATATTAGTCATTGGAGAAAAAAAAAGAACATTATTTTGAGTAATTGGGTTTGTAACTTTTATTTTTGGCACCTACAGTGCCGCCCCATGCACACTCTACTCTTCTTCTCTCACAGCGGGTCTCTAAGGTGGAGGAGGCGGCCGTATGGAGCCTAAATGATGGAGGGGAGATGCATTCGCCCTTGAGGGATAATCCTCAGCCAGGTAGGCGGGCCGCCAGTGGGTGTGAGAGTAATAAGGGGTTAGCTTTCCTCATGATAACATTTGCATCAAGCAGACAACTGACCCCTTTTCCCCCATGTATCTCTGATCCCCTGTCTGTGCTCTATCTGATGGCGATCCGCAAGCTAACGTGCCTTTAACGCAGACGCCGCATCCAGGCGGTGGGGAAGGATGAGGTGATGTGTCCGCCATTCTGCCTCTTCTTTGAAATACGGCAGGCTTGGTCACGCTAGCATAAAAAGCGTGAAACGCCTTTGCCACATGATAAACACAGCAGAATGATAGGCATTTAATAGCTGAAATGGATGAAAGCATCATAATACAGATGGTAAATGCGTTGAGATGTAAAATAAGATGCCTGAAGAGGAAAATCCAAGGGAATTCAACTCTAACTGGTCAAATATACACTATAACGTACATCTACATTGCATGTCTAGTATAAGTGATGAGCAGTTGACAAACAGGCTTGTATGTCAGACTGTAAGTCCTTGAGCTTTGTCAGCACTTGAAAAGACAGCTTAACCCACGGCAGTGATCTATGCCAAGCGTCTTACACAATGATATACAACAGAGATGCTTATCTATTTTCTTTTGGAGCCAACAAAGCTAACTTATGAGCATCAAGGGCTTGTGCTAAACACACACACAGCTGTTTCTGTGAAAGTGCACTGTGAAAGACTCACATGTTATCTAGATTTTTAAAATGATTAATTATAAATAAATTTAAAATCAATACATGAATTCATTCAAAAACAAAACAATACACAGCTGTTTCTGTGAAAGTGCACTGTGAAAGACTCGCATGTTATCTAGATTTTTAAAATTATTAATTATAAATAAATTTAAAATCAATACATGAATTCATTCAAAAACAAAACAATACTGTTTTATAAGTGAGTCAATGAATTATTCACTCGACTGATTTTTTTCTTTAAAAATGAACGTATATTAACCAAGGATGCATTAAATTGATTAAAAGTGACAGTAAAGACATTTATAACGTTACAAAAGGTCTCCATTTCAAATAAATGCAGCTCTTTTGAACTATTCATCAAAGAGTCCCGAAAAACAAACATATTAAGCAGCACAACTTTTTTCAATATTATTGTTAATAATAAATATTTCTTGATCACTATCAAAAGATTTGTTTCAAATATATGCTGTTCTTTTGAACTTTTTATTTCATCAAAAACAATCCTGAATAAAAAAATGTATCATGGTTTCCACAAAAATATTAAGCAGCACAACTGTTTTCAGCATTAATAATAATAAGCAATATTTCTTGAGCACCAAATCTGCATATAAGAATGATTTCTGAAAGATCATGTGACACTGAAGACTAGAGTAATGGCTACTGAAAATGCATCTCTGCCATCACAGGAATAACTTATTGTAATATTTCAAAATATATTAGAATAAAAACAATCATTTTAAATGTTAAATTATTACTGTTTTACTGTATCTCAATAAATAGATACAGTAAATGCAGTCTTGGTGAACTTCAGAGACTTAAAAAAAAAAAACTAAAATGTTGCTTCTGCTTACTATTTAACTATGTAAGAGTAGTTGGTCTGAAGGAACCCTGCTGAAAACAACTTACATCAGTCTGAAGGCCTTGGTATACTTAACTTTCCGTGTTCCATTCCATCTAGCACAAGTTACATAGCTTTCAAAGTATACTCAAGCACGGACCACCGACTTGACTCGTTCAGCCTCAACATTTACCTTGCACCTGCGCTGATGTACGCAGACCATCCGCACGGTCACAAAAATTGGGCTGCATGTGGACACCCCTGATGACAAAAATTGTGTCACGAGGACAGTGTGCGGACCGTCAAGGGACACAGATGGCCGGAGTATACTTTGGGCTTAAACAGGACTGCTGGTGAATTTAACCTTGTCTGTTTTGATGGTTTTAGAAAGGTTTTGGGCACTTGTCAGCTGGTCAGGTTTAGGCAGACCAGCTAAACTCCACCTTAAACCAGTTAAGACTGCCAATCTAGTTTAGGTTTAGGTAACTAGTGGAGTTTGGAAATACATAGTTTTGCAGACTCCTAGTCAAAGCGCCTTGTTGAAAGTACTGTGCTATATAAATACTGCTGTTACATTTCCTGTGAGGGATAATAATGCACACATTGACAGAGAGCTGTTTATTTGAATTGTTCATGCCAGTGTCTCTCATGCAGCTCCAACTATTTAAATTGGAAATTTGAGGAGTACAGTGGTCCCTCAGGGACAGGCTGCCAGTCCTCTAATGTCATTCAGCCTACGCAAGGTCAAGAGACTCACTGATTTCAAGTAAGACTGGATGAGTGAGAAAGAAGAAAGAGAGTGAGCGAGTGGGAGAAGCAGCAGAGCCTAGAGAAAAACGACCACGCTAGCGTTCAAACGTCTGTCTCATCCTCAGATCCCACATTATGACATATGATGAGCTCTTTCAGTAGTAATTATAAAAATATCTGTGAGCATGTCCTGTGGCATCTCCTCTGGACACAAAAAGAGGCAAAATGTGCAGTGCACATACTCTCTCTCTCTCAATAAGTGCTGTTATCAGGTAGCTGCTCTGACGTGTGCTGTCTCTGTGGTGTCTGAAGTTAAGACAAGGTAAAGGCTGTAATTAATCCACTGAAGTTAAAGGACAAATTCTCTCTCTCACACACACAGACACTTTTCCAGCTACACACTTAACATTTTCAATGCAATTGTCCTATATTATATTGTCCTGTGTAGTCTGATTCAGTGAGAGATCTGCTGTCACTCACATACTCACAGCGAGACATTTTGGAGCACTGCGAGATAAAGGAAATGTTTTTTTGTTGTTGTATTAAGCTTAATTGTTGTTTCATGTCTGAGGAATTAAATGGATATACAGAGGATTTCTTTTTGTAGCATGTTGTCCTTCCTGCAGAGTTTTTTTTAATGATTCCTGATGCTTTCAAAGTGCTATAATCTACAGTTTTTTAGCATTATAATTGTGTAATTCTATTATATCGCTTTAAAGAAGTTTATATATGTTAACTAGGAAAAATACAGATTAAAACATGCATTTTTACTATTTTTGCACTGGGGAGATGTCTACATAGTACATCAGATTCTTTTTTTCTATCAATAGAGCAAAGAAAATCCATGATACGTCCCCTTTAATGTTTACTCGTTTAGACAGAAGAGGGCACCATGAGATTATGTGTAAGCGTGTGTGTCCTCTTTTGTACCTGATAGTGCATGAGAGTGTTGAGCCGTTTTTTAGCATTATAATTTTGTAATTCTATTATATCGCTTTAAAGAAGTTTATATATGTTAACTAGGAAAAATACAGATTAAAACATGCATTTTTACTATTTTTGCACTGGGGAGATGTCTACATAGTACATCAGATTCTTTTTTTCTATCAATAGAGCAAAGAAAATCCATGATACGTCCCCTTTAATGTTTACTCGTTTAGACAGAAGAGGGCACCATGAGATTATGTGTAAGCGTGTGTGTCCTCTTTTGTACCTGATAGTGCATGAGAGTGTTGAGCCTCTTCCAATCATTTTCAATCTTAGTGGTGATGTCTTCATCCTGCAGGACCACTCGGGCAAGTCGTCCCTGACGCCACTCTGAAAAATCAAACATTTGCCATTAAAACAGACACAGTGAACCTCCCCCAGCTCAAAGCAGATTGATTTGATCCAAAGCTCTGAATGTGTCTTTTCACATGGGTTAGAAATGTGTGTGTATGCGCGGTAGGGTATAATTAAATGCTAAAGAGAGAGCTGATAGGATATAGACAGGCTCAGAGTGAGAGTGATCATTGATTTTCTCCTCTGTTGAATGGGGTTTATTAGTTTACGTGGTTGCCAAATGCACAGATGATGCCTGCAGAAACCTACCCCCAACATACACACAGACAGACAGACAGACACCAGTTCTGCAAGAGAACATCATCATGGAGGAGATTGCTCTGGCCAAGGCGCTGGAAGGATGATTTGCACCATTTGCACCGGGCTTTTGTG
>NW_015642789.1:1086837-1097179 GCF_001515625.1 Sinocyclocheilus rhinocerous
ACTCACAGCGAGACATTTTGGAGCACTGCGAGATAAAGGAAATGTTTTTTTGTTGTTGTATTAAGCTTAATTGTTGTTTCATGTCTGAGGAATTAAATGGATATACAGAGGATTTCTTTTTGTAGCATGTTGTCCTTCCTGCAGAGTTTTTTTTAATGATTCCTGATGCTTTCAAAGTGCTATAATCTAGTTTTTTAGCATTATAATTTTGTAATTCTATTATATCGCTTTAAAGAAGTTTATATATGTTAACTAGGAAAAATACAGATTAAAACATGCATTTTTACTATTTTTGCACTGGGGAGATGTCTACATAGTACATCAGATTCTTTTTTTCTATCAACAGAGCAAAGAAAATCCATGATACGTCCCCTTTAATGTTTACTCGTTTAGACAGAAGAGGGCACCATGAGATTATGTGTAAGCGTGTGTGTCCTCTTTTGTACCTGATAGTGCATGAGAGTGTTGAGCCTCTTCCAATCATTTTCAATCTTAGTGGTGATGTCTTCATCCTGCAGGACCACTCGGGCAAGTCGTCCCTGACGCCACTCTGAAAAATCAAACATTTGCCATTAAAACAGACACAGTGAACCTCCCCCAGCTCAAAGCAGATTGATTTGATCCAAAGCTCTGAATGTGTCTTTTCACATGGGTTAGAAATGTGTGTGTGTTTGTGTGTGTGTGTGTGTGTGTGTGTGTGTGTGTATATACGCGCGGTAGGGTATAATTAAATGCTAAAGAGAGAGTTGATAAGATATAGACAGGCTCAGAGTGAGAGTGATCATTGATTTTCTCCTCTGTTGAATGGGGTTTATTAGTTTACGTGGTTGCCAAATGCACAGATGATGCCTGCAGAAACCTACCCCCAACATACACACAGACAGACAGACAGACACACACACACACACACACACACACAAAAGCAATGCCAGTTCTGCAGCTACAGAGAGAGAACATCATCATGGAGGAGATTGCTCTGGCCAAGGCGCTGGAAGGATGATTTGCACCGCTGACAGGGGGCTTTTGTGCGGTGTGTGTGTGTGTGATGGGCGCTTGTGTGCCAGAAATGAAATGTGGAGTCAGTCTGTCAGCGCCGTCTGTCAGCTTTTACCTGGGTCACACACTCACACACACCTGCTTGTGTGTGTGCAAAAAGTGTACATTTCTATCACTGTTTATGCATTTCAGACAATGTGGAATCAAATTAAAATAAGTTTACATTTCTTTAAAAAAATGTGAGGTCATTATATATTGAAATGTATCAATAAAAAAGCTTTTCTGTGACTCTTTCTGCAGGTTACATTGTCATGGCAGTAGGTGATGACTTTTTTTGTTATTAGTGTGTCATTGAATCATTCATTCAAACCATTTTGTTCAAAAACCACAGATTCATTCAGAAATTAAACAAGTGACTCTTTCTGAGTGAGCAAATAAATCATTCATCCAGCTGATTCTTTTAAAACACTGATTTATTAAGGAACAAAACGTGGTTGTCTTTATATATTTCAATCACTAAATTCAAAATCACTGTTCAATCATTTAGAAATTCAACAATTGTTTTTTATGCGTGAGTAATTGAATCATTCAAGTTAACCGATTTGTTCAAAAGGACTAATGCGATCAAGAATATATCACATGACTATCATACACACACACACACCTGCTTGTGTGCGTGCAAAAAGTGTACATTACTATCACTGTTTATGCATTACAGAAAACATGAAATCAAATCAAAAGAAGTTTACATTTCTTAAAAAATTGTGAGGTCATTATATTTTGAAATATATCGATAAAAAAGCTTTTCTGTGACTCTTTCTGCAGGTTACATTGTTACGGCAGTAAGTGGTGACATGACATTTCTTATAAGTGCATCATTGAATCATTCATTCAAACAATTTTGTTCAAAAACACAGATTCATTCAGAAATTAAACTAGTCACTCTTTCTGAGTGAGCAAATTAATCATTCAGCCAACTGATTCCTTTAAAACACTGATTCATTTAGGAAGTAAACAAGTGGTTGTCTTTATACTGCGAGTCAATGAATCAAACACTCAGTTCATTCAAAATCACTGATACATTCAGGAATTAAACAAGCGTTTTTTATGAGTGAGTAATTGAATCATTCAGTTAACTGATTTGTTCAAAAGGACCAATTCAATCAAGAATGAAACAGGTGAGTATCTTTGTGAGTGAGTCATTGAATCTTTCACTCAAATGATTTGTTCAGGAACACGGATTCATTCAGGAATGAAACTGTTTTTATGGGTGAATCACTGGATCATTCTTTGAAAGAATCTGTTCAAACAATTCATTCAAAATGATTTAATCTGCTGTGGCTTCATTTGGAACAATTTTTTTGCAGAAACAAAAATCGACAAAGTAACACAATTTTGTGTCTAAAATGTTAGTTACTCATTACTAACTCCTTACATTTTGAAAGCAATATCACACTTGTGTGCACATGTTAAACTCACCCAGGTCCATGTCCACAGCTTTGGGTCTCTGAGAATACGGCATGTTCTTATACACTGCATCCAGAATCTTTTCTTTGACCTGCGTGATGGTGTCACAGTTCAGAACCTTGACCGGGATCTCTGGGCTGTTCTCATTCTCTGGGTTGACGCAGTTTAAGATCTGGAGCGAAAAAAGAGGAATGAGGATGATGAGATGGGTTGTGGTCAGTGAAGCCGTAGGTGCGGAGCGTGGCTCTGGAAAAGGCCATTTCCTGGCCCGAGAAATCTAATTTCACACCCTCTGCAGGACCCCAATCTCAGCCTTAGCAGGGTATGAGAGACTAATGAACACTACCCTCCCTCGGCCAGACTGTCTGCTTTCAAACACACAGCACTGACATACATGAGAGTTTATCAGATACTCTGTTTATTAGTGTGGCTATGAGGGTGTGTGATGCTGACCAGTGTCTTGTAGTCAATCTGTTGCCGGATGAGTTTGTCCTCACTGAGGGAGTATCTGGCCTCTCCGGTGATGGCGTCTATTGGGCCCTTTTCCATCTGCTGTTTTATAGCACAGTACAGCATGAAGAGAGGCTCACCTGCACACTCCTGTAGACACAGACACCAACACACATTATTATTATTATTATTACTTTATCACTACTTACACTCTGGCTGGTCTAAGTCTGTTTGAAATATCACACTAGCATAATACTATTTCTGCAGTATATAGTATGTACACTACCATTCATTTTTTGAAAGAAATTAATACTTCTATTCAGTAAGGATACATTAAATTGATAAAAATGACAGTAAAGATTAACGGTGTTACAGGATTTCTATTTCAAAATGTTCTATTTCACATTTTCAAAGATGTCATTTAGAGAGTTAAATATGAACATAATGAAGTCATGTGGCCAGTCCATTAAGATCATGTGGCAACAAGGTACGTAAACTACCATTTAAAATGTTTAGTATTGCATAATGTGTACAGTTAGTATGCATTATGTATTATATTCTGCACATACTTTCTCAAAAACTGACTGGTAAGCTTTATGCAATTTCCAATTGCCTTTCTGGGAAACAAATTTGTGTTTAAACTTTCCCAGGTTACTAACACATGTTTGTGCCAAACTACTCACTGACTGGATTTACCCCATTCATGCAAGATATAAAAATATATTTTAGTTTGAGACACTTAGTAGCAGCAAGTAAACATTAAATCTTTGAGCACAACTGAATGATATACCACTAAATTCCGACCATAAAGTCTACACACATTAATGTCTTTAATATGTCTCATACGACTGTTTGCAGAGACTCCAATTATTTGAATGAGCTCCTACAAACATACAAACTGTAGTTGATTGTGACATGACTGGCGCTTCCTGTCTAATTGGGCAGCTCTGAGCCAGAATAAGCTGCAGAGTGAACCAGACTTCATGCTGAGCATCAAAAGTTTGTCTAGATGAGACTAGTACTATTACAGGAAGCCAAAGAAGCAAGTTACCTTCAAGAACTTATGAAGCAGGAAAGCAAACCAGTTGGTTAGCATCTTCTCAGCAACAGACTCTGTCCTGAAACACAAATACACAAACATTAGCAGATGACAACACTTATGGTCAAGAATACCTTCGTATTTCCTTTTTTCCCCTATAATAACGGCTGGGTTTTGATGGGAGGGGAAAACAGAAAGTGTGAAAAACATCAGTTTCCTTCCCTGTCAGTCACTCCAGATTCTCTTTGTCCATTTTGTAATTTTTTTTCTTCTGACCACCCTGTCTCTTTCTTTCTTTCTTTGCTTTGAGGGATGAGATAGATACACAGACACAAACCCACAAATGACAAACACACGACTCGAACGGGGATCTCTAGAGCTGTGGGCAATAATTTGGGAAGAGAGCAAAAGGAGCTGAAGGTTTGTTGAAGACAGAGCAGGTAGAAAGCTGAAGAGTGAGGGAAAGATAAGGCAGATAGAGGAAGAAATAACAAACAGCAGCCCGACAGGAGTGGTTAACGAGCATGAAAAATACATGAAAGGGTTATTCCCTCGTTCTGAAGGATGACTGCGCCTGTGGAATACCAATACCTCTCTTTCCCTGCAAAACATTCCTCCTTTCACCCCGGAAAATACTTTTCCCCCTTCTGTCTGGCTCTCTGTGGCAGTGAGAATTATGTTCACTTGTGGACATTACAAATACACATAAGCATCACAGGACGATGTAATATCAGCTGCCTAATTGTTGCGGCGATGTCTGCGACGTTATGTGCTCACACACACACATTCACACACACTCTGCTCAGCCGCCGTGGGGACGGTGAGGTAGCACACCGGCAATTTACTCAACAGCGGTGAGAGAAAATGACTCTCTTAATGCATGTGGAAATAACTATGATTACACCGCTGAGACAACCCGCAAACACCGAGTGTGGAGAGAGAGAGTGTGTGTGTGTGTTTGAGCCTGTACACGTGTGCATATTTTGTTTGAGGGGGTCACGCTTCAGGGTCACACGTGAGAGTGAGCGCTGATCAGCGAGACAAGATGAGGTGTGTTTATAGAGGTCAGGTCTGGATGGTGATAAACTGGAATCGCTGCATATCCATGTGACCAATGTGAGATGACTTAATAAAACTAAAACTAAACTCTTTTAAGCCTGTCAAATTTTCTTTTGTATCCTACCTGTTTTCTTCTGGGTCTGTGAGCTGAGGGACTTTGGATGCAGGAGCGAGAGGAACCTGTGTGTATTTGTGCACTGATGCGTGCATTCATATGTGACACTCATTCAGTGAGTGTGTGTGAGTCAGACTGAGTTATGGGCTCTGACACACACATACACTACAATGACAGCGCGTTTGATGCTGGTTGCATCAGGTCTTGCAAGAGTGTTTCCTGTCTCTTTCCTGTCTCAGTCAATCAGCGATGGACGATGACGGACAAAAAAAACCTACAAATAGGGGCTGAATTACCAGTTACTGAAGTAAAGTTACCTCTTTTCAAAATTCAGTATCCTTGTGAAACTAGTTTATTAGAAGCATTCGGTTCAATGCTTCTCATAAACTAGTTTCACAAACGGCTGGAAAATGAGTTCTAACAAATAAAATGAAGTGAAATTGGTCAGGAATTTTCAAATGCTCACAGGAATTGGGCACTCTCCTGGCACACTGACACATTTCAATATCTGTCAATTCAATATCTGGCTTCAAAATATAATTCAGATCCACAGAAGTCAATCTCCAAAATCTCTTCATTGCAGATTTGATGCTTTAAAAACTCCTTCGCAACCGAATCACTATTTTCTTTCACCAGGAAGCACAAACACATTGCCTGTTCATCTCCCGGTGAGAGAATGAATGAAGAGAAAGTTAATAGTAGCTATTTGAGCACCTAAATGAGTTTTTGCATCCTCTACAACTTCATCACACCAGGCTTTTGTGAAATTCTGCCTCTGTCTGCTCAAAAAATGTGTGCTTTTCCTCTTTCTTCAGCATTGTTCTGTCTTTTTGCTTGCTTTCTTTTTTAAAAGAGTTTCATTAATGAACATGAGGGTTTTATTAGCTATTAGCATGTTTATGAGTTGTGTATGTGTGTGTATGTGTATGTGTATGTCTTAAGGGGGTAAAGGAATGCTTCATTGAAGGGGACACACATACACTACAATGACAGCGCGTTTGATGCTGGTTGCATCAGGTCTTGCAAGAGTGTTTCCTGTCTCTTTCCTGTCTCAGTCAATCAGCGATGGACGATGACGGACAAAAAAAACCTACAAATAGGGGCTGAATTACCAGTTACTGAAGTAAAGTTACCTCTTTTCAAAATTCAGTATCCTTGTGAAACTAGTTTATTAGAAGCATTCGGTTCAATGCTTCTCATAAACTAGTTTCACAAACGGCTGGAAAATGAGTTCTAACAAATAAAATGAAGTGAAATTGGTCAGGAATTTTCAAATGCTCACAGGAATTGGGCACTCTCCTGGCGCACTGACACATTTCATATCGCAGAGGCTCAGAGTCAATATCTGGCTTCAAAATATAATTCAGATCCACAGAAGTCAATCTCCAAAATCTCTTCATTGCAGATTTGATGCTTTAAAAACTCCTTCGCAACCGAATCACTATTTTCTTTCACCAGGAAGCACAAACACATTGCCTGTTCATCTCCCGGTGAGAGAATGAATGAAGAGAAAGTTAATAGTAGCTATTTGAGCACCTAAATGAGTTTTTGCATCCTCTACAACTTCATCACACCAGGCTTTTGTGAAATTCTGCCTCTGTCTGCTCAGAAAATGTGTGCTTTTCCTCTTTCTTCAGCATTTTTATGTCTTTTTGCTTGCTTTCTTTTTTAAAAGAGTTTCATTAATGAACATGAGGGTTTTATTAGCTATTAGCATGTTTATGAGTTGTGTATGTGTGTGTATGTGTATGTGTATGTCTTAAGGGGGTAAAGGAATGCTTCATTGAAGGGGGCGACACACAACACAATGTGTCTTCACTAATAGTCCATTCCGAGGCTCTGTGTGCCTGCAAATCTCATTAGGTGAAAATACACACACACACACAAACAGCCAGCAAGAGAGAGCCTGAGGCCATGGAGCTGTACCATTTTTAACCACAGTCCTCCACAGATATTAACATGAGGGAGCGAAAGACAAAAAAGAAAACTCAAAAGTTCAGTGAAGAAGTAATTTGATGTTGGGAGACGTGGCCTAATGGCTAGCGCTGACAAATTGAGTCATGGTGCTCATGCGGATGACAAAAAAGGGCCAAAAACATACTATACTAACTCTGTAACCCATCACAAACATTATCTGGCCATTATATACATTATATAAAAAAAAAAACTCTTCCGACAAAAAAATGAGGTAGAATTGAGTAATAAGATGCACCAAACTACAACAAAACAAAACAGAAACCATGCAATATACATGCAGAGCTGTGGTGAGTTGCAGGCGATGCAGGTTTGAATGCAGCCAGCAACATAATCCCACATCCCTTTTTTCTCCCATGTATGTTTCTGTATTTTCTCTAATGTCTCTGTCAATAAAGAATGGCAAAAAGCCACTGAAATCTTTTTATGCACTGTGCGGCTGCGATTTAATTCATCGTGGCTTTCCCACTGAAGTGATGAATCAGTCTTCACTAAAACAAATCACATTCCCCTGCTGATCCAGAAGCCCAGAATAAGTCTGAGTCTTGTGTCTCCATATATTCCATAATCAAATAAAGATTAAAAAAAATAATAGACAAGCAAATATTAATGCCAACTAAGCTTTAAACTATTTGAAATGAAACGTACAGTCACTCTGATGACCGCAGAGACCAGACGGGCCCTTGTTATTTTTCACAGTCGGTTATCATTAATGAGTTGTGTATGTGTGTGTATGTGTATGTCTTAAGGGGGTAAAGGAATGCTTCATTGAAGGGGCGACACACAACACAATGTGTCTTCACTAATAGTCCATTCCGAGGCTCTGTGTGCCTGCAAATCTCATTAGGTGAAAATACACACACACACACAAACAGCCAGCAAGAGAGAGCCTGAGGCCATGGAGCTGTACCATTTTTAACCACAGTCCTCCACAGATATTAACATGAGGGAGCGAAAGACAAAAAAGAAAACTCAAAAGTTCAGTGAAGAAGTAATTTGATGTTGGGAGACGTGGCCTAATGGCTAGCGCTGACAAATTGAGTCATGGTGCTCATGCGGATGACAAAAAAGGGCCAAAAACATACTATACTAACTCTGTAACCCATCACAAACATTATCTGGCCATTATATACATTATATAAAAAAAAAAACTCTTCCGACAAAAAAATGAGGTAGAATTGAGTAATAAGATGCACCAAACTACAACAAAACAAAACAGAAACCATGCAATATACATGCAGAGCTGTGGTGAGTTGCAGGCGATGCAGGTTTGAATGCAGCCAGCAACATAATCCCACATCCCTTTTTTCTCCCATGTATGTTTCTGTCTTTTCTCTAATGTCTCTGTCAATAAAGAATGGCAAAAAGCCACTGAAATCTTTTTATGCACTGTGCGGCTGCGATTTAATTCATCGTGGCTTTCCCACTGAAGTGATGAATCAGTGCCAAAAACATACTATACTAACTCTGTAACCCATCACAAACATTACCTGGCCATTATATATATAAAAAAAAAACTCTTCCGACAAAAAAATGAGGTAGAATTGAGTAATAAGATGCACCAAACTACAACAAAACAAAACAGAAACCATGCAATATACATGCAGAGCTGTGGTGAGTTGCAGGCGATGCAGGTTTGAATGCAGCCAGCAACATAATCCCACATCCCTTTTTTCTCCCATGTATGTTTCTGTATTTTCTCTAATGTCTCTGTCAATAAAGAATGGCAAAAAGCCACTGAAATCTTTTTATGCACTGTGCGGCTGCGATTTAATTCATCGTGGCTTTCCCACTGAAGTGATGAATCAGTCTTCACTAAAACAAATCACATTCCCCTGCTGATCCAGAAGCCCAGAATAAGTCTGAGTCTTGTGTCTCCATATATTCCATAATCAAATAAAGATTAAAAAAAATAATAGACAAGCAAATATTAATGCCAACTAAGCTTTAAACTATTTGAAATGAAACGTACAGTCACTCTGATGACCGCAGAGACCAGACGGGCCCTTGTTATTTTTCACAGTCGGTTATCATTAAATGCAAGTGGGTCACTTTATGAAAATAAATTAATCTCTCTGTTGATATTGTCTGATTCTTAAAAGATGTCTCATTTGCAAGCAACTTGCCTACAGGCATCTTTGACATTCATTATTTTCCTTAACACACATGAACGGCCTTTGTTCTTACTTCAAGAATATGTAGAAGGCTGTTTATTTATCTATTATTATTAATTTATTTATTTGTATTATTACTATATATATTTTTTTTTTTTATATATACACATTTTTATTTTATGATTATTATTTTTTAATTTTTTTAAGTCTACCAGGGTTCTAAATTTGCACAGTTGCTGTTTGTTTTATATTACTATTCCCAGAAGAAAATTCAATAAACAGTTGTTAACAAAAAAAAAGAATATGTAGAAGGATCGCACACCATCAAAATAGCTCACTTGGTTATGATTGTCAGCTCAAAGTGTGACGATGATTTTAAGCTGCGATACTTGTGGTTCTTACATGTTATTAAAACTGCAAAAAGGAGTTGGAGATGAGGCCAAGTACTTTGTGCTGGATACTGAGTCTTGGTTCTCATGTGGGTGGCACGGGATTGGATTGAATAAGACAGGACAGGACAGGACAGGATAAGATAAGAAGATAAGATGATAAGATAAATACTTTTATCCTCTGCATGAATTATTAAATCACAAAGAAAAAAAATCCTAAATGCTGCTTTTTACTTCAGAATATATTCATTTACAATCTTAAAAATTATATAAAACACGATGCTGTAAATGATGTTAAGCATTTGTCCATTGCAACAGAAGATAGTGGTAAATATTTCAGAGATATTTGGTGCATTACTTTTGTCAGCTATGTTAAATTAATATTGTCATCAATAAAACACACACACACACACACGTCTGGTCAGCTATCCTTGTGGGGACTCTCCATAGGCGTAATGGCTTTTCTACTGTACAGACCGTATATTCTATTGCCCTACACCAACCCTACCCCTAAACCTACGCCTCACAGGAAACTTTCTGCATTTTTAGATTTTCAAAAAACTTCATTCTGTATGATTTATAAGCTTTTGTACCCGTGGGGACCACAATTTAGGGCCCCACCGTGACACGAGTCCCCATGAGTCTGTATGTATTCAGGTTTAAGTCCCCACCAGAATAGAAAAACAGGTACACACACACACACACATATAGTTTAAAGTTTCAATAGACTGTTCCATTT
>NW_015642789.1:1097312-1118198 GCF_001515625.1 Sinocyclocheilus rhinocerous
ACACACACACACACACACACACACACACACACACTAATGGGGCAGTGATATGGAATTATAGGTAAGGGTCAAAGGTCATCATGGTGTTTTGGTGTTGAATTCATCTTGTACAACAGGAAATAAGACCCGCTTGATCCAGAAACTCCAGCAAATGCATCGCTCACTGATGTGGGACAAGCTCTAGATGTATTCCATTATCCGAATAAATGTTAAGATGAGGAGCAGATACAGAAAGAGCTCACAAGACGGGCAGAGTTTGTTCACACGGGTCAGTTGAAATCAAAATGCTTAAGACAGAGAGAAAATGAGAGTGACAGAGACAGAGTAATGCCTTTTATTAAAGGAACAGAGAAGAAATGAGTGAGACGGAGCCCAAACGATGTGGAGAGAGTGGAGGCCAGCAGTAGTTGTGGAAACGGCGGTGTTCGTTTAACCGTAACACCGACAGGAAACCATGTGGCTGAATGCGATAGTGAAAAAGGAAGTAAATTATAAATAAATGAAAGCACGGCAGAAAGAGACAGATTTGTTGGGTTTCTAATATAGCCTTCTTGTTTTCCAGATGCTTCCTGGAAAAGTGAAGACACGGATCTGCGAATAAGACCAAAAGGAGCATGTCGAATCGATAATCTCCTAAATTCCCATAGAGAAAAAAAGAACAAAGTGTCATCTAAAACCACGGGCCCCTGATCCCCACGGCCCAGCCTGCCAGCGCGGAGGGATTAGTGTTTTGTGTTCCTAATGACAGCAGATAATAAGTTAAATAACGGCGTAATCCACATTTCCCCTGCATCTATTTACTGTGACTATTAATGAGCTGAGTCACGTAACGAAACACCAAAAATCATTCAATAAGATCGAGAGACAGCAAATGAGGAATGGCTGTGGTATTTGTTTGGCCAGTCTGCTTTGAATATTCAAAGTGTGATGTATAGCTGATATAGCGCCGCAGTCGGTGGGAACTAATCACCTCCAGCTAAAGCTAAAATTCACTCGGCCTCCATCAAGTGGGGCTGTAATGAAAGCAGCCATGGACTGCGCTTAGCCCTTGGGCAACTCTTTGTTTAATCATTATTAGTCTAAATCTTCTAGTTAACACGCTGCTTTGGAAAGACTTTGAAAAACCAATACAAATTTGGAGGGAAAGCATAAAGGACAGCCGAGAGCGCGAGAGAGGAAAAAACAAGTAGATTTGAGCTGCTCATGAATGTTTTATGAGTACCTAGCGCACAGATGATAAGTGACACTGACAATGGGGCCGTACTGCGAGACTGGAGGGATGTAGAGTTATGGATCATGAATCAATATAGCTATTATGCTCGGCTTAGATAACACAACAAAACTTTGAGTTCAGTTAGTAACGTATTCATTCAACACTACAAAGTAAATGAAAAACTAAATGAAACCGGAAACATGAAGTAAGCCGCAAACCTCCTGAGCAGCAGTTTGGGATGGTTCTTGCTCTCCAGGTTCTTGTCGATGAGGTCGGACAGCAGGTGTTTGAGCACATCCGTGGCATATTCCAGTCGACCCTGGAGAGCCGTCATTATTAGCGACGCCACATTGCCACGGTCACGCATGGAGAAGGAGCGCTGCATTTCCAGTGTACGGATGAATGTCAACAAAAACACCTTGTTGTTTATCAGCTGGGCAAACAGCTTCAGAGCTTTTTCAACGCACAGCTGCCCATTACCAGAGACCTGGAACACACAACAACATCTTTGCTGTTAAATACAAACATTTTTATAAGCCAACTGCAACTGTCAATGTACTAATATCATTAATGCATATTTAAATAAAAAAGCACATGTTACATGAAAAGCTGTAAATTACACAATGTCCTAACCAGGTTAGACATTTTATGGTCATTGCGCTGGGTAGTCTCTAAAATCCTGTTCCAAATAATTGTAAATTAAATATCCAATCTGATTGCCTATGATTGTGTCACATGGCACAGAAATGTGCACCATGTTGCACCTGGTTAGCACAACTTGTTAGAGAAAAGTGTTAAATTACACTCTTAAAGGGGTCCTATTATGCTCTTTTACAAAGTCTTGATTTTGTTTTGGGGGTGTACTAGAACAGGCTCTCATACTAGGTTGTTCGAAAACACATTATTTTTCACATATTTTACATTACAACACCTCTCTCCCCAGTCTGGCATGAACGGCTCGAATAGTTCCTGTATCAAATGAAGGCCCGCCTTCTGAAATACGAAATGTGCTGTGATTGGTTAGCTGGGCCAGTGTGTGTTGTGATTGGCAGCACTCGGTGCCTGGTCGGGAAATGTCATGCCCCTTACCATAGCCGCCTGCGAGCTTCAGTTTAAATATTGTGTCAAAATCAAATCAATTTGAGCGCGATTTAAACACGGATGATTTTAACCACTCAAAGTTTGTCTGCCTTGGGAAAGCTAGCGTGTCTCCGACATAGTGATAACACTCGTTGCCTTCTCTAGCGCAGCTCAGCCAGGTCTCGTCCCATTCGTCGATATTTGTGATATCACAAATCCCGGAAAATATGCGTTGTACGAGTCGTTCGTTGTAGTTTTTGAAAAATTATTTCTGTTAAATAAAATATCTCCTTTTGAAGTGGACTTTGAACTTTGTAACTTTGCAGATCTTTTTTATGCTCAAACAGCAACATTACAGACTAACTAAAGTTGAAAAAGTGAAAAAGCATAATAGCACCCCTTTAACATAGACCGCAGCCCACCTCCAGCTCTCTGAGCACAGGATGGTCCTCGATGCCGGGGAATAAAACTCTCATGGCATATGTGCGGTAATCCAGATAGGGAATGCCGGCCCGGTCCAGATCACTCGTCAATTCATTAATGTCTGTCTGCAGTTCTGCAAAAGCTGAAAACAAAAAGGGGGAGGAGAAAAAAAAAGAGAAACAATTTCAATACACTGAAACATTCAAAGTTCAATGTCCAGGTCATGTTTAGCCACAAAATCAAGAAAAACGTTATAAAAAATATATATATATAAATGATCATTTTATTTGACTTGGAGTCAAATTCATTCAAATTCGAAATCTCCAAACGGAAAGTATTTATTGTTGTACTAATATATGCTTTTATTTATGCTGATATATTTTTGATGAAAAAACAAGTATAAGTGCATTAAAATATATGGAACATTTTTTATGTTTTACATTTTCTATTATATGAAAATCACAATATAATAATAATATAACATTATTAATATTATCAAATAATATTTTACCCTCAAAGATCAAAAAGTATTATAGCAATGAGAATTTAGAGAGGAAAACGTTTTTAACTGTCATCAAAAATATATCATTTCTTATTTTAAATTACTTTAAATATATGATATACGAACTGGAACAGAAACTTTTACTTTAAATATGATATATGGGGGTGATATGTGAACATTTCTTGAGATTTTTGAGAAGTTGTAGTCACATTAAAGGTCCAAACACAACCAAACCTGAACTGCTGAACTGCTAATCAGCATCTCTGAAGACTTTTTGTCCAGTTTGAGGTTTTTATGAAGTTCCTGAAGGGTGTTGCAGGCAGACGAAGAGAGCAAACCAAAATAACCTCTCAGCTTCTCTCTATTTATGGTTTTCTCACTCACACAAACACACACAAAGAGTAAATTGCAGGCTGCTGAAGTGCTTGTCCCCTGCTGCTGGAGACTGGAGGTGGGATGCCTTTAATTGGGTCCATTCTGACAGAGCCTGGGGCAGCACTCTTCCCTGAGGGAGTTATCTATCTCTCTTTCTCTCTCCCCTCACGTTTCTTTATTTCTCTTTTCTGGAACGTTCCTTCTGCCTTCACTCTATCATCTCCCCTCACCTGTCCTCCTCTTCATCTCGGCCCGGCGTCTCGCTCTATGCCTTTTCTCTCATCTTAAACTCACTCTCTCACAGCCGTTCATGGAGTGCAGGACTCAATCTGCCCCTTTAATACTTCTGCATCTTAAATTCCTTGTGGCTCCAGAATCAGTCAACACAAACCTTATCCTCTCAGACCCGCTAAACCGTAGGTCAGGGACGCTCTCTCTGTGTGTAAGAAAGGGTTTTAACTGTCAGCCTCCTGGAACCCTCAAATGCTGATGCGTGTTGCATCGCTCTATGACTAAAGATTTCATTGGTGAAAAACATTAACAGAAACATTTGACACTTCAAATCCATCCTGTGACATTTCACAATCCCCAAACCCAATCATTTCCTGTAACTAAAAGAGCATGGTGTTTGCAACACCAAGGTCATAGGTTCCATTCCCAAAGAACACATCTACTGATAATAGATTTTTCTGAGATTTTTTCTTTTAAATGAGCATCTTTATCAAGCTCCCGTGTTTAGGTTCAGTAATTTCACTTTAATGGCAAAGAACAGGTTATTAGTCAGTTATTGAATGCTTAATTTTCAAAAATGTGTAATGCTATTTTAATAGGAACCTAATAGAAAAGCTCATTCGAAAAAAAAATCTCAGACGAACTTTTTTTGCATCTTCATGTTTTATACACGCACACACACACACACATTAATAAGTGTCAAAAACAAATTAAAATGCTTTAATCTGACTCATTAAACTGTGGCTTTTCCACAACATGTGTGGTTGTAATTAAACATACAATTATTTTCTTCCAAATAAACACAAATAATCAATAATGCAAAATAGTGAAAAGGCGATGCCAGTGTCTTTCTCACCTTCTTTGCACTCCAGCGCGACCCTGGACTCCAGGTTGTCCATTTGCATCTGGAGTCGTTTGAGTGTCAGGTCGTTCTCGCGGGATTTACGCTTGTAGGCAATAAGCACAAGGATAACGATGATGAGGAGGAGGCCGCCGCCGGCAGCGATGCTGACAATGGCAGGAAGAGTCAGGAGGCTGTCAGAGAGAATGTTTACTGAGCCGGGGGACACATGCAGACCACCGACCTGCACCTGAGAGAACAAAACCACATATATTTACACATGAGAATCAATCAAGAATAAATGCGCACACGTAAAGATGCACACACAGAGATACAGGGTGTAAAAATATACCTTAATCTCTGAACCAACAAGAATATAGAAAAACACACACATACACATTGTGTTTTGGGCAGCACTAACAGTAATTGGTTTTCTGTTTCTAGGGAACCAGGTGACAGCAGCAAGACTGTGGCATTGCTGAAGGTCTGGTCTGAGTCTCAACCAGCGGTAGAACAATAGTAAACAACGAACGTTTAAACAAGACATTTAACACCCTCCTCAACAGCACAGGTCTCAAATCTAGTAAACAAGTACTGAAGGGCCTTTCAAGCATGTAAAACACATGAGACATTGTTCTCAGAAATTGGACTCATTTTTCAATCAGATTATTAGAGCTGGCTGTTTTCTTTTACAAAAACAGAGCAGAAAAGGAAAAAAAAACTAACTACATTCAAATGTTTGGGGTCGGTTTTTGAAAGAAATCTCTTATACTCACTAAGACTGCATTTATTTATTAAAAAATACAGTAAAAATGGCAATACTGTGAAATATTATTACACTTTAAAATAACTTTTTTCTATTTTAATATATTTAAAAATGTAATTTATTCTAGTGAAGGCAAAGCTTAATTTCAGCATCATTACTCCAGTCTTCAGTGTCACATGATCCTTCAGAAATCATTTTAATATGCAGATTTGCTGCTCAAGAACCATTTCTTTTTATGATCAATGTTGAAAACAGTTGTGCTGCTTAATTTTTTGTGAAAACTGTGATTAATTTTTTCCAGGATTCTTTAATGGAGAGAATGTTTAAAAGAACAGCATTTATTTGAAATAGTAATCTTTTGTAACATTCTAAATGTCTTTACTGTCTCTTTTGATCAATTGAATGTGTATTTGCTGAATAAAGATTTAAATTTCTTAAAAATAAATAAATAAATAAATACTGACCCCAAACTTTTGAATGGTAATGTAGTTTACTATATGGGGTGTTGTATACATGCAGTTCATACTGAAACGTGTTTCCAAAAATCAGATTCAAAACCATTTATAAGATGGTTTAGATCTGGGTTGAAAAATTTTTTCACAGAAAAACTAGATGGATCTGATCTGGATGTGTTTAAAAAAAATTTCACATATACATATTTTTGCATACGTCTTACCATGATTTTGTACTGGCCGGTGAGATTTGGTGGCTCGCACAGCAGTTGAGACTCCGATACAGTGACAGAACAGGGAGTCTCTCCTATCAGAACAGTGTAATTAAGCTTCACTCCTCCAGAGGCTGAAGGAACCAGATTCTTACCCTAATACACACACACACACACAGAGCACATGTGGATGATGGTTAGGTACGTTTGAAAAGCTTACACTACTGACTATTTCTGTGTATATACATATTTACGGTTAACAGATCTTTTAAGAAACGCTGTATATGCTTAGATAATAACAGTCTGATTTGTAGCTCTTAGGTCAAAGGGTCAAGCATGAGGATGGAAGTACCTTTAAAATGATTGGTGAGCCAGGTTTCTGTTCCAGCATGCCATTGGTGCTGAGAGGCTCAAAGTAAGGGTTGGGGTAGTACATTAAGTTAGTGTTGTTGTATACTAGAAGAGCTTGCACATTATTAAAGATGAAGCCAAACTCGTCTGCGTGCTTGACTGAGTCCAAACCCGGCCTGTACTCGGCTGTCAGCGAGGGAGCCAAACAGCTTATAGTCGTGATGTTCAGAACCTTACACACCTGGAAATGAGAGAGAGACAGAGAAAAATATGCTTCATTTTCATCAGCATTTTTCGAGAGTAATTGCTATCCATTGTTTCATCTCACTTCAGTTCTTTCCCATTAAGATCCCTTTGATACCATCTGTTTTCAAGTGTTTTACTGAACTGAAAAGACTGCAGATGCATTTCCTTTTGTTAGACAACAACGGAGCTGGAGAACAAATGTAAGAGTAGCTTTTAAACTAAAAAATCAGGAACAAACTCAGAGGGAAAACATTAAAAGTGTAAATTACGCTCTTCTGATCGAATCACGCCATGTCACACATTATTGTGAGGCTTTGTTCTTCAAGATAAAATGAGCTGCATATCTAGCACAAAACCTGTCAAGAACATGCCCGGGTCATCTGATTTTAGCTGGAAAAATGACTCTTTGTTATTGTCTTCTTGCATTATTGACAAACTATTTTTCTGTTTGACACTGTAAAGCTGCTTTGACACAGTCAGTATTGTATAAAGCGCTATACAAATAAAGGTGACTTGACTTGATTTTGAACAAAATAAATAAGTAATCATATTTTGCTGAAAGAAAAATACTTAAATTGCAAAGCAAATTAATACAAACTAAAATTTTTTTACTTGAAATAAAATAAACATTTAAAATATGAACAGGAAAAAAACATAAAAATCATAAATTCATTTTATTCCCACTAGTTGCCAAGGCATCATTTCTCATTTTAGTTTAGTATAACTTAAGTGCTAAAATAACTGTTAATTAAAATAAAAATGAATAAGAACTATATAGACATACATAGTTCCCTTTCAGTCAGTCACGTTCGACGTTACGTCAGTCGTGACTGACGAATTGGGATCTCGCCCGAGAGCCCAATCACCTTCGAGTGTTAACTAAACAAGCAAATGACAGTTGGCGTGCGTGTTTCATCACGCGCACCCCGCCCCGCAGCGCGGGTATAAAAGGAGAGCGCGTGCAAACGCACATCAGCTTTTCGCTTCGGAGCCGAGCCTTCTACAAGACGAATCTCCGCGAGTGTTTGCTGAAACAAAAACAAATAAAAAAAAAAGAGAAAAAACAACAAAATTACTAAAACTTTATTTTAACTTAATTTAAAATGAAGACTAAATAAAAAAAATGTATTCAAAATAATAACAAAAACTATAATAGTATATCAATGATACTAAAATAACGCTATTGCAAGTACATCATAGTGGTATTTGTTTTCAATTAACATTAATTTATGATTTTGTTTTAATCAAATAATAACAATAATAATAACAAAAATAAATAAATAAAATAAAAAGTGGGAAATGTCATTAATTAGCATGAAAATATTTCAACAATAGAAAAAAATGGACCTTACAGAGGTTTAATTTTCTGTAATATATACATATTACAGAAAGATCAAATGATCTAGAGTTTGATTGGTCTCTGGGTGTGGCTGGAACCTGCAGCACAAGTAACAAAGCTCAATGTATCGCTAAGCGCTAAGCCCCGAATCCAATGTGATTACATTGTTGGGCTGAAATGATGCAAACTGTAGCCCTCTCATACCTCAAGTGTGCAACAACTGTGATCTGTACTGCATAAACATCAGCAGTCACACTTGACGGATGCACTCAAGTCTACGTGCACAGGCACTGAACCGTTCCCTCGGAGTAGCAGAGAGCAGAGCTGACGCTCCAACAACAAAAATTGATTGCTGTGAAACTTACTGTGCCGGGAGGTTTTCATCTCATTTCTTTCTTCTCCCCAACACTCAGGGGAGAAACTTAATTAAAGCTAAATATCTTCAAAGCACGGCAGGACCGGCGAGCACCACACCTCCTACTCGCATCTCGCCTCCTCGCAGCCAGAGCCACAATCGATACCAAATCATTTTGACCACACAAACTTGATTTGCGCGAGACTGAGGGTGCATCTCATTCCATAGCTTTTGGTTCCTCATTCCTTTGCTCTTCTACTTCACTTGGCCCTTAAGGAGTGTATAATTAGTGATATTTATCAATTCTGAGATTGAGATGGTTTTCTTGTCAGTGATTAACTGGTTTTGCTTATCCTTGCTGGCTAGGTTGATGCCATTACAAGTAAACACTATGGGGGGTATTACAAAGAAAATGTTTTCGTCCTCGAGGCCCGATTTCTGGAACAAACTGAGAATCTGAATAAGGCACAAAAACAAGCAAAATCCTTCAAAAACTCAAACTGGGGCTTGAACCTGCAACCTTCTGGTTACCAGGCCTGACCATCTCTTAAATACAGCAAAATATCAATCATCTAGAAGGACCAACCTACTACATTTCCCTAAGAAATTCAAACATAAAAAACATGCTTTCAAAATGACAACTTTCACTGCAGCTGACTAAACAGCATGTAGGTTTAAACAACATTTGACGCCACCACCTTGGCCTCAGATCTCTTCTGTAGGCACTTCATATTACGCATAGTGTTTGCATGATAACAGAAGCTCTCTTGTAGCTCAGAGGGGCTGGATCTGGTTAAAAATGAATGGGATTCAATAACTCTAAAGTCACACTGTCATCAAAACTTGTAATCCCATTACACACTCCACAGCACCCCACGTGAGGTAACCGAGAGGACACAGAGGAAATGCTAGAACAACTGATTCTTAGTGGAGCTAAAAAGCCTTTGATAGGACTTTCAATCAGTCACTCAATACAGAAAAATAACAAGATACTTCTGATATAAACAAAAAAGACATTTAAATTATATTAGGGCTTACATGCATTTTTTTTATTTTATTTATTAACATGGTAAAAATACCCTTGTGCAGAGTGTAACAGGTTTTAATAATATCAATATTTGAAATTTTTGGGTCAGTAAGATTTAAGATTAATTAATTAAATAATTAATTAATACTTTTACTCAGTAAGTGTGCATTTAGTTGATCAATAGGGGCAGGAAAATATTTATATTTCAAATAAATGCTGTTCTTTTGAACTTTCTATTAATCAAAGGATCATGAAACAAAAAGTATCAAAGTTTCCACAAAAATATTAAGCAGCACAACTGTGTTCAACATTGATAATTATAAGAAATGTTTCTTGAGCACAAAATCAGCATGTTAGAATGATTTCTGAAGGATCATGTGACGCTGAAGAATGAAGTAACGGTGCTGAAAATTCAGCTTTGCATCACAGGAATAAATTCCATTTTACAATAAATTCAAATAGAAAAAACAGTTAATTTAAATAGCAATATTTCATAATATTATTGTTTTTACTGTATTTCTGATTAGAAAAATTCAGCATTGATATATACGTATATATATAAAATATGTAGGATTATGTGATTGAAGGTTGCAAGTTTGAGCCCCACAAGGGCTGATCCATGAACTACCACCATTGTGCCCTTGAGCAAGACACTTAAACCAGATTGATTCAGGGATATCGTCGCTGTAGTAAGTGTACTGTTAGTCACTTAGGATAAAAGTGAGCACTAAATTATTACTGACACATGACTCAGCACAAAGCACAGCCCTACCCACCTAAACTAATCAATCCAAGCATCTCTCCCGGGCTCTAGGACAAAGAGTTGCATAGAGATGGTGCTCCCTGGCTAAAATCTGTCTCAAGTTACTCAGTGAAAATGGTAGTAATGGCGCAAAGGGATAGTTCAGCCAAAAATGAAAAGTCTGTCACCATTTACTCATCCTGATATGTTCCAAACATGCATGACTTTCTTTTTCTCTGTGGAAAATAAAAGAAGATATATTAAAGATTGTTTCAACTGTTTTTGTCCATACAATGAAAGTCAGTGAGGTACAAAAACAACAACATTGGACCCCATTGACTTTTCATTGTATGGGACAAAACAAACAATGTACTAAGACGTTTTTAAAAATACCTTCTTTTATGTTCCACCAAAGGAAGAGAAGAAAGGTAAACCTGTATATATATACAGCCTGTATAAACCCACCAATTCACTATCTCAACAAATTAGAATATGGTGACATGCCAATCGCACACACAGTACATATAAATACAATGAAAGTCAATGGGGTCCAAAAACACAAAGTTGAGCAAATTATGAACCTTCTCTGCTTGACTGAAACTCAGTACAGTGTGAACAGCATGATATCTTCTTCTGAACCCATCACAGCAAACTGACACAGGAGAATAAAACGTTTCATGGTAATGACTGAGCAGAGCTGCCCACCAGCTCTGAATTATGCCCTTTGTTTTTCAAGTACATGCACATGTAACTATATAGTGGCAAAAAATGAGACAGCTGGAAATAAGGGCGAATGTAGAACTACTATAAGCATCTGCATGATTGTAGAAAAATGCCCGTGGCTCTGTTAAATACTAAGAAGCTTTTATCATCCATAGTTCATGTTCTTCATGTTGGTTTTTTTGCGAGCGCACTCTTATCCAAGGTATCTGGGGAGGTCTTTGACACTGATTGGTGGGAGCGTCTGATTGCTTCATTTTAGAAGGAAAAAAACTGAAGTGCCTTTGTGATCGTCTCAGGTAGTGGCGCGCAAAGCTTTAGGAATCTGTCTCCAGACTTCATTACCGAATCTCTCCGCCGGCGCACGTCAAGCATTTTTTTCTTTTTCTCCTCCTTGAGAGAAGACAAAGGTAGAAAAACTAATCTTTTAACTATAATCAGGAAAATGATTAATGTCTCAATTGCGGGTTGGTAACAGGTACAGCAGGAAGCACAAAGGCAATTGTATGCCGTTCGTTCGGCTTCTGAGAACCCCACCAGGTAACGGGAGGGGAGGAGAGGAGGAAGAGAAGCAATTTGGGGAGGAGGCAAAAGACAGTTTGAAGGCTGCCTTGACGGGCGCTTGGCTCTGATTGCCAGACTCCGCCGCTGTTTTGTTCCCCACCTCCCTCCCCCAAAATACAGAGGAAAACGGGGGATGAAGACATACATAATCTTAACCTTCAACGGTTAATAAAAATGCAGGGAATCAAAGCCAGCTGAGTCTTTGGTGATGATGCCTAAGAGGCAAAAGCCAACCTTTCTCTGTCTACCTCTGTTTTTTTTTTCACTCTGTTGTAAAAAGTAAGAAAGAGAAAGAAAGAGACGGCACTAGCACCTGACACATCAGACAGCGCCCACACAACATATTTCACGAGTCCCTTTAAGAACTCTAAGAGCTCTGGGCTCTGTGAAGCGTGGAGGAACGCGGGGCTTCTGTCACTCCTCATTGCGCAGATGGTGTCTCTTTTACTAAAAGTGACTTTCAGGTACATCTGTACAGCTGGGGACTGAAGTGCAGTTATGCTATCGGGAACAGAGGAAAGAAGACTATAGCAGTTTGCTTTCCCCTCAGCAAAGTAAAAGACAATGTGTGATTACTTCTGAACACTTTCATATTCCCAAAATGATATTTACATATCATATTGTTCAAAAACATGCACCTATCGTACATGGAGACCTGTCATACTTTTTGGCTCCTAATTTAGTTTCATTATGAGCATTTTCCACCCTCTCTCTGACTTTTTTGTTGCTTTTAAAGTGATAGTTGATACAAATAAATCAAAGCACCATAATACAACAGAAAATATGAGACGCCACTGGCTATCCCATCTTTCTGTCTGACCACACTGACCAATCCTATTCCATTAATTAAACTCGGACCCCCTGCAGTGGCGAGCAAATTGAATTTGTACTGACTCCTCAGCCCTTATTATTTTTGGGATGTCTTTATGCTGACCAAACCATTCTGTCTGCAGTTCATCATCCTTTGAAACCCATTAACCAATACAACCCTCTTTAACTGGCCACTATCCACCAGTACCACCTCGGATGAAGCTGGTTTTATGCAGGATTCTGCAAATAATGCCCAACAAATTCCAGTTCGACAAAGGTGGTATGAGCGGAGTAAAATGCTCACATTAAATGCCTCATCTGCAGCACTTTGCGCAGACTGAATAATTCAGCAGGGTACTTAGTCGAAATTACAGATACACAGCTTGAAAAAGAGGTCACACAGAGGCTTGTGGGTAGGAGATATATGAGATTTCTGGAGCTGTGGCAGTGAGTCACGGCGGATCTTGCCTCCATGGGTCAACAGAAAAGACAGAAATTAGTCTAATGCATCCCAAAAAGGCAGCGTGCAGATTGTGTGATCCTCTCTCTACTGAAAGTCACCGATAATTAACTCAAACCTGCAGACAAAGCATCCCACTTCCCAAGGTCATGCATCTCTGAGGTCAAACTGATACGATTTGGTTTCATTGCGTCGGCCCTCGTGAGATATCAGCTCACATGAGAGAGCTGTTCTCCCAGAAGCCCCTGAGCTCAGGTAACTAAGGTCATTTCAAAACTGAGGGCGGATAATTGAGGAACCAACGATAACACAAATGAAGCTACTCACGTTTACGGATTCCCGCCCGCCGTACTTGATCCGAATCCTCGGCTCCTGAATGACATCCAAGTTAGTCCCAGTCACCACCAGAGGCGTGTGTCCGCTTAAAAAAAACACACACACAAGATGGTATGAATGTGAATGGGGTGAACGTAAAAATTTTGATGCAGAAGTAACTCACCTCCACTTGAATCAAAACTGCCCTTAAAACTTGTTTCTTTGTGATGTGGTGCTCAGAAGATAATAAGCATTTGAGAAAGTCCTGATTAAAGATGCTTTTAACTGGCTTCAGTAGATTTAATCAAACATACTAGACGTGTCTTTGAAAATATTAAAAAAGAAACAGAAGCAGCAGTGATCCTGCTTAGCATTCTGGGAATGTCCACGGCTTGATAAAGCACAACAAAAGAGCCGAGTGTCTAGGAGTGGAATGGGTGAGGAGCTCTAGCTTTAGGTGTTTCAGTTGTTTACTCATGAGCACTTCATTAGCCAGGCGCCGCTCGTACACTGTTCTGTTCAGTGTGGCCACGCTCTGGTACAACAGATACAGCACTGTGACCCCATCTACTGATGCCCTGGCATGGGGCACTCGCCCACAAGAATGAAAAATCACATAGGAGATTCATTCAATATCTCAACTGTTCATCCTAGGCAGCTATACGATCAAACGAAAAAGATAAAAGTCAGAAATCTCAGTATGAGCTCAAATATTTCTCATCAAATGATTTGATCTATGCTAACCAAATTAATAATATAGCTCTATATTCTGTCTCATCTTTCAGAAAATATTTTACTAGAAACACCTTAGACTATGTTCATGCTTTCATGTTGTACATTAATGTGAACTGTCATAGTTGCCCAAAACATTTTTAAAATTCAGTCATCATTTACTCCCCTGCATGTAGTTTCAAACTTGTATGACCTGTATATTTATGTATGCAACATAAAAGAAGATATATTGACAACTGTCGCAATGTAATTTTTTATGTTCATACAAAGGAAGTCTATGGTATCCAATGTGTTTTGGTTCCCAATGTTCTCCAAAGCATCTTCTTTTGTGTTCTTTATAAGGGAAAAAAGTCATACAGGTTTGGAACAACATGAGGGTGTTAAAGATGAAAATGTAAATTTTTTTGGGTGAACTATCCCTTTAAATCTTCGGAGCTATGAAAAAGCAACCTTTGAGCAATACAATTTCCTTTGGTGGGCATGATAATATGTACTTATGTATCTATGTGCTGGATTTGGTGAGAGACATTTTCTTTCTGTGTTTCTCTCTCTAACTCCAGCTTGGAATGAACCTGTATCTCAGCATCACTTATATAATCATTCTCAGCACATTCTATTTCTGTCTCATTTTTGCTACTGTATTTAATCATGTGCAGCACTTTCATATGAATATGTTGAGGCTCTGTATAATCAGTCCAGTTCTGCACAGTGAAATACTCAAAAATCATTCCAAGGGATAGCACACCCAAATTATGTCATGATTTAAGAAATGTCTCTTTTTTTTGTCCATATAATAGAAGTCAATGGGCTCTCATTTGGCTCCCTTGGTATTACATTACATGCTGTTATTTAAAGTTATATTCAGACATGAGACATACTCCACAGACTACAGACAGGATTTTAAGACTTCAGCAGCAAGAAATATTAGTAGCTCCTTTTTTGGATCTCAGAAGTGAATTATAAAAGCTTTACTTTTATAAAACCAATCACCCTGACATGGTGCAACTCTTTTTTTTAAAGATGAAAGGATCTGAATGCAAATCATTCATTTTCATGAAAAACACAACAACATACAGCCTTGAATAAAGCTGTTGAACTGCATTTCTTGCAGCAATGTGTCTGATATCCATTCAAATGGTATGAGAATCATCAGCCTCAAAAAGTCAAAAGTGTTTGCTAATAGTGATTTAAATGCAAGCTTTAAATAAATGGCCAAACTTTCTGATTTGCATAATCCAATACTAAAACACTGCATCATATATGTACAGTTACCTTGCGATGCTCCATTCCGGTTCGATGCGTTGAACGGTGGGGTCGTCTATATACTCAAAAGTCAGGCTATCTTGGACCTGGGCGCGATCCACGCTCACGCTGATCTGAACCGGCCCCACACCCGTCAGAGAAGGGGCAGAGTAACACACAATCTCCGTCATAGTCCGTCTGAGGACAAAGCAAACAGACACAAACCAATCAGATTCTGACAAGAGACAAAGCACGACACAAAGTTTTAACTTAATAACAGATGGCTAGACATTGTTCAGACACATTATATATGAATGGTGCTAGTGGGTGGCTCTCTGCTCTTTTTCAATTGCAGTCTTTTCTTACAGCTCTCACTGAAAGTGCTACCTGTGCAAAGTGAGCATTAGTCATTCTCTCTGCAGCGTATTAGAGTGTTAAGCTATTACTTATTGCAACCTCGCACACACTTGAATGCGTCGTCCTTCCACAGGAACACAGGGCAAAATAGAAATCTGCAATTAGCCAATATCGCATTAAAGTTGTCACTCTCTTGCACCTTAAAGCACTACAATCAGCCTCATCTTTCAATTGTGATCCTGGAGAGATGGAAAAGGAGGAGATATAGGAAGACGCCTGACAGGGGTATGATATTTACATACAAAATTAGAGAGAGAGGATGAGGAAACAGTTAAAGAGGGGGAAATCTAGAGGAACTTTAAGTGTTTTTGAAGAAAGTTTAAACAGTAAATAATCAGAAACTCTCTTTGATTGATATAAGGCATGTGGAAAGTGAAGAGTAAGTGAAGATATGGAACATTAGCCTAAATTATTCACACTAACTTTACAAAAAAAAAAAAAACTAATCAAGCTATATTATTAATTATTATTGTTTTATTGCATTATTACTTAAGATTTATTATGATATTTATATTATTATAAATAATATTATAGAAATATAGAAATTTCTTAAAATAGGGATTTCAAACAGTATTTAAAAAGGCTGATTCTTACTCATAAAACTCGCAGGTCTGGTTCCCAAAAAGCACACTGACGGTGCTGCCTGCTCCCAGGTTTTCCCCCATTATGGTCACTTTAGTTCCTCCAGACTCTGGACCCCGACCTTTCAAAAGTTTAGGTTTGGTAAAATTTGTAATTAAAAAAATATATATTTTATGCTCACCAAATCTGCATTTATTTGATCAAAAATAAAGTACAAAACTGTAATACTGTGAAATATTATTATAATTTAAAATAATGGTTTTCTATTTCAATATACAGGTGCATCTCAATAAATTAGAATGTCGTGGAAAAGTTAATTTATTTCAGTAATTCAACTCAAATTGTGAAACTCGTGTATTAAATAAATTCAATGCACACAGACTGAAGTAGTTTAAGTCTTTGGTTCTTTTAATTGTGATGATTTTGGCTCACATTTAACAAAAACCCACCAACTCACTATCTTCCACGACATTCTAATTTATTGAGATGCACCTGTATATTATAAAATGTAATTTATTCCTGTCATCTTTTAAGTCTTAAAAATGTCTTTACTGTCAATTTTGATCAATTTAATGCAACCTTGCTGAATACAAGTATTAATTTCTTTCAGAAAAAACAAACACATCATATAAATATAATAAAAAGCTAAATTATATAATTAATTCCATTTTAATCATGACAACCCTCGGAAGATTTTAGCATGGTGATGGATATGACAATGTTAATGTATTTGGTCTTGGCAGAATAGATCTGCAACGCTGCTGCTGCTGTTGGTTATTGCTGTAGTTGTAGATTATTGCTGCTGCTGCAAGCAAGTACAGGAACTTGCTACTGCCAATGCATACAAAACATCAAAATGCATAAAACTGACAGAGTCTCAAAACTCTGGCAATTTGATAATACCTAGAATATCAAAATCAACTGCGGGCGGCAGATCCTTCTCCTTTTTAGCGCCCAAACTCTGGAATAAACTACCTAACATTGTTCGGGAGGCAGACACACTCTGTCAGTGGGATTTAGTTATTAAGAAATATATGCTTGAACTTTTCAGTTTCTAAGCTATTTATTGAGAAATCACAGAACAGTGTTGACAATAAATTTCCGCGCTGAATGATTCTGTGCGCGAGCGATCTGCGCGTGATGTACAAGCTTTTTTGATGAAATCTTTGAAGGAGATTTCATAAGTTCTTTTCATAAGTTCTTCCATTTTTGGAAACGGAGTGTAAATGTGGAAGTCCTTCAAAGATTTCTCATCCTGTTGCGCCCTCTATAGGACCAGCGACTAGTCGACGTCAAGCTTAAAGCGTCCTGGCAGAGCATCGAAGTCGACTAGTCGATTAGTCGGTGCAACCCCTACTGAATAACATCAGTTACATTAACACCACATCAGCTTGCGCCATCTAGAGTTTCATGACTAAACTATATATTTAGTGCCACTAGTAGCACAGAAATGACAGCACAGCTTTCTGAATCAGATAAAGACAATGTCAAGCTTAAAGCGTCCTGGCAGAGCATCGAAGTCGACTAGTCGATTAGTCGGTGCAACCCCTACTGAATAACATCAGTTACATTAACACCACATCAGCTTGCGCCATCTAGAGTTTCATGACTAAACTATATATTTAGTGCCACTAGTAGCACAGAAATGACAGCACAGCTTTCTGAATCAGATAAAGACATGCATATTCTGAATCTGAAGCTGCCTAGATGTGGGTGGCTGTTCCACAAAAGACAGCTACATCTGTAAATAACAACTGTCCTTCATCAGTCTCATACGCCTTACTGCTCAGCTCACAAATAAAGAGTGAACGCTACAAAGAAATGCCATTTCCAGTCTTGTCTATAAGTGATGCTAGCACATGAAAAGCACGTCTGAGGATAAATAAAAGGCTTTTAAAATGTTGTACATAAACTCTCTAGTTCCCAGTTCTCTTCCTTTATTGTACACAGGGACTGAAAATAGCAGATGGAGAAACAGAAAAAGACAGCTCTGTGTCTTAAGAAAGCACATGAAATGGCTGGTGGCCGACTTCACACGTGCATTGACTAAAAATGAATTAACACCAATTTTGGTCGTGCCTCGCATTGTTCTACAACTGGTGGGCTGCTTGGGGACCCCGTGTTGTCTGACAACATTTGGCGGAGCTTTTGAGATAAAATGCTGCTTTTATATTTGACTGCGATATGAAAGGCGTGGAGGAAAATCACACGCACGCTCACACAAACATGCATAAACGCATACAGGAAGGGGCTGAAGCCATTTTGTAAAATAAACAGCTCCCCTAATTAGCAGAGGCTGTTAATTGTGGTGGTATGGATAATTGTTTGCCTTAGTATGCGTCTGAATGCTGCTGTTGATTATCTATTAACCCCAGGCCGGCGGATGGGTGTTTGAGACAGGTGCGCAAGAGTTCCCACAGGTGCTCCTCTGCGACGAGACAACATTGCAACCATCCTTCCTTTGATTCGCTTAATGGCTTTTATTGTCTCCGTGTTCAATGTGCGTTCCCCGTGGTGCTTTGTGTTCATAATCACTCAATATTTTAATAACCGAGAACAAGTTCTATTATGCTGACGTGAGCTTCGCTACTTAACGGAGGAAGCAGGGCTGCTGTTTTACCAATAATAATGACAAACACAGTGGCAATCTGTAAATTAGCAAGTTTTTGCGGCATATCTCGAGTCTTTTGTGCTTGATGAGTGCATTAGTTCAATAAATACGCTTTTCTTTTAATGTCTTGGCAAATACATGTGTAAATAATGCTTTTAACCACTAATCTGCGGCATCATTTAAGAATCTACTGAAAGTGCACAAAAACACTACTTTAAAAAGGGCTAAATAAAACAATTAGCCAAAAAAAATGCTAGGGGAGCCATAAAAAGGTTAATTTATTGACCTTATGGCTTTTAAATGACTCCAAATTTGCATGGAGAGACAGTTCCAACACATTCTATATAACTGTCTGGACAGATACAAACAATCCTGCTACTATAATTTAAATATATACATATATTATAAATATAGTACTGGTTTTAACGTTATATAACACATTTACTGAGTATTTGACAATATTACCATTAGATTTTTTTATTCTGCTCTCAAAAATAGAGAATTATGAGATTAATGGCAAATCTGTATTTAGTTTTGTGAGGATTATTAAACATTAATAATAATACATACACATATATATATATATATATATATATATATATATATAAATTGGACGTCTAATTAAGATATGGACTTCATGCCGTATGAATCTGTGCAGAAGGAAGTCTTTGTTCCTAAAGAGTAGCTATTTGAACAGTTGAAGTACAGTATGTTGAGCTCTGAGTCACTTCCTGTGATTTAACATTTTCGCTGTTAAAGCGCTTCTGAGAACAAATCAACCTCAGCAAGGTTCAGCTGTCCAAAGGCATAACATCACAGTGACCCGTGAGTTTTCTTCAATGGACCAAGTAAAGCCCAGTTTAATAAAACCAAAACAATGGCCAGTTTCACTACTACCTCACTGCATTATTCAGATGTAGCAGAGCTCAAGGTCTTACCACAAAGGAATAGAGTTGAGAAGAGCGTGTCTGGAGCTCTGGCTTACACTCCCCTACGCACAAATGGACCGGGCCGGGTTTACTGTCTGTGGGAGCTGCATCCATCTCACACACAATCCTGAAAAAGAAGAAATACACAATGATATTTTACATTTTAACCTTGGTTTCAATGAAAGTCACCTAAATGGATAGAAATCTTCATTATCACAACTTCTGTTCACTCAGTCCCCTTGATCTGGATTACAAAGCTTAATGTTTCTGGACTGACTCCAGAGTGAGGAAGCAAAGCATTGGAAGTCATCTCCAGTCCTGCCGAGTGATCAGTATGTGACTCTTCCTCTCTCTCCATTGATTTCCTCTTGATCTCAATGTAATTTCTGCTTTGGTTCCTTGATTGCTTTAGCGGACACATTCCATTAGCTGAATTGACAAGATCGCCCTATGGGAATGCCGATGCATCATATATTTTCATACTGGTTTATTTAATTTGTCCACTAACCTAGTAGTCAAATAGTGGACATGCATACATCACCAGAGAATTCTGTCATTTTTATTATTTTCTTTTTCTGAAATTGTAAATTACATCATGGAATAAAATGGCAGACTAGTTTGGCTTGCTACTGTATGGCTTATTTCAAAGCTAGCATTTCATGCATACTAAATACACAAATAATATTTTCACAAGATTTGACAAAATTATAGTTTGGAAATGTCAAACAATAAAACTGTTTTGCTCACAAGTGATATTCCCCTTGACTTGTTCTTTTGTTTTCTAAACACATCACAAGTCTCTTATTTAATCTCAAACTCTTCATTGACACTGTTGTCACACTGGAATAAAAATTTCATTGGAGCAAAATTTTTAGTGTGGTGGAAATGACATCACAACTAAGGGGGATGTAATTTTTTTTTTTTTACTTTATTAAAAAATATATATAGAAAAAATAAGTATTAATATGGTGTATTTATCTCTTTATTTATATGATCACAGTTTTAAACACACACATACAGTGGGTACGGAAAGTATTCAGACCCCCTTAAATTTTTCACTCTTTGTTATATTGCAGCCATTTGCTAAAATCATTTAAGTTAATTTTTTTTCCTCATTAATGTACACACAGCACCCCATATTAATAAATAAAAATAACAATCAACCCCTGGGAAATTTAAGTGCCTGAAGTTGCAGAAACATCCATATACGGAAAGCCAGTGACGCCCAGCACAAATCAATACAGCGTTATCATGCACTCTGATCAGGGAGCAGATCGATGTTGCTACATCATACGGGCTGATCAGGTATCGGCTTCACGGAAGGGTGGCCAGATCAAATGACATTATAA
>NW_015642789.1:1118361-1159117 GCF_001515625.1 Sinocyclocheilus rhinocerous
CAAGGATGCAGCAAAATTTTCCAAAAGATGCAAATATAAATGATGTTTTAATAAATAAATAAAAAAATATAAAATAAATAAAAATAACAATCAACCCCTGGGAAATTTAAGTGCCTGAAGTTGCAGAAACATCCATATACGGAAAGCCAGTGACGCCCAGCACAAATCAATACAGCGTTATCATGCACTCTGATCAGGGAGCAGATCGATGTTGCTACATCATACGGGCTGATCAGGTATCGGCTTCACGGAAGGGTGGCCAGATCAAATGACATAATAAAAACACAGCCCACTGACTGGCCCTCAAACGAAGTAAATATGAAACCGACATGAGAATTCAAATCTGAGTTGAAAGCACGCGGGGGCGGGTGTGCTGCAATCGATGTTTGGGTGATATCGAGTGTTTGCATCATCAGGGATGACTGTCGGAACGCATGCGGCGCAGACTGCGTGATTGTGGGCGTGATGTGGCTTCCTGCGGTGAGTCTTGACAGGTTCGGCAGACAGCGTTCACAGCTGTTCGCAGCGCACATTATGCCCTCTCAATCACTCTGAGTGGAGGACTTTCACTTCTAAGGCAATTAAAGTTGGTAAAAGTTGGAATGCTCAATCATTGCTGCTGCGTGGTGCAGGTTTGGCTGGAGAGCTTTGGAAATTAGCAGGCAGATGTTGTTATCACACCATTTTGTGGATGAAAAAATGCACCTTTCTCCATTGATAGCCATTCAAAAGTAGACATGTAAAGGTGCAGTCACATTTACCTTTGTTCATGAATTTTTGTGCTTGAAAACCAGTCATTAATATAGGAATCCATGTGATTGGGAATTTCGAGTGAGGGCGCAAGATTCCTCACACAAATTAAGTTGGTCACGTGAATTTGCCATGTTGAGCAACAGAAAGTTACTTGGTTTGAAAGTGACTTCTATGTGAGCTGTGCTTCATCCATTGCTACACCACTGACAATAAACAATGGACCTTTTTGTGACCGCAACCTAATACAAGTGTGTGCTCATACTCTAACATATTATGTTACTTATATAAAAAAGGGGAAAAATAAATAAAAATAAAATAATCTACAGCAAGCTTGGGTATCTTAAGGTGTACAAGTTTTGTATAAAACGACCAGACAGGACTGTTGTAACACAGATATTTGCTTCCCATTTCCGTCTGTGGGTTTGATGGGGTCCAATGGCGCATTCTCCGTTTCCTCGTGACACCCCTTCGCCGCGCCATACAAATGAATCCAGCTCGGCTTCGTCCCGCTCGGATTAAACTGCTGTCAGAAGAGAGAAGGGCTGACAAATCTCCCTCCTACAGCCGGCAGCACGCCACACATTTCAATTACCGCACGTTTCCCCCATCGCTCCGTCTGTCCCCACCTCAGCGGCAAAGAGAGGCGCTGTGGAGACATACTCCACCTGCACGCAGACGCTATGCGCTATTGATACCCCCTTACAACATGATGGCATAAATTCTTGAAAGCCAAATGTTCAGAATGCCTGTGTACAATAAGGTCGAGGTGAGTTTTAATGCAACGTAGAATCGCATCACATTCTGTTGAACTGGACATGGTGAATGCTGACATCTGTTTCTCTCAAGAATAAAGATGGTAGGATACAGTGATACAGTGTCCTAGTAACCCAGTGCTAGCAACACTGGGTTATTATAGTCAACTAAAATTAAAACCATAAAAAAATTGTTACTTAAATTTAACTGAAATAAAATAAATTAATAAAAAAAAACTTAAACTTATTTTATTTCTTCTAGTTCTCATTTTCATTTAGGGATTTTGTACATTTGTAATCAAAATGACTAAAACTTTAAAATTAAAATAAATAAAAAAACGAATTCAAAATATTAATGAAAACTATAATACTGTAGTATCTCAATAATATGCAGTTAGCTGTCAGTTCTGACATTTTTCTTGAGCAAAAGACAGTAAGAGTGACGGATAATGAGGAGTGTATTACGTGAAGAATAAAGAGCACTAAATACATCCTAGGTAATTTACATTTACATTTAGTCATTTAGCAGAAATTACATTATCAACTAAATTAAACTAAATTAAATTACAATTACATCCTAGGTAATTTAAAGCTGAAATTATTTTGTTGTTAATATGCTTTCTTCTATCACATTTTAATATGCAGAGGCAACTATAACTAAACCTGTAGGTTGAGTTCTTCAAAGTGTAAACACTGTGGAGATTTCAAAACATCTTTGTTTAAGAATTCTGACAAGCTTGACACAGCAACAGCTCAACCAATGACATGAGTTTGGGGCTGTTTGTCTGGCCAATCAAAGATGAGGGGAGTGTTTAAAGGAAACCTGCTTGAAAACAAACATCATTTTTGCAATTCTGTAATGCTAGTGTGCAGAAATGACACATTTCACCTTTTAACCAAAAGTCCTTTTCTTAATCAAATAAAAATTTAGACAAAAAAGCTTTTTTTTGTGAAAAATGTGACCTACTGCAGGCGGAGACCAACCCAGGTCTGTCTGGACTCTAATTAGGGCTTGTTTCTGCTTCACAGGAGCCCTGGTCACTGCTGACAACTAGCCCTTCAGACAGAAATGTTTTCCTGCCATTGTTAAGATGTTTTTGTCAGATAAGACAGACTCAGTAAAGCATAAAGGAGAAGACCATGACCAACCCTGTCTTTCATACTTAGCCCTGATTGGTTGCTTTACGTTTGTGACATCAAAGCCGTGTTCATTGGATCCTGTGTGTGTTTAATGGACTCATCCTGCTGTGCTTTAAAGTGAACTGGATGAAAACCCGAGGTGTTTTTTCCCATGAAACAGCTTCTCAGTATGTGTAATGTAGGACATTATCTTTTCCAGCTCTTGCTATTTTGAGAAAGATTAAAGATAAGCTAAACCAGTTTTTTCCATTTTAATCTCAGACAGAGTTTTACAGCTCTACGGTCACTCACTGTTCAGCAATGATGTAGCCGTTTTCTTGTGGGGTGCACTGGATTCCCGCTACCTGCACGTTGTTGACCATGTCTGAGAAGGACAGACCCAGGTTCACACCACGGATGGTCACTCTGGTGCCCCCTTCTGGTGGTCCGGCCACTGGGGTCACCTGAAATGAGAGAGGAAGAGTCAGTGATTCATTAAGTGATTGATTCATTTAGTGAATCATTCAGTCAGTCATTTTTTTTGAAAAACTTGAATATTTTGCTATAAAGTAAAAATATATTATACACCACCATTCAAAAGTTTGGGGTTTAAATATTATTCTAATTTAAAATAACTGTTTTCTATCTTAATATATTTTAAAATGTAATTTAATTCTGTAATGGCAAAGCTGAATGTTCAGCAGCCATTATGCTACTTTAGTGTCACATGATCCTTCAGAAATATTCTGAAATGGTATTAAAAAATGTTTTTATTATTAATGTTGAAAACAGGTGTGAAGCTTAATATTTTTGTAGAAACCGTGATCCTTTTTTCAGTGTTCTAAATAGAAAGTTTAGAATAACAGAATTTATTTCAAATAAAAATATTTTGCAATATTGCAAATGTATCTACTGTCACTTTTAATCAATTTAATGCATCTATGCTGAACAAAAGTATTTCTTTTCATACTTTTTTGAATGCTAGTGTATATATAACTCATACTAGTTTGGAATGACATGAGGGTGAGTAAATGATGACAGAAGATTCAGTTTTGGGTGAACTATCACTTTAAAGATTGAACATTTGAAATGTTTTAATGCAAAAACATCAGGAAAGACACAAATATATACCTGCATAACACACAGAGACATAATTAAGTAAGTTAACACGCATAAGCCTTAACTAATTAAAGGTCTCCAAATGAACCTTTTAAAAGGCTTCCTTTTAAAGATAATTGTTCCTTGCATTGTGTTTCACTTTAATAGCACCAAATTAGATATCAGTAAAACTCATTGTAGCAACTTCCTATCCTATTAAAGTTGCAAAGTACACTGAACAAAATTATAAATGCAACACTTTTGTTTTTGCCCCCATTTTTCATGAGCTGAACTCAAAGATCTAAAAATTCTCCAGTCAAGACTGCAGCAGATCTGCATGCTGTTGCCACAGGCAATAAATATATCACAAGGCCATTTTAGCCCTAGCCTTATGTACTCTCATAAAATACAATATGGGCACTCAGCGTGACCTTGGCTCTGGGTGCCAAAAAGCCTTCTGTGCTGTTAAAGCCCAAGAGAAGCTGAGCCCTGGACCCTCTCCAGATCCAAATATCACTGAGAGAGAGAGAGAGAGACAGGGCGACGGACAGAAGGCCACATGCACAGTTCAGCCATACACAATCAATAAAGCATTTGTTTTCAGTCATGTGGAAGAAAAAACCAACATGATCAAAGCAAGAGCATCTTCTAAGTGTGCCTGTTTACTGATCTGAGAGCAGTGTGGTGCAGGAAGTGAACTAGATCCTGCAGTCGCTCAACAGGAGGAGTGTGACGGTGAGAGTTTAGGGGACATTAATTGGTTGGGACGTAAAGTAAGTGTGTCACTACTAGTGAACCTTAGGGTGGAAGTTTATGAATCTTTTATTGCTTCTTAGACAAGACTGGAACAATAAGAGAAAGAATGGAATGCTATATATATTCATATCAGTACGAGTCAGCATCAGACTGACTATATCTAAGACAAACTAACTACAGAAAACTAAATAAACTTCTGAAATAATACAGACCTGATACCAGAACACAATGTGGATATGATTTATGCATGTATATACTGTATTCTACTTTAAAAAAGCATAAATGTTACAATTACATGACTTCATGTTAAATAGAGCACAAAACATTTATTTAGCATATTTAATCTACTGTTATGTAATAGATTTCAGCAGTATATTTAAATAATTATACATGGGAAAAAAAGGTTTTATATTACTTTTGTCGCATACTGCACATTTGGACAAACAAGTTTGTGTTTCTTGTGAAATGCAAAAATAAAATAAAATAATGTATGTAAAAAAATGAAATAATAAAAATAAAAATAATATTATTATTAAAATAATAATATAATATAATATAAAAATTAAAACGGTATAGCTTAAAAAAAAAGTATAATCTGGACTTCATCTACATTAAACACTGTGAGGTTATGTATTTAAACATTTATGCATTCTTCATGGTATTCATTTTTTAAAATAGTATGCAGTATATACTGTAAACCACAGAAAGCAGTACCACTATTCAACTCCAAACATATTCACATCTTCTTTACAGATTACATATATATCCTTACAGACATACTCTTATTATTTATGCTCTAAATAATAAAACAATCAAGTAAATAAATGACTTGATAATGAAAGGATGGTGGAGTGTACATTGGCGGCAGTGCTTTCATCTGTAGATTAAATCTCATCAGCTCATGTGATAATAGTCTGGGCGTCAGATTCCAGCTTCACCCCGAGTGCGGTGCTGTTCTGACTAGCCATTACAGACATCAAATGGGCTTTATTCATAGAGCATAAATATCTCTCGCACTGACTCAATACTTCAAAGTCTCGTCCACCCACTCAGAGGTGAAAGCGCTGCCTTGTTTGACCCAGAAGTCGGCCTCCTCCACCACACAGCTACTGGTTCCAGAGCTACAATTTGTGCACGTCTGCAATTTCACCATCATTACAAAAGTGACTGTCTGGATTCCAGCCACCGAATGACAATGTAGACTTCTTGAGAAGATCTTCAGAGTTCTCATGGGTTGTTTGGCTTTGAGTTATACGGACACATGCACACAGACACAATCCCAGCCACGGGCCAGTGTCATGTCTTAAGAGTGTCTCAGGGACAAACAGGAAGTCTCTTCATTCTTAATGCTTGCTTTTCAAAAAAAAGCAGAAGTCTGGATGCTCCTTACCTAACATGCACCTGGGCATCATGTTCTCTTGCAGGTAAAAACTGTTATTGTGCGCTGCAGACGGTTTGGAATGGTTCTTTCATTAAGTAATGCAGAATGCTTAACACCAGCATGTTCAAGTCTAAATGGGATGCATTTCCTGTCCTCAGAGGGTTTTCACGCACTCAATTGCTGTGTATAATTAGGAAGCTGTAATGAAAGTGTGCAGCGGGAGGACGAAAGGTGTGATTTGTTCCTGGGATTGGAGTCTTTTCAGCTGATTCAAGCACGTCCTAAATTCACACTGAGATGCAATTTATGGGCTTGATAAAACTCAGCTTATGACTTGTTTCTTGCTGCATAAACTGCACACTAAACACTTTATTTGCTCTTAAATGTCCCCGTGGTTGGCTGCGATAAAGCCTGAAAAGGGAGGGGAAAAGAAAAGAGGGCCTTGGTTTGAACTTCAGCCAAGAAAGCGAGTGTTTAAGCAAAGAAAGCAAGGAATAAGGGACTTGAAAGTGGTGCATCCGGTTTAAAATTGGAGTTTGTGGTTGAGTGAGTCGAGCTGAATGCTCTTCTGTAAATAGACATGTGACTTTGTGGAAAGGCTGTGTTGTACTAGACAAGCGTTGTAGCTCTGATGGGAGAGAAGGTTCTATCAGGCTCAATATGATTTATTCATGATGATTTTCATCGTGGATGGTCTCTCTCCCTGTCAGTGTCGAGCTGTGTGCACCAGTGTGTATGTGTATTTAGGACATTATTTCCTGAGGCTTTGGTCCATGTTTTGAAACAAATTCATGGATGGTTGCAACTGCATTTCTACATGGCCCGTGACATTCGCTGACCGGGAGATCCTTGCCCCCCAAATCCCAACTATATATAAATAGTCTATATTAGATTTTGAATATTAAGCTATATTACACGTATTTTAAATTTGTGTCGTATTTATAAAAAGTAATAATCAGTAATAATCAATTACCCAAAAACAACTCAAAACCAAAACATCAATACTGATATAAAACTGCATTAAATGTCCAAAGTTCAAAAAGATTTTCATGGCTGATCCAAGATCAGTTCTGTGAAGCATGAACTGACACCAACCTTTTCCATGACTGAGCTACTAAGGAGAGGCTCAGAGACCATCTGAAGCAAAGAGTGACGTCAAGACCAGCTTCAAGTTCATCCACATTCATTTGATGCTGAACCCTCGGCTTTCACTGAGGACTTAAGCCTCATTAATATTAATGATTCTTTAGAGGAGGGATAGAGTGCTGCTTAATAGAAGCGTTAATCATTCATGACTGTCATTTTCTTGTAGGCAGATCTCGCTAATGTCTATGTATTTGCACAAATCAGCTTACGAATGTCTATATTCAGACAAAAACACACAGGAAATAACATAACTAAATTAAGAACAAAAGACAATCGTGGAAACAACTGCTTGGCAGAGCCTCTGTTAAACAACCTTAGTAAAAATAATAAAAAAATAAATAAAAACAAAATACAAAAATAAGATAAAATACAAAAACAGCGCAATTTAACAAAAATAAATACATTATGAAGTTGTCATTAAATAAAAGCCTTTCAGCTAAAGGTATAACATAAATTGTGCAACAAACATAAATGCATACACACACACACACACACACACACCAATACACCAATAATGCTCCGTCAACAACAGAAGCTGTTCATAACCTTAATTTGCCCATTTATCCTGAATGAAAACAGACAGGAGGAAGTCATAACCTTTACTTTTTAATTGGTTGGTGTGCACATGGGGCAACAGCTTGTGATATGCAGACTGAAAACAGCCACATGAATCAATGAATTCCATGAATCAGGTACTTTAAACACAGAGCACTGGTGCGTTACCTAAACTAATTAAACATCATGTCTTCCCTCATTCTCCCAGCAGACACACACACACACACACACACACCTCTCACAGTATGCCATCAACATTTCAACATTGTGTTAATTACAAGAAAACGTGAGATATTGGCAGCTAAAGTGAGTACGACTGACGATGAGAGTGGCAGAGAAGCTGAGACAGAGAGAGAGATATTACTCGCGATATACATAGCTCACATTTCTCTGAGAGTCTATGAATAGCAGAATCAATAAAGAGCTCAGTCAGACTACAGAGTAGAAATATGTGAGGATGGAGACTCCTCCACACAACTCTGTGTGTGTGTTCATTTGTCTGAATTATGAATGATGTAGAATACATATTTGTATTGTATACTTTCATCAGAAAAGCATTTACTCCAGTCTTCTCTTCAGTGTCGCATGATCCTTCAGAAATCATTCTAATATGTTGATTTGGTGCTCAAGAAACATTTTTATTATTGTGCTGCTAAATACTTTAGAGGAAACAGTGTTGCATTTTTTTCAGGATTCTTTGATGAATAGAAAATTCCAAAAACAGCATTTATTTGAAACCGAAATGTCTTTACTGCCACTTTTGATCAATTTAATGCGTTCTTGCTGATTAAAGTAAACAAAAATTCTACTGACCCCAAACTTTTTAACTGTAGTATACATATATGGATATATATACAGTCATATATATAATATTCAGTGTATGAAACTTGAAAAACATAAACAGAGGTCTGCGTGAGAATATCTGTTAGGAAAAATATATATAATGTAAAATAAAATTTTGCTTTTCTTATACATTTATATGAAACATACATATAAATATATTATAAATAATTGTTTTTTAATTATATTAAAAATAGTTTATTTTCTGTATATATAATTTTAGAGATCTCTGGAACACTTCACTCTGATTGGTCAATTGTGGCATTCAACATTCAAATATTGGACAGCTGACTGTACATTATCTATATGATATATTTCTGCCATATGTGTCCCAAATGAAATCAAGTATTACAGAAAAACAGAGCGAGGCCTGTATAGTATATGGGACCCACCTCAGTGATTCGAGGGTTGGTGCACTTGACGTTTGTGCTGGCGAGGTGAAGCCAGCGGCTGGTGTAGGGGTTGGACATGGGACAGTGCTGGCGTAGGGTACAGCGGCCCTCCATACTGCACCAACCACACTGGAACTTCCTCTCGGCCTTCAAACACACGCCGCAGCTGTCCCTCTGAGCGCCACACTTATACAGGTGCACTGTGGCATACAAGTAGAAATTAGTAAAGTGTTTTTAAATGAATGCTGCAATAAGGTTTTTGTTTGGTGTAAAAAGTTACAAGTTTTGATAAAGTTTTTTGACTTAGGTTGACCTATCTGAGCTATTGATGTATCAAGGCTGATGAAATCATGAAGCTCAGCACAACTGTGATGCTTAAGAGGTTTTGCTAAGCATGAGAAAAGTAGCTTCAGACTTTCATTTTTCTATAAAACCATGGAACGAATAATAATCAATCCGATCAGCCACCTCAAATTATACTTAGGGCAGAATGATTCTGGGAGAATCAGACAGGTTCCAGAGTTTTGGCTTATAAACACATTATTTTCATGGGTTTCTTTATGTGTTACCTTTGATGTTCTCAGGATTGTCAATGATGAAGTTTCCATTCCACACCACTGAGAAATCCACCGGCAGCTCACTGATCCTCATCCCTTCATACAGATACTGCAGTGAGACGAAGAGATGGAAAGAGGTTACAACATTTTCCTGACAGTGTAAACGCTGAGATAATGTAAAGTTTATGAAATTTAGTCTTTGCCTTTGTCAATTATTGATTACAACATGCAGCCAAAAAGTGAACGAATAAACAGCAGAGTACACAAGCAAATAACACGAGAGAGAAAAAGAGAGCAAAAGAGAGGTGGTTTGACTGTATTAGTGCTCTTATTGAGTTACTCCAGACTTGCATCATCAGTCTGAGCAATAAGGAAGACTTTCAACACACAGCTTGGACACTGAGCTCCAATCGCCTTCATCTCTACTTACATTGTGTGTGTGTGTATATTCATTTGAAAGATAATGACAAAAAGAGAGTGAAAAGTGGCGGTAGAAAAGTAAAATATCTTACATTTAATGCACTTTAAGTATCAACTTTGTAAGTATCAACTTAATTTTTCCTTAGGACCAACAAATGGCAAGTGTTGATGTACATTAAGAGTACTGTGTTTTAAAAACATGTAAACAGTGTAGCTCAAATCTTTTAGGTTTAGAAAGAATCCAATGAGAAATGTTTCAGCTCTTATTGAGACTTAATATCTTGGCAAATATGAGCTCAATTTGAGATGTCTTCTGAAACTCACATCATTGAGCCAGTAAGTATAGCTCAGATGATTTGGTCTGGGAAGAATTGTATAAGAAATGTTTGAGGTCATATTAAAATCTTGAACTTTCGATTGCACACTTGTTCCCATTTCCTGGCAAATCTGAGCACAGTTTGAGACACTGTTGAGATCTCTTATGAAACTCAGGAGTCTTTCTTATGAGAAAAAAACATGAGACTTAAGCATAGGTCTCAGTTTGTTCTCAATAAAATCGAATTGATGTCTAAGAGAAATAATTGAGATAAAATGAGATTTCATTATGACCTTTCGCATGAGTACACATGCAAACCCAAACATACCGAGCTGTTCTGGCACTGTACGCTGGAGCTGTTGAATCTGAGCGCCGTAACTCTATGACTGACTCCTTGTATGTGTAACACACACTCGTAGCCGCGCTGACCCGACTGAGGTTGTGGAAGGTTCCGAGCTTTTAGTGTGATGGGCTTCACCTCCCCCGCCGGGATCAGGATCTCCTCAGAGCGGACCAGTTGAGGACAGTCCTAAAGGAGTGAAGGGAGTGAGAGGTGAACAGATAGTCAAGACAAACACGTGCAAACACATAGAATACTAAACCATTCAAGTGTACTCAGCAGAGAACATGAAAGCTGAATTGAAAGAGCCTTATAGAAACATACAGTGTACTGAAGTGTGTGCAAGAAATGAACACACTTCAGCTTCAGTTCCCACACACGCTTCCCCATGATCACATACACACACACACACACACACACACACACACAGCGAAACCTTAGGTGCTCTTTAAAAGCAGGTTGAAGTGTTACTCTCTAAAAGCTGTGTGTGGAGATGATGTGCACTAGTAGGTCAGCCTGTGAGAGGTGTCCCTAGTGTTTCTCTAATACCACACTTAGTTACACACACACACACACACACACACACACACACTTTAAAATGAAGCTAAAAACACAGTTACATACTATATGTAAATAGGCAAGTGCAATGCAGGCATGCAGTCCTGTTGAAAAATAAATTAAAATAATAAAAAGATACACTTTCAGATAAACTATAGAACAAAATAAATAAATTACGAAGGCATCAATTAAGCAAATGTTGCATCTTTCACTTAATTATAACTTAATTTGTGCAACAAACAAATACACACACACTTTAAAATGAAGCTAAAAACACAGTTACATACTATATGTAAATAGGCAAGTGCAATGCAGGCATGCAGTCCTGTTGAAAAATAAATTAAAATAATAAAAAGATACACTTTCAGATAAACTATAGAACAAAATAAATAAATTACGAAGGCATCAATTAAGCAAATGTTGCATCTTTCACTTAATTATAACTTAATTTGTGCAACAAACAAATAAACAGTTGTTTTACTTAAATGTATAAAGTGTCAGATTTAAAAAAAAATAAAATACAATAAAATAAATTAGTGCTATTAACAAGAAGAAATAAATTATGAAGGCAACATTAATTAAACAAATGTTGCATCTTTCACTTAAAAGTATAAATTAATTTGTACAACAAATACGTTGTTTAATTTATATATACTTGAAGTTGTTAAAATAAATATAAAATAAATAAATGTTTTATTTATATATAGGAAAATTGTCTTCCTTTTACAGAAAATTGTTTTTTAATTAAAATGTTTCTTTTATTTATTAACCACTATTGCCCTTGAAGATTTCCACACAACCTTTTGTTCTATTTAGCTAATTTCTTGGACAGCAATTTTCTCCCTAAAGTATAAGGTTAACACACACACACACAAAGGCATACACAAACGCATATGTACTCAAACATACACTTACATGCAAGCCTGCACACACAAAAATGCAAATGCACATGTACACACACACACACACACACACACCATGACTGATGGTGCACCGTAAGGAGTTTTTTCCTGTGTAAGTGTGTATTTATTTTGTGCATATGGCTGTGTGTTAATAAGTGGGAAGTCTGTGTGTGCTGCGAGGGAGAATATTCCGGATATCGACTGCTAATTGCTCGCTGTGAGAGGGTGAGCAAGTGTGTTTACCACCTGACAGGGTGTAATGTAGCACATTGATCAGCTGAACACCTGCAAATGCACACACACACGCACGCACACACGCATGCTCTCTAGCGAGGCGACCGTCGACTTCACACACACTTTTTCAGCAGCTATTATTGGAAGCTCTTCCCCAGAGGTTTGTGATCCTGTAGATTTGCTACTGAGAGACTCTAACCTCAACACACAGTTTGTGTATGTGTTTGTGTGTGTACCTCAGAGGCGTTGACGCGTCCCTCCTGGAAAGAGCAGCTGGAGGGGTCGTGGGTGCAGAGGTTTCTGTACTTGCACCAGTGGCAGCGGAAAGAACTGGTCACACAGGAAAGACACCTAAACAGATGGAAAGAGCGAGAATAAAGTATTATTACCACTCAGATGATGTCCCTGATTTATGATCCAAAGCCCTTTTTTGAGGGTACTGTGAAAGTAGTCAGCATAAAACGTAGCTCTGGGTTTTAGATTAGCAATGGGGAGCAGGTTGTGCCTTTGAGACCAGCACTGCTGTGTCCTTGACCTTTGCGGCTTAATGCTGAATAAATTAAAAGTGTGCTGTAAAAATTTGCATGTGCCACTGAAACCCACTGCGCTGTGCCACTGAAACCCACATACAGATGTACTGCGGCTCTGCAAAGGTTAGAACTCAGACGTACTATTATCACTGGTATTGAGACATACAGACTTTATTAAGACATATAGTCGTGCCGTGATATATGATTTGCATTAGGACTACATTGTCTGTGAGTGAGACAGTGGACTGCCTGAGTGAATATGGAATGATCTTAAAGAAAATGAGACGCAATCTAACTCTAATTGCAATAATTATAATACTAAGTATTCTAATAGTTAGTGAGAGTAATTGTGTTTTATAGTCCTTCTAGAAAGAAAAGTCTAGTCTATAAGTTAAATGGACATTTAGAAGAGAGCCTGTTTACATCAAGTCCAATGCTGCTAACCAAAGTAACTAGTTTTGCCTTTGATAATACTTGTGTTAACTGTAGCCCAAAAAGAAAATGGTTTGCATTCTCAAAATAAATAAAATAAAATGTATTATATATTATTTATAATATTTATATCCTGCAAGTATAATGCTATTTTATATTATTCTGAATATTGGAAAATGTTGAATATCACAATATGAAAATTGTTGAAGATTTATATACAGTACATATAAGTACAAAATATTTTGAAACATTTTATGCACCAAAACATTTTGCATTAGGACCAATACAGAACTTATGACTCTGATTTCAACATCTGAACAACAACAACAATCTAGCCAAGGCAGTATAAAATATTCTGAAACTTAATTTTCAATTAAACATGGATCATAACATGATATTTACACAATCGTGTAAAGGAGTTCGCAATCCACTTAAGGGAAATGGAATGTTATTTAATTTACAGATATAGTGAAGTGTTTGAATGCACAGCTATTTTTGGTTGTTATTCAGCCATTCACGGTATGTTAATTGCGAGCACCGTCTCACGGGAACAACGTGAGGTTAAGTGTTTCATTTAAGGCCAAAATTGACATAAACCAGGGTTGTGATCTTGTATCGCTTCACTTCCTGTGCGCCATCTCTATTTAGTTGTATAATCAGTATTCCAGTATGCAGTAGGCAAACAATGAGAGAATACAGCCATACATTACGAGCATGTGTGTTTGCATGTCTCAGTGTGCGTGCCTGCAGCGGTAAGCTCTCTATTCATCATTTATATGCAGATGAGCACAGCTTACAAGAAAGAGCACGTCCAGAATCCATAATACCAACACGTTCCAATAAACACTTACATCAGTCCCTCCAATTCAGAAGCAAAGCCATGCTAGGGCGAGCAGGCTTTGCTCTATTTGTAGAGGACCATGTCATATATTTGATGTTGAGGAATCTTGGAGATGCTTCTAGAGCTATAAACCTCTACAGCTCTTTGGCGTCCAAGAGTTTGTGTTTTCTGCTTGATGGTTAAATTATGCAGAAGGATTTATGCTAAAATATTCATCAGAGCCGGCTTGCCATTGGGCCACTGTGTTCAGATGGGCCAACCGGATTGGGTGGTGAGATTCATACAGCAATCGCGAGCTAAAAACCGATATACCACGGTGTACTTAATCACTCTGTTGGGAACTCAAGATAAATTAGAGCATTTCACAACTTTTGAAGAGAAAGGGAGAGTGGGAGGAAATTTGGTAAGGCTAAATGTGCCAGAAACTGAGCCAGGTTGAACACACAAGGAGGGGCCATTCTGCCTCAGATTACCCATAATCCCCTGTGGCACTGGCACAGAGGGCCAACAGAGCTCGGTGTGAGGTCTTCCACACGCAAGGGGTGCGTGTTCAGAGGGACTGGATACAGAGGGTTTGTTTGATTAGTTCCAGATCTATCAGATGCTCGGGTGACACTGCCGTGATAGAGCGAGGAAGTGTCGGGAATGGGGAGGGGAGCGAGTTTTTTGGCGCCAACCAATCAGCGCCCTTGGAAGCTACCTCTTCCTGAGCGTTTTAGAAAGCTTCCAGCTACTGGGGGGGCTCTGTGATCTCCTGCATCGAGCAGCATCTGTTCTCCGCAGAAGGCACGCATATGAAAGGTGGTTACAAACGCACACGAGAGGCTAGGAATATACGCTAAAGCACACATAAACACGCACAAGAGGGGAGTTTGGAGGCGCGGAGTGAACAAAGACACAAAGCTCGCTCAGACACAAGCGGTTGTTTATCAGTGGGCCTCCTGGAGAGTTGAGATGCAGTCGAACTCGCTCCTCTCTGATCAGCCATCACAGCAGATGAAGTGGAATTGAACTGTGACAGACAGCGATGCCTCCAGCCGGAGTGCCAAACCCACAGCACTCTTAGATTCAGCAATTCAGACATCTCAGCCTCGACACACTTGAGAAATGTTAAGCAATCAGCTAGCATTTGCCATAATGGATTCTTTTTATAGCCATGAGGCTTTCGCCAGTTACGGAAAAGTGCAGCCTGGGAGGGACGTGACACTGGCGTCCTGCAAAAAACGATTTGGAGAGTTCAAACTCGCTGTGAGAATCTGGTGCGCTGCCAGACGCAGCCTTGATAAACTCTTTGAATATTATCAAACGCCTGTGGGCCCGAAACATTCAGTTTTTCCGTGCTGCGTAACACTTTTGAAACATTCACAGCGTGCGGAGTGAGCTGGCTGAGTGCTGTGACACAACGCTGACACTCTACGACACAGGAAGTGAGAGAAATATCAGCAGGGTTGCGTATGTGGGATGAATAGCCTACATCATAAAGACAAATATCACAGCAACGCGCCCCTGGGTAGATGGTATGACACATCGTATATCTCATGATGTATCAGAAAAAGAATTCAGATTGAGTCGTAACGAGTTATGCAATCAAAAACAACCCTATGTAGTGTCAAGCAATTTAACCAAAGCCAGTTTATTTTCTAAAGACACATTCCTGGACTTTTTGTGTGACAGATTCACTTGTGAATGCTATTCCAAGAAAATAATTGTTTATCTTGAAAATCTTTAATAAAAATTCATATTAATCTTAATTATAACTTTGAATAAAAACAACTTGCTCTTCCTCTGAAACAACTTTCCTTTTCTGCTGGTGTCTGTACACCAGCAGAACTGTATGAGGCTTTCGCCAGTTACGGAAAAGTGCAGCCTGGGAGGGATGTGACACTGGTGTCCTGCAAAATATGATTTGGAGAGTTCAAACTCACTGCGAGAATCTGGTGCGGCGCCAGACTCAGCCTTGATAAGCTCTTTGAATATCATCAAAACGCCCGTGGGCCCGAAACATTCACAGTTTTTCTGTATTGCATAACACTTTTGAAACAATCACAGCGTGTGGAGTGAGCTGGTTGAGCGCTGTGACACAACGCTGATACTCTATGATACAGGAAGTGAGAGAAATATCAGCAGGGCTGCGTATGTGGGACGAATACATCATAAAGACAAATATCACAGCAACGCGGACCAGTCTGAAAAGAGAGCAAGAGAGTAAGAGTTGAGAACATTTCTGCCACATCGCATTCTGCTGTGTTTGGTTTGCCACCCTTTTTTCAGCTTGCTTCATGCTCAAGCTGTCTTCTGATTAATACTTGGCATTCCTCGCATCGTATTCTTACAGTCAAGTGGAGCCTCGAGCAGCTCTGCAGTGCGTGGCATCCAAACCAATATGAGCATATTTGGCTTTTTTTTTTGTGTTGAGACATGCTATTGTCACACAAAACACAGCTGAGCCCTGCTGTTAATGTGAAACAGGCCCGCGGGCGGCAGCATCGATGTAATGGCGGCGGAGCGGCTGGCAGCGCCGCAGAACACCAGCCAGGCCAATCCCGTTTGGCAGGGTGGCTGCGTGGAGAATGCCGATCGGCGTTCAGACCAAACGCTTGCGCTCGATAAGCAGCCAGCTCTTCAAACTCAAATAAGCACGAGCTCCATCCCAAACAGGCAGCGATTCAGCTAGCATACAATGTGTGGGAGTCAGCCGTGACCCGAAAGCACCACTTCCTCTTCTCTTGCCTCCTTCCCACCTGTTTCCGCTCCTCGTAACAGGGATGAACGGACTGAAAGGTAAAAGCTGGCTTTTTAAACATGTTTTTGCAGCATATGCCAAGGACAATAACTGGCATGCAATTCCCAAACGCCCAACCGTCTCGTGCCTTGCAGCTATTGGAAATAAACTAGGAATAGGATTGACCACACCCACCACTCAATGAGTACGTTTACATGGACAACAATAATCCGATTTTAACACGATTAAGACAATACTCTGATTAAGAATCTACCATGTAAACAGAGATTTTTGATGACCTTAATCCGGCTAAAGTCATATTCGAAGTAAACAGAAATTGAATTAAGACATGTGGAGTATTCCTATTTTAGTCGCATTATTGATGTGCAGTGTAGACATGTACACACCTTAATCACACTATTACCTGTACATGGCATCATCACGAAGACGGAACTATATGTTTACACGTGAAATTACGGAGGGGACGTCGGATGGCGTCACGCGGGGACGTAATGACGTGTGCCATTAATCGAACTATGTACTATAACATGTAAAACGGGAACATGAAAGGAATATTCTAAAAGCAACTCATGTAAACACCATAATCATAATATTGGCTTATTTAGAATAAGGTAAATAATTAGATTACTGATGTCCATATAAACGTAGTCAATGAATGGGTATTTCCACACATGATCGATGCTCATATGTTCCTATTAGGGATGGGCGATACCTCTTATTTTATTTTCGATCCGATACCGATATTTTCAAGCCCAGTATCTATATCGATACCGATACCTATAAACTAAACTGATCTTTTAAATTATTAAAAGAATATATTCAGTAATTATACTCACTTAATATTAGATTTTAAAGCCATGTTTTTTAACATTTCATAGACCTTTTTTGTTTACACTGTCAGAAATAAAATATACTATAATTGTATTTTAGCCCTTTACTGGGGCAGTAACCTCAAAGGTGCAACTATACCCCTAAAAGGGAGCATATTAGTACCATACAAGTATGCATGCTTTAAGGGTAGATAAGTTTCAAAGGTCCACCTTTTAGGGTACCTCATGAAAAATAAACATGGTGTTACATAAGTACTAAAATGTATTATTATTATTGTTATTACCATGGCAAATTTGTGGTTACTGCAGTTTCACTAAAAATACTGTGGTAAACAGTGGTTACAGTAATAAAACCATGGTTATTTTTTGTAAAAGGCTTCCAGGCTGTTGTACCCCTAAAGGCGAAACTTTAGCATATTTTTTTTTCTGACAGATTTATTAACAGCAATTACAGAACATAACACAATCCATCTGAACTTTTAACAACCAGTTTAAATAAATTTACTTGCACAAACTAGCCAATTCAAAATAAATATTACATGTACACAAAAGTTTGGGGCCAATAAGATTTTGTAATATTTTTTTAAGTCTCATGCTCAGGAAGACTGCACTTATTTGAACAAACAAACAAACAAACAGCAAAAGCGCAATAGTGTGAAATATAATATCTATTTTAATATATTTTAAAATGTAATTTAAAATGCATCTGTGATCCTATCGAGCCCGATTCAGCTAAGAGAGAAGCGGCAAATATGAGGCACCGAGGGATTAGATGACATTTACCTGAGGGAAGCCACTGATTGGATAACGTTCCCCCCAACAAGTGCATGGGGGTTGTGGGTAAACAGAGCTGTCATTTACTGTGGGCTGGGAGGGGATTATTGTGATTCAGATAATCACAACCAACTTCTGCCGCATATGCGGCCATCTGCTTCCCAACAGAGGTTAGACGGGAAGCACATGTAGAAATTTATCCATAGACGATTGTTAGCTTTTAAAAAAAATCAGTGTAATCTTGCTGTATAAGCGTTGCCAACAAACTGAATGCATATACAGTTACAGCATGCGGGTTTCTGTGGAACAGGATCCTCTACTTTTGGTTTTCCACACTGCGAACCGATTCCTGATTATATTCATAACCACAGATGACTCTAAACCTGATTGTTGATCAGCGTTCGGGAAGAACTCTCTCCCTTGAGCTATTATGGGTAGGGAGAGGGCAGAGGGCTCGTCACCTGTAATGGGCTTAAGTGTGTCTGAGAGCACGCCTGTAGCCCTGGGGCCGACCTGGGGTCGGTGTAGGCTCATTAGAGCCACAGTTGTACGTGGCTGGTGGGATCGATGGTGTGGCTTGAGTGTGAGTGCAGGCGGCACCGCTGAATGAAGCCCTCATTAGAAAGCGAGGCTGCTGGGTACGCTAGGGAGGGTCTATTAATAGAGCATCTATACAAGAGAATAGAGATCACCTCCCTGAGGGGAACAGGTAGACGGATGGATAAAGAAAAAACAAAAGAGATGCCAATTGATAGGGAAAGTTGAGTACATGGAGAGCAGGAGATATCAGAATTAAATCTATAAAATAGTGCATCAGTTTTAGTTTGAATAGTCTAGTATGAATAAATACCTTGATCTGTGGGGATGATGGGAACATCTTTAGCAGCAGGAGAAGTGCAGAGAATTTGATTCCCATCTACTCTGCCCTCAACCTCCGTCAGGTTCCCGAAGGAGCATGTGATTCCAGCAGAAAGATCCGGAACATCTGTCACTTTCACCAGCAGCTAGACCGAGGAAAGAAATCAGATTAGAACTGGAGTTTTCATAATTAAATAAAATAGTCAGAATTACTTTATACTATTGAGAGCCTTTATTGTAATGCATCTAGATATAGAAATTTACATTTTTTATTTTTATTAAATTATATATTTTTATTTATATAATAATAATAATCATAATTACAATTGTAATAATTTATGTAGTAATGTATATTACTACATATCACATATCACGTCACTTTTATATATAGAAGAAATTATATATATAAAATTATAGAGAGTGGGTAGGATGAGTACCACCGTCTCATGTCTGAACCATGAGTGCTATTCACCAAGCTATGGCTCTGAAAGAAGCTATTTATTACTGATCAAATAACCTCAGTCTTCTCACATGGGCAAAGTTCATTCGGCAGCACGCAGCAGATGGTCTCACCGCATAACAACAGCATAAACTCCAGCCATCATTATAGACTTAACCTTATAAAGACTCCTGCTCAAAGAGGGCATTTGACATTCCATCCGTTCTTTCTATAGCTTTGGACTACATCTCCTGCATTTCACACGAATGCTCTTGCACATCTTCTCAAAGCACACATGGCCCTCGGAAGTCATTCTCTGGGGGACCGGTGACACACAGGACGGAGCGCACAGGCTATAAATACACACATTTCACATGCAGGCTGGTCTTCTCGCCACTGAAGAAGAGGACAATTATTACTGTGACATTTGTTAAGATTGCTTGGTTAATTTTTTATTTTTACCACATCGTTTTCAAAAGTTCTAGCTATCATGTGGATCTTCTTAGGTTATGTACATTCAGCCCATCTCATTGAGTTCTCTTTTGAAATTTCCAACATCTATATACCATCTAATTACTTCAAAACCACAGGGATGTTCCTTTCTGCACTCTTTAGGCTAGTGCACTGAGAGCGACAGCTACAGAATTGCTAATTAGCCGACTTGTTATTCGTTGTAGATACATAGGCTGTACTCAAACATCAAGACAAGGCATTGTTTGCGGTTAGCGCGGTCTATAAAGCATTGTCTGACCATAACAACATTGACGAGGCGTGATTGGTGTCTATGTTTAGCCTTTGCTCCTTTCATTGCGTGTTAGCTTTTTTTTTTTCATTTCTCTTCGCAATGTGCAGGGAGGGTTAATTGTTGCTAGCATTTCTAATAAAGGTAATTTGATTGTTTTTGCTGCTCTTCATGCTCCTCCGGCGCCCATGCAGATGGGTTTTGTTGTCATGGTGATGGTTTGTCATGGATGTCATGTTGTCGAGCGCTACGGCATGACAGAAACATCTAATTTAGAGCCGGATGCCTCATTATCTTAATTAGGTAGCTGTGATACAGAGACTCTTTCAATTATCTGGACATCACAATTTTTTCTTGACTTCCTGGGGAAGTTTAACCAAGGTGAATACCTTCATACTTCCTGGTATGCCAGAGATAGTACTTTTTTTGCTTGGTTAAAAATTGGTTTGCTAAAAATAATGCCCAAAACAAGAGTCTTAGCCCTGAATCAATGTCTCTGTCTTCTTGAACGCAACTCCTACTCTGGCCCACACGCTTAGTTGACATCTCACCCACACAAATACCATTCCCAAAGGTCTCTCTTTCTAGATCTCTCGCGCTTCAAGCCCTCCCACACAGTGCACGCTTTCCAAACCCAAAACTGTTTATCTAGACATCGCACTGAAAACTAATTCATGCTAATTTTTTTGCTAGAAGGAATTCGTGCTCCTGTATTTAGTCAACATCACCTCGAGGTTGTTAAGGTGTTTGTGTTCTTGTGAGTCAAGGTTATAAATGGTATGCGAGGTGTCTCACCGGAACGCTGGGTTCAGACACGGCGATGCTGTCTGGGTACACTGTGGCTTTCACACACTGGTTCAGCGTGGCGGCGAAACGGTACGGCTCATTTGCACGCTCGCAACGATCCCTTTGAGAACATCTAGAAGAGAGAGGGAGTGCATAGTAGTTAGTTGTGAAAATATTGGGACAACCACAAAGATTGATGCTTATTAATTTGGCAGACACTGCCAAATTACAGACCATTCAAAGCAAATATATTTATTAGTATATGTGTTCCCTGGGAATCAGTAGAAGATAACCCTTCTCTCAGCACATATCAAGTTAATGAATGCATAACGAACCAATAAACAATAATAAAATGAATTTATGTGGAATATTCACTAGATATTCTTTCATCATTTATCCACCCTCATGTCAAATCAAAATAACGGTTATTTCTAAAACACATTAAAAAACAACAGGTTGATGCAAAGTGCTGTACAATTACATAACACATACAAAAATATATACAGCATAATAATAACTCCAAAAATGAGGAAAGAGACTATAAAACTGATAAAAAAAGGAGCCTGTGGACTCAATTCCAAGCTTTCTGAAGCCTAGTAAAAAAAAGCAAAACTGAAGCAAAACTTAATTTAATTTAAATCATTATTTGTTGAAAGTATTCTCTGCCAGAGTTTTCAGATCTCACTCAATTCACGAATGTTGCATTAAAACGTGCCATGCTAGATTTGATGTCTATGACAAGACACACCAATGATGTTTGATACCATGAAGTTAAATCTGGCACACTAAATAAGAACAAAAGAGATTTCAGAACTATAAAAGAGGGTAAGATTTCATATTTTTGCAGTTCAACAGTCCTCATTATGAAAAAGAGCACTCTGGACTCTTCTCCAATGTCACTATTTTTCTTTGGAGGAAAGAAAAACATGGATTTTTGACACAATGGTGAATAAAAGATCTGTAACTGTAAAAACTGTAATATTATGAAACATTTTTACAATTTAAAATAACTGTTTTCTATTTTAATATATTTTAAAATTTAATTTATTGATCACAAGTGTATCTCTTTTACTTTTAAGTGTGATTCATTTTCACAGAAGCTACATGAGCGTCACTGCTGACTGTAGCTGCTGTCCTTGGTGCTGAACACTTTCATACCATCACTCTCCCTAAACAGAGCAATCAGTAACTTCTAATTCCAGACCAGCTGATCAGACATCACATGACTAAAGCTGTCATTAATGTCACAACCCAACAATGTTCATGCCTTAGACGTGTATAATTCCAGAATATGTCCTCTTATTTCTCTCAAAGTGTTTTGACTTAGTGGAAAGCACTGACGGACAGGAAAATGCCTTTTTTTGATGCTAAATTACCTTTTTTTTGTTGCATTTACACATAGACTAACAGAAACTACTATGGTTGATTCATCCTACAGTTATAAATCTCACTGTTCTTCGGCAAATCTGAGGGTTGTTATTTTTACTTTTCACACCACACTCATTCAACCTGTCACTTGGTTTTGACTCAGCCTCCCTCTCTCTTTGCTCCTCTATCTCTGACAAAGAGCGTGTAGGCGGGGGGGGGTTACACTTAATGTGCTTTCAGATGTCCGGGACAGCTTGTGCATACTTCACTGTCTGAAAACGTGGGTGTGGGTTTGTCTGCACGAGTGTGTGCATCTCTCCGAACCACCAAATCCAGGCACCAGGTTTGATTTTGGAGGAGGAAGTGGGTGTACTCGGGATGCTGCATTGCCATGGCACCAGGAGACGGCCATTATAATATGTGTGTACATGTAAGTGTGTGCACTTAGTGGGCAACCTCTTCTCTCTCTTTCATTAAATGAAGTGTGTGTGTTCCCTGTACACATCATTGTGTCTCCAGAGGGGTTTATTCTGCCTCTCGACAGCCCTGGTCCTCTAAAGAGCTGAATGAAATGCTTAGAGAGCTGCATACATATACACATCAAAGAAAATGCCTGAACACACAAGCACACACATACTGTACAATATGATTCATATTCTCTTCAAGGTTTCTTGCACCAAAAGTTGGTGTTTTAGTTTGACATTTTTCGCCTCCTTAGAATTAAACAGGTTGTTTTAGCAACTGCAGGCCAACCTTTAATATGCAAATGAGCTGTTATGATTGACTAAACTCTTTGCAGTGACATACTGAAAACTGAAAGCTATTGACATACTGCTGTTAATTATGAATAAGTGTTGATATTTAAATGTGGTAGTAATATGTTAAAGGTTGTGTGTTTGACAAGCTTTAAGATTTATGAATGACCTGTTTTCAGTGTGCATGTGTGTGTGTGTGTGTGAGAGAGAGAGAAATAGGAGGGTAGTGGTAGTGGTGGGTTAACCTTTGGGTTCTTCTCTACCATCTGCTTTTACCCCTGTGCACCAGCCAGGCAATTACAGCATCTTTTCTCCTCCTTACACACTCAACATACACACTCAACCCTGACGAGAAGAGACAGACGACAGGAAAAGATTTTCCCTTGTTTCTTTCCTGCTTTCTTACCAGTGTCGCCAAAACATAATGCAAGGTGTGTGGTGAGACACCTGATTAAGCAAAGCTCTGAGGGAGGAGAAGACGGGACGTTTTACAGATGAATCTGAGAAGAAAGTGGGAGTGTTGTGAACTCCTCCCTGGGAGGGTTCAGATGAGATGGAGAAGAGAACAGAAGGGTCATGATGAGATGATATAATGAGATAAAAAGCGAAGAGAAAAGTTGAGATGAGATGAAAAGAGAAGAGAAAAGACGAGATAAGATGAAAAGGGAAGGGTCGAAATGAGACAAAAAGAGAGAAGTTGAGATGAGGAGAGGAGAGCAGACAGGACAAGATTTGAGGTGAGACAACTAGAGAGACGAGATAAGATAAGAAGAGTCCAAAACCCAAAACCATTTGTAAATCAATCACTCATCTCTGTACTGCCCCAGTATTTGTCCAACAGGTGAAGTAATTCACTCATAAACAGCCTGTGAGGGTGAATCTGCTTCCATTACTCCAGATCAATATGTAATTAGGAATTAATTTAGCTGAGCACCAATCCCATATAACCTGAACACAGACCAGCACCATTTAAGTTCAATACGGAGACCAAGGAGTAAACGTGCAGCCATGAGCAGCGTATGATTGTTATAACCATAATGATGAGTGTTTAAGCGACTACACAGCAGTGCACGCCATCCTTCTGAACATGTGCAGATATCAATGACATTTAACTGATCCGGTGTTGTTGTAATGTGATGAGTTGTGTTATTGATGATTGCCAAGTAATTTATTAAATGTGTTGTCTATACTTCTCTATATCAGTCTAAATGTGGGACACGTAAGGTCACTGCATTGTGAAATGAGATCATGATCCTTCAGCATGCTACTTCATACAGTTTTGATGATAGTAAGAAAAGTAACTCAAGATAACAAAAGCCATGATGTTCAGGGATACCTGAGGTTGTTGCCACCTATCTTGTGCAAAATCTATGGCTATATATTTGGAATGGTTTACAAGTACTGCATTCTGCATAATACAATATTTAATATGTGAAAAAAAACCTCAATATGCAATGATAAATGCTGCATGATAAACATACAGTAGTAAGCTACATTGTTATCACATGACATCAACCCGTTTAATAAATAATAAAATAATAACAATATTAAACAATACATAAAAATACTATTTATTAAATTAAACAAGTCTAATCAACACATTATTTAAAAAAATGATGTATACATTTTATTATTAATTAAATTAATAATAATAAATAAAAAAACGTATGCATTAATACATTATAAATTAAATTAAACAAATTAAGAAATTATTTTAAAAAATGAATGTATACATTAATTATAAATTATTTAATAAATTATTTCAGAAGTTGAATTTCCATCCAATTCAATATTAAAACTAAAACTTTTTTTTTTTTAAATTATTATTTCCATGACCTTTTCAGGCCTGAAAATCAAAATATTATAATTCCCAATAAATTGCAGCTGATACTTTTTTCTGGTTCATTTTTCACATGGAAGGTCAAGTCAAGTGCACTGCATTATGGGACACAACATCTCACATATTGTACTCTGGGCATTGAATGCAGATATGCTAGTTCAGCATATCAAGAATGTCCGTGTGGGTACATGAGAGAGAGAGAGTGAGTGAACGTTTCCTCACAGCACGGATCAAATGCTGAACCCCGCTGTGAAGATCGTCTCCCTTCTGGAACGGCCGCCACAGCCATACAAACAAGAACCAAGCCGAGAGCTTACACACACACACACACACACACACACACACACTTTCCAAACACTTATGTATTGCATAATGTTAAATACGCTCACATAATGTCCTTAAACACTGATCAGCGCTAAGATCCCCACCTCCCTCTTTCTCTCTTTAATGAGCTAAATCCTAAAAGCGATTAGGATCTGTTAGAATGATCTCCGCTGAGCAACTGCTGGATCGCTGATATTAAAACAGCCTGTGACCTCAAAGGAGTTCAGCCAATCAGATCATCTCCAGGATTAGTGTTCTCCACGGGCCAAGGAGATTAGTCCTCCTAAATCTGACAGCAAACTTTATGTTCTCTCTCCTCACTCCTCCTTTTTCTGTCTCCTCCCAGTTTCAGGGTCCCGTCTAACTAGCCAATGAGAGATGTCTCTGGGTCTTATGCCAGAGAGACAGATACAGATGCTGTTTGCCTTCATAGCCTAAACACCAGCAGCTTTAGTGATGCCTTATATGCTCAAACACTATCCCGCATTGTCTCTTCTCACTCATTTTATCTCCTTTCAATCACATGGTGTGCAACAGCTGCTGGTAATTATAGGAACTTTGGCAAATCACACTATTCTTAACTGAGGTAAGAATAAAGAGAGAGATGTTTCGCACACTAAGAGCAGAATAATGTTGCTCTACAAAAAAGTCTCCAGCGTAAAAAAACAAAACAAAATCTTAAAACAATAAATAAATACACTACCATTCAAAAGTTCGGGGTCTTTAAAAAAAAAAAGAAATTAATATATTTATTCAGCAAGGCCACATTAAATCGATTAATTGCTGTTCTTTTTAACTTTTTATCAAAGAATCCTAAAAAATGCATCACGGTTTCCACAAACATATTAAGCAGTACAATTGTTTTCATAATAATAAGCAATGTTTATTAAGCAGCAAATGAGCATATTAAAATGATTTCTGAGGGATCCTGTGACACTAAGACTGGAGTAATGATGCTGGAAATTCAGCTTTGCCACCACACGAATAAATTACATTTGAAAACATATTTAACCAGAATGCAATTATTTTAAATTGTAATAATATTTCACACTATTACAGGTTTTTACTCAAATAAATGCAGCTTTGGTGAGCATATAAGAGACTTCTTTCAAAAATCTTACTGACACCAAACTTTTGAATGGTATTGTAAACATCTAATGACTCAAATGAGACTGGAACATCTTTCAGTACTGAAAACTTCAAATCTAGCAATAATGTTTCTTACAAATTTGGAACTTGTAAATATAACTTCACCAAATGTATTTTAATCAAATAAATGCAGTGCTTCTTTCAAAATATGACTTATTATAGATTGTGAAATATTCACAAAAGTCTGCGATATTAGCCTGGTGTAAAATTGATGTTGTTTTAAAGACGTTTTAAGGATTAATTTTTTCCTTAAACCACTTGCTTTGGTGTTTTAATGATCCCAGAAAAACCATGTGTTGATCTGAAGAACCTTAAATGTATGATCAAGATTCCTTTCTAATCTCATATAATACCTCAAGAATCCCACAAAAAAAGAAAAAAAAAATGCTTCTTGATTTAAAAGGTGTCCTATGATGAACGTGCTGCAAAGAAACATTTGAAAACCTTTATTATATAGTATATGCAAAAGAGGAGAAAAACAGTGCCGTGAAGGAGAGGCTAAAAGACTAATGAAACCATTGTATTAGGTGTCAGCAATCTCTCTCTCTCTCTCTCTCTCTCTCTCTCTATCTCACTGTCTGTCGCTCTATCAGATGAGGAAGGACGGACTCCATAGGGGCTGTGAGCAGTGAGAAATGAGCAAATAAGAGTGTGGAGCTGGAATTAGAGCCAGTGAGAGATGTTAATTTCATTAAGAGAACACTGACAGTGAAAAAGCACTCGCCATGGGGAAGGAGGAATACAAGCACACATGAAGGGAAAGAGAAAATGAGAGAATCTGATATATAGCATGGTATTGAATGATTACCATATTGATATACCATGAACCATATTAACCGTATATGTTCCTCCAAAAAAATGTGCAGCTAAAAACAACTTTAGCATATATATATATATATATATATATAAATGATAAAATAATGAATTTCAAAGAATACCATGTCACATGTTAAAAAAGGTAGTAGCATGGCACTTTCGGTTCTTTTTGCTAGTGAATTAATAAATACATAAGCTTGTCTGCACAACACAGCATGGCATGTTTGAGATTTGAATGGCGTCTGTATTACATGAGCTTTAATACAGCAGAATGCCCCAGAGGATTGATGGAGGAATGTAATCCTGCTGCGCCAACGGCACGCTGACGAAAAAAAAACCCAGCCCCATGCTGAACAGAGATGCACAAATACCGCTTGCTTCGCCAATTATTTGTCCCTGTCCTGTCGGGAGTCATCTAAATTACTTTAAGTGCACTTTTCCAAGGGAGGTACCCCTGCCATTACTGTAATGATGGCAGTGGAAGGTTTACACGCCCCTACTGAGTCAGGACACAAGAGAGAAGACAACGGCACAAAACCACTAAAAGATGACGAACGCAGTAATGTCGGTTGCCTGTTGTTCTGGAAACGTTAAATTCAATATTTTAAAGCATACAAGCATCTGAGGATTCAGCATTCAGTGAGATTTAAACATCTGGATGCAGTTGCACTAGTCCACCACCAGAGGGCAAACAACCTCTGTGCCAACCAAGCACCACTGGGCTCTTCGCTTTGATCATTCCTAGACTTTTCACTACATGATTACAGTTTTGGAGATTGTGTTCTTCAAATACATAAAAATCATTTGATATCAAGTAGTAACTGTGTGTGTAAATATAAAGAAGGAACTTACATGTTATGCAGCACACACCAGCCACAGTGTGGATCTCCTGAGCTCAGACACTCTCCACACGTGCCGTACTGCTCACAGGACTCGATCGGCACCCGTGTGACCTGCAGAACAAAGAAAGAAGGTTTTAAAAGAAAGAACAGACTGAGCATATTCAACAAACAGAAGCTCTATTAATCCATTTGATGGATATATGATATTGAAGTTGAAAGTCATAGATTCCAAAGCCATTTCGATTTGAGACAATGATAGACCAGGAGGATGAGAGAAAGGTGAACAAAGTGACACAGGAAAGAGATGAATCCTAGTATTTCGGAGAAAAAAAAAGTCTAAAGTAAAATGATGATTTCCACTTTTATAGCGATATATCGTAAAGGAAAAAATGATGAGATTACATGGCAAATGAGAGCACATTCTGAGACACTGAGGTCAATTTCTTCCAGAAAGCAGGAGACTATAGACCCAAAAATTCAGCCATCATTTACTTACCTTCATGTTGTTCCAAACTTGTATGACTTCTGTGGAACATAAAAGTTATTTTAAAAAGATAAGACAGTTTCAGTTTCCACTCAGTTTCATTGTATGGACAAAAATACAATGGAATTCAAGTGGAACGGAAACTGTTTAGTTATAAGCATTTATCAGAATACCTTTATTTTGTGTTCCACTGAAAAAACAAAGTCATACAGGTTTTTTTTGTTTTTGTTTTGGGTAAACTGTCCTTATAAGAAGAAATGGAGATACATTAAAGAATTTTGCTTATTATTGCCCTTGAGAAATAACTTCCATTTTATCTCCATTTCATCTCATTGCTGTCTCTGTGAAACAGCTGAGATCTCATTTTGTGATGTTTCTTGCCTATGGCTAACCAAATGCCAAGTTTTCATGGTGACCGTTGTGTACGTGCACAAGAACGTCTATGTGATCATGTGCACTCGTGTTTCTCGACGACAAACATAAGAGTGTTCGGTGGTAAAACCTGTACTGTGTGTGTGTGTGCTAACAGAAACAGACAGAACAGAGGAAACAGGACACAAGCAGCTGTGCTACTGTCACTAAGAAGAATAGCATCGACAGTGCTTTTTTGTCACCCAGTGCACCTGTCCAACTAGGTATGAACACACACACACACACACACACTCAACTGCTCAAACATACAGGAGGAAATATGTATACAGTATCTGTATATGACCTAAAATCTCTATATATTTGTATAACACTATAAACTGTTTGTAACTGATACAGTTACTTACAGGGCTGCACGATAAATCGCATGCGATATTTAACGCGCATCTTGTCAGAAATCCGGTTCTGTAATCAGCGGTAAATCTCCATCACCTGCGTGCTTTCACATTGAGCAGCATTAACTACACAGAGCCGTTGTTCACTGACGAGCTGCGCAAAAAATCGCGCGAATATGAACGTGGTTTTGCGCAGCTCCTCAGTGAACAACGGCTCTGTGTAGTTAATGCTGCTCAATGTGAAAGCCCGCACGTGATAGAGATTTACAGCTGATTACAGAACCAGCTTTACTGATAAGATGCGCGTTAAACATCGCATGCGATTTATCGTGCAGCCCTAAAATTCATCAAAACTTTTGCAAAAATTTGTGCACAACCTAATTCATATTCATGAGATAAGCCTTTGTTGATTCATCATAACTAGCTCATCTATGCAAATATGCACTTTTTGATAGCGGGCCATAGAACAATCCTGTCAAAAAAAATTCTGTTCATTCATTTTTAAAGGGGTCATGAGGATATATATATATAATTTTTTACTTTTACTTATAATGTTAATAACGTTTTTTTGCACAATAAATAAATAAATCTGTGGGGAAATTATTATTTTCAACCCTCATTCTGAACCTCTCTCAGAAACAGGCTGTTTTTTTAGGGGCGGGTCCTTTAAGGCTTCTTAGTATTTGGCCACTGTTGATTGGCTAACGTCATTGCATAGGAAACCGTATCAATACCCCCTCGCCATTGCATGTTTTGATTGTTGTGACAAAATAATCAAAATAAAACCAAAGCATTATTTACATCATTTGCTTACGGTTTGTGATTGAGCTGTTTTTATTGATGATGAGGACATTTTAAAGGGGTCCTATTATTCTTTTTCACTTTTTCAACTTTAGTTAGTCTGTAATGTTGCTGTTTGAGCATAAAAAAATCTGCAAAGTTACAAAGCTCAAAGTCCACTTCAAAAGGAGATATTTTATTTAACAGATATCACTTTTCAAAAACTACAACGAATGACTCGTTTGGACTACAACATATGAACGTGGTTTTGCGCAGCTCCTCAGTGAACAACGGCTCTGTGTAGTTAATGCTGCTCAATGTGAAAGCACGCAGGTGATGGAGATTTACCGCTGATTACAGAACCGGCTTTACTGATAAGATGCGCGTTAAATATCGCATGCGATTTATCATGCAGCCCTAGTTACAACACACGTTTACTTACAGCAGCTATCCAAATATCTAAATGAAGATAGTCTATGGACTTCTATAATGTTTTTATATAGAACTAATTTTGAATAATATAGGCTACATTTACACTAGTGCGTTTTCGCTTTAAAACGGCGTTTTAAATAGAAAACGATCCTCGTCTACACTGGCGTTTTCACTGCGTTTCAGAAACGATCTACGTCCACACTACACAACCGAAAACGCGAAATATGTATACAGTATCTGTATATGACCTAAAATCTCTATATATTTGTATAACACTATAAACTGTTTGTAACTGATACAGTTACAACTAGGGCTGCACGATAAATCGCATGCGATATTTAACGCGCATCTTGTCAGAAATCCGGTTCTGTAATCAGCGGTAAATCTCCGTCACCTGCGTGCTTTCACATTGAGCAGCATTAACTACACAGAGCCGTTGTTGACTGACGAGCTGCGCAAATCGCATGCGATTTATCGTGCAGCCCTAGTTACAACACACGTTTACTTACAGCAGCTATCCAAATATCTAAATGAAGATAGTCTATGGACTTCTATAATGTTTTTATATAGAACTAATTTTGAATAATATAGGCTACATTTACACTAGTGCGTTTTCGCTTTAAAACGGCGTTTTAAATAGAAAACGATCCTCGTCTACACTGGCGTTTTCACTGCGTTTCAGAAACGATCTACGTCCACACTACACAACCGAAAACGCATGTGACATGGCCATTCATACAGGAACAACAATGAGCAGGATGTCATTGTTTTCAGGGTCGTCAAGGATACACAGAGCGAATGTGGGCCGCCACGCCATCGTTTTGGTCCGTTTACACTGAAACGCAACCCCGGAGTTTTCAAACTAAAACGGGGTCTGCGTTTTCGAAAGTCTCTGTTTTCGAGGGTCGAAAACGCCAGAGTAGTGTAAACGACAGGCGTAACCGTAGCAAAAGTTATGCGTTTTGAAACAAAACACACTAGTGTAAATGTAGCCATAGACTAGCTCATACCCATATCCTAACAGTAATATAATAATGATAACTATTATTATTGTTATTATTGCTAAATAATTGTTATAATAATAATTATTACTATTATCATTATTAAAATCATTTAATAATGATAATAATAATAATAATTTAAACAACAAAATGAATAATTATTAATAATTTAAAACACCCTTAAACATAAAATAATTAAATATTTACTTAATTTATGTTTTCACAAATGAGGAAGTCCCCAAATTGAGGTTTTGTTTGATTTACACTTGTACACTTCTGTTCATAAATTTGACTTCACCGTATAGGTAAGTTGGTACACACACACACACAAAAATAATGATGATTGTGTCAAGTTTATCTCCAGAGTGAGACTCAATTCAGTGACCATTATAAAAAGCAAACTTGTCACTCCTCAAAACTCAACAAGCAGTGTGTATCTGGCAAACAGTATGAGCATATGTTCTCTCTCTCTCACACACACCTAGACAATCAAACACTCCTGTAATACCTCAGAGATGAGGGCTAACCAGATACACACTCACAAATGCCCACTACAACAGACTAGAGCCTTGCTTTGCCTGCTGACCCACAAAGCCCCTCTCCACTCCACTCGCACAGCCTTCTGTTGCCCACTTGGCATGCTGGGACAGCGTCGCTGTGATGACCGGGCCACAGCTCTGTGGTTTGTGTCTGCGCTTGCAATATCTCTTTTATCTATTCATGTATTTTCAGGGGTTTGCTTTCATTGCCAGCGCTGGAGTCTGTGATGTTCTCCCTTGTCGCTGAGGGGATTTTTTGGGTGCACCTGCATCCTATTAACACACACAAGCAGAACAGGATAGTGTGAAGTCATTGAGGATTTGGGGGAAAATAATTTTTTTTCCTCTGCATTTTTAGTGAAATGAATGGTTAAATTTGGTCAGGTTTGTGTCAGAGAAATAACTGTGTGTGCATATATATTTATATATAAAACAAATATTATATATATTAGTAAATAACCAATAATAATAATAATAGTTATTATTATATATAGTAATATTTATTATTATTGCCATTCCAAAGCACAAAGCACATAAATCAGATGCACATCACAAAAAAAAAAAGAAGAAGTAGTCATGTGAGTAAATTCATTTAAAAATACATGGTTGGACTAATTTTATTACAAATGTTACACTTAAAAAGCTTGTCATTAAAATGAATTATGAAAGATGTATTATTTAAGGTTATACGGTCATATCAGACACAAATAAAAGAACAAAACTTTAACAATGTTTGATCAATAAGACCAGTGTGCCACTTATTAAGAATTTAGGCATAGCATCAAGCTTTTTGATGCTTTTTTGACGCTTGTTTTCTTTATTTTGACATTGGTGACGGGGTCAAAGGGTAGGATGAAGTGAGAGACAGTTTTAAGATGGATGAGTGGGCACACAGTGTGCGTTTATTGAGAGGGGTGGAGAAACATGCAGGGTTCCCACTGTGTGTGTGTGAGCGCTGTATAGCCGTGTTAAATGTCATTAGTGTGTGAGCGGCGGGGTCTGACAGGGGTAGCCATCCACCTGTCCCTGTGACACAGCCGCGGCAGCTCCAGAACAAAGACGAGCATTCAACCTCCTGCTACCAGCGTCGTTTTCACCAACACATGGCTGTGATCGTACACGCACGTACAGTTGTGTTTGTACATACGGTGTGACTTCATGGCAAAAACCGAGAGGTGTCCCACAAGGATCCGTCCTGTTCCCTTTTTCATTTTCACCCAGCTCCCCCTCCCTCGTTTCTCTTTATTTTTCACTCACTCGTTGCCCCAGGACAAACAGGTGGTCAAAAGTAATGAATCCAGCACATCAGCGTTGCCGCCCAGCCTGATGACAAACAAGCCCACCAGGGGCTCCACTCACAAAGCAACACCGGCCATACAACGCTGGTTCAACATGGCAATAAGTCTCAATGTTACACAACACCGACTTAGAGCCAGACCAACAATCCAACAACATTAGATTCACAGATACCAGATGATGCCTTCTTGACGCCAACGTCATTTTTTTTATATTTTATGAAGAAAATGTAAGCCTGTACAAAATGCAAGGGTGTTTTGATAGTTGTCAGGGCATTACTATGCGGTTGATAAGGTGTTCTGAGTGGTTGCTGGGACATTTTGGGTATTTTTAAGTATTTAAAAGAGCCTGCTGCCAAGTCTCTTTGATATTCTGGCCCCTAGATATGGCTCGGGTTTCTCCTCAAATTCTTTTTTTCACCAGATTTATCATTAGTCAGACAATATTTTAAGTTATAAAATACCTGTTTTTAACAGGGTTATTATAGTTAAGTAAAACTAAAGCTAAAACCATAACAATTTTTGTTACATGATATTAAAAAACTGAAACTTATTTTAATTCAGCTAGTTGCCAAGACAACATTTCTCTTTTTCATTTAGTTTATCTTTATGTACTAAATTAACTAAAACTAGGGGGAAAAATCTATATAAACATATTTTTAAAAACAACAAAAACTAATTTACAAAAAGTTTAACTGAAATTAAAATGAAAACAGAAAATATAAAAATAAAAACTAATTTAAAATATTTATAAAAACTATATTATACTAAAATTAGACTGTTTTTTTTTAACCTGTTAACTTTGCCCACTTTTTGAACTTAAACCCAAGAAATGGCAAACCAAACTAAAATAGATAAAACTCATGAAGCTTTTAATTTTAATTAAATGTTTTTATGACAAACAGCATACATTTAAGGTATCATTCTTGTCTGTAGCACAATAATACAATTGACAGATCAAAAAAAAAAAAAACTAAAATTGCCATCAAAACACTTTGGATCCATTTAATTTCATTGCATAGACATAAAAATAAAATAGTAAAATGTTTTTTGTGTGTGTCACAAAAGAAATTAAGTCATACTGGTCTGGAACAAAATGACAGGATTTTCATTTTTGAGTGAACTATCCCTTTAACCCTAGTATAAGTACTAGTGATACTAACTACATTATGAAGATCTGCAGCAGTATCAAACACTGATGGAATGGATCAGAGACGGACAGCTGCACTGCAGGGTGACACAGCTGCCGCAGGTGCACATCCACGTCTGCACACTTGTCAGGAAGATGTCAAAGGAGAAGACGGAGACACTGAGTTTGATAGAGAGACTTACAGACAGAAAAAGTGAGCTGGATAAAGGTGTTATGGGGGTTGCAGACAGGCAACTGGAGCAGCTGTTGACCAGCACATGCTTTAGTCAGTCAACACAGTGGGAAGCACAATGAGGCCTGTTCTCCCACTGAGAGCAGCTTGTGATTGTGTGTGTGTGTGTTTGAATGTTTTCTCATTAAAACTTGAGTTTAACCACAGAACAGAGAAACACAGTTTTCATTTGAACCAATTTTTTTTGATTAGTTTACAATAGAACCAAATACAAATCAATAAGCAAGATCATACGTTGCAGATTTTATCACAGTTGTTAGGCATGATGCAAGCTGCGGCAACAGCGATATGATAAAAGGCAGCAATGTTCAATAAATGATTACATTTATTAATATTAATAATCACAAACTATTTTTCTGTCATGTAAGCTTGTTACAGCTACTAAGCAATGTAATGTTCAAAGATCATTCCATGAATTTTTTTTTTTTTTGGATAACTAAAAACAACTGCCGTACAAGTTGACAACTAACATGTGGTGGTGTTAAATTTATGCTGCAGTTTCTGGGTGTTTACTCAGAACTGCCTCAATGTAAATCTTTGCATAGGATTGTACATACAGTAGAAATTTATGCCCATCAGTTACTAATGTTGCCATATACTGTATTATCTTATTTGGGGGGTTAGGGTTAGGATTTTTTTCTGAAATTAATCGTGATTAATCCCACCTAACATTAAAGTTTTTAATACTTTTATATTGCAATAATTTCACATTCAATCTTCAAATTAATGTAGAAACAACATAAAGACAGCATATTTTAAAATTTTTGTTTAGTGGCATTTTTTTCTGTCTGAAGGTGAGCATCACTGATACCAATACAACTGATGTCTCTAGGAAATAGTTTTCCCCCCCCCTCATTTTTAACCATTGCCATTCAACATTACAGTAGCTATAACTGAGAGCTATCAATTTTAACATTTATTAGACTTTTAAAAATAACTTCAAGTGAATAAATGTCATATTCAACTACCTGTGCCCTTTAGCAAGTAAGAAATATACAGAAACTGAATAAAGTTAAACACTAAATTCTAAATTAAATATATGTGACCCTGGACCACACAACCAGTCATAAGGGTTTATTTTAAATAAAAGAAAAATTGATATTTTTTACCCATACAATGTATTTTTGGTTATTGCTACAAATATACCCCAGCGACTTAAGACTGGTTTTGTGGTCCAGGGTCGCATATATAGATGAATCCTTAAAGCTCTTTTGTTCTTTGATGAACAGACATCACAGCAGTTGGGTTATTAGGTTATTTGGCTGCTTGAAGAGCTGCCGCTGCAGAACATGACACGGATCTAACACGCATCCTATTTTCTCACAACTCTTTACCTTTTCTGATTTACTTCAGGTCTTAAAGTCTCTACTAATGAGCTGACGAGTTGAATCAGGTGTGTTAGATGAGGGAGACAGTGCTCCAGGACAGTTTTGAAAACCACTGCATTTCAGAGACATGTTCTTAAATCTGACTCATATATAATAAATACATACATGCACAGTTTTAAGGCAGCTTGAATTTTTTGGTAACTTCATGACTTAACTGACGACAGAACTACAACATTGCATGCTCGTAGTTTCATTTGCGCTTTAATATAAAATGATACAGGCTACAGCGCCCGCCGCCGCATTTGTGCATGCAATTGAAGAGCATGAGCTACGAGCACAGTATAACGGCTGACAGGACAGGAAAATTGGTTTTTACTGACATATGGCCTGACAACATCTCATCTGACCACAGTTCACTGTTGTTCTACTGAAGCTCCTCGTCACCTGTATCTTTTCCATGCTTGTTTGACTAGCGCCTGTCGATGAGGTGATGTTAGAGTGCGCGTCTGAAAAGTTTCCCATTTGATGTGGTCATAAAGACATTCTGCATCTAAATAAATGCAATACTTGTCAAGAAAAAAGAGACAGAAGCAGCAGTTGTGAGTGGGGTGGCCAACCCTAGCTCCACCCCTGCGTTAATTGCATTAAATATTTTTAACGCCGTTAAACTGAAAAAATGAACTGTGTATGAGTTAACGAGCTAATTTTGACAGCAGTAATATATACTGTATATATATATATATATATATATATATATAGTATTTACTGAAAAGAACCAATTCATTAGTGTCATTCATTGAGGAGTTGACTCACTAAAAAGAACCGGTTCATAAGAATCATTTGTTTGGGAATCATACTACATTGGTCATGCTGTCATGTTTTTGATTTTTTTTGTTTTTAAATGAAATAAATTATTTTTCCTGTAAGTGGACTCACAGCCTAAAACAATTCCTCCAAAAAAACATTTGAATGCACCACAAATGCCAATAATCTCCACTTGCACTTGTGAACTTAAAGTATTAATAACAGCCAATTGGCTTAAAAGACAACTTTAGATTAATGAGGAATTCTGGGTTCAGCCCAAACTCATGGTAGGACAGGGTGCTCGCCAACTCCTAATTTCCTCTTGAGCTCTGTAATTCTTCCACAGCTTAAAATGCTTCCAGGATGCTATCTGCTAATCTCTATCTGGCTTGAATTCGATATTTTTCACTCACTCTGATGCTGGCCAAGAATCGCCTGGAGACAGGACATTTAGAAGAAAAGAAGACGGAGTTGGCACCGAATTCTTGTCTTATTCACAAACAACACTCCTCAAGTTAAGCTTGTTACCTCCAAAGAACCTCTGCTGCTGTAATCCAGACCCAAGACATTATAATTACAACTGAACGGGCTCATCTCAGACCTGTGCTTGGGATCTACATGGAGACTGCAGTATGCTAGGGGAGCTGGGAGCTGGATGCCGAGAATAAAAGCTCACATTAGATCTCTTTTCCATATTCCTCAAAACACCCTCTCTGTCACAGGCACCTGTCTGATGAATGGAGAACCATGAGAGAGAAAACAAGAGCAAGAGTGATACAGAATGAAAGGGAGCTGTAGGTCTGAGGTAAAAGATTAAGAGCAGAAACATGTGGAGAGAAGGATGTAGAGCAATGTATCCAAGGGGTTAGAAGGAGAATGAAAAATATGAGGGTAAACCGAGGGTAAGGGAAATCCTGTTCTTGTGTAGCCAGACTTGACTATCAGCATATAGTCTGATCAACATTAGAACAGTTTGTTCTGGCCAAGAACTTCTGACTTAAGACAGGAAAAACTGTCTGAACAATATGCAAATTTACCAATGTTTTGGCTTGATGTTACAGTTTACAATATGATGGATCTTGGATTAAAAAACAGGAGTTGGTTCATCAAAAATGTTTAGCAACTCAGACTAATATAGAAGAGAGAGTGTTTATTGTTGTAGGGGAACATCGGAAAATATAATGGATATATCTAGGATATCTTATTTAGTTACTAACACAAAAATAAATTTTAACAAAAGATTTTAACATATAAAAGAAAACAGTTTTTAATTTTTTTTTAATTTAAATTTTTCACAATATTACTGTTTTTACATAAGAGACTTTGGTGTGTAAACAGGTAATGACTATGGAATATCTGTCAGTACTGAAAACTGGAAGTCCAGCAACTTATTCCTCCTACAAATTCCTCATTCCTGCAGCCTTGGAACTGTAAATATGTTTTAATCAAAATATATACAGACTGATAAAAAGCTTCACACTCTGACTCCCCAAAAAAGCTTTGTTGTCATTTTGTGTGCAGTAACATATAGTCCATAAAGAGCGGTCTTATCTTCTGAGCTGAAATGAAAGAAATCCAGAAGCCTCTCATGTACAAATACTGTATCCAGATGTTGACGCACAACACACGCACACTCAAAACATTCACAAAATCCACATTGTGGTTGCCATAGCGACCAGTCCAGGCATTGACCCCCTACCCCTCTCCTGGAGTGAGCCGTAAACAGCTGGTACCTCTGGGATAGGCTGCCACCTACACACATATACACACGCACTCACACATTCCTTTTTAATGCGAGATACTGAGCACTGCACCCACAGCAATGAGAGCCATCGATCACGTCCCCTCAGACAGACACATACACACACACACACACACACACACAGAGTGTAATAATCTCACTGACACAAATCCATCGGCACTCATCGAAAATCTGAGAAAAAAACTGCGTATTTGTTTGTGTATGTACGCGCATATGTGTGATTCATTACTCACCTACACTTACAATTTATACGCATCCATCAAACACGTACAGGAAATTAAGAAAAAACACTTTTATAATTATTTAAAGACTATGAATTGACTTTGATGAGTTTATATACATATATATATATATATATGGTATAGTCATGGCCTATTTCCTTTTGAAACAACTAGTTTGGTCGGGACAGATCAGATCACATCTGAAGGATTTCTGAAGGATCATGTGACTCTGAAGACTTGAGTAATGATGCTGAAAATTCAGTTTTGCCACGACAGGAATAAATTACATTTTAAAATATATTAAAAAAGAAAAAAGTTACTTTAAACTGTTTTTACAGTATGTTTTAACCAAATAGCCTATTTGAACATAATAAACTTCTTTCAAAAACATAAAAAAAAACACCAATATACTGAATGCTAAAAGTGAATTTTATTAATTTGATTAACGTTTAGGAGTACAGTAGCATATAATAGTTTTAAAGCTAACACACATAAAGTCACACACACACCTCAGTCCTAAGGACAAATTCTCTGGTGATAAGTACATGCTTGGCTAAGCTGAGAGCAACAACTGACTGACACTTATCCTCTGTGGAGTCAAGTGGCCCACAAACTCTCAGACATGAGGCTAATCTGACCCCTCGAATCCCAGCAAATATACAGGACAACACAGTAATTTACACACACACACACACACACACACACACACACACACACACACACACACACACACACACGCACAGATAAACACACTCTAATCAATGAAGAAAGATGCTTCTTGCAGCCAAATTGTGTATATGGAGGCTAACGAGGTCATGCTAACCAGCCAAACCTTTACCATTTGACTTTGACACACAGACTGTCTCTACGGTGGTCGCTCTCAGAAAGCCAAAGCCACATTACATATTCAGCAAACCCACTCAAACTGTAGCGCAATAAAACATTCACACATGTGAAGTCTACATTACCACACACACACAGAATTGCTCTGTTTGCACAACTCTCTCACAGCCCTCTTCACTCACATCTCACTAACGCTCACGAATGCATGAGTATGTGTGTGGGTTGAAAACTCAATCAAAGCATTCTTGATTGCGTGAGGAGGCCTCTCAGCAAGACTCCAGCGTACTGTAGGAGAATGATGGCCTGATAGAGTGAGCGAGAGAGTTGATGCGTTTCTCAAAGTACATGAAGACAACAGCTAAAGCATCACTATCACCACTGCTCATTAGGGTTGGGTACCGTTCACATCGGTATCGGTACCTGAATTTCGGTGCTGGTACCCAACGGTACCTTTTTTCGGTACTTTACTTTCTGTGTAATTACAAAAACATTTATTTAAGTGAAAAAATAACAGGGCCCTACAAACTTTTTCTTTCTTTCTTTTTTTTTCTTCCAGAAATTCTTGTTTTAATTTTTCTGAAAATCAAATGAAGGCATTAAACATTTATTTTAAATCAAATGAAAATTAAACCCTTTTATTTTTTGGCAAACAAACTGAGGTTTGCTGTTGAAATTAACACATGGAAGAAAAATTGTGTTAATATTCCTTTAAAACATTTTTTAATAGACTAATAATTGTATAATTTTTTTCTACAATTAAGTGATTAATCTAGTTGTAATATTTATTTTTATCATTTCATTGTTTTATTTAAATTTGATAGAAAATTGAATATTTAAAGATGTACATTATACTGTACAAAAGTAATACAAGAGTAATATATTTCTGTTACATGTTAAACCGTACTTTTATTTTGACAGGTTGCCATGAAGTTT
>NW_015642789.1:1160424-1160915 GCF_001515625.1 Sinocyclocheilus rhinocerous
TTTTTATCATTTAATTGTTTTATTTAAATTTGATAGAAAATTTAATATTTAAAGATGTACATTATACTGTACAAAAGTAATATAAGAGTAATATATTTCTGTTACATGTTAAACCGTACTTTTATTTTGACAGGTTGCCATGAAGTTTCTGTGTGTATACAGTATCATGGTGCTAGTTTTCTCAAATGAAAAGGTAAAATTCTCGCGAAGTGATTCTCACAGCAGCTCTGGAGATTATGTTTTTGTGTCCATGCCGTCATATAGTGAGACACAGAGGCTGAAAATCACCGCGAGCATCACGCGTGCTTCAGTATTTGTGTAGTAAACAAAACCGCGTTTCCGCCCTTCATACATACAGAGGCAAGCAGAACATGCAGGATTCATATTTAAACCGTCTTTTTGCATTTTAATATTCACAGACACTAGTTCATATCGCGATTCAAATTAAGTGGCCGTGGCTACTTTTGATTTATTCGTCCAAAATTGACGAA
>NW_015642789.1:1162005-1165112 GCF_001515625.1 Sinocyclocheilus rhinocerous
TATTTTTTGGCAAACAAACTGAGGTTTACTGTTGAAATTAATACATGGAAGAAAAATTGTGTGAATATTCCTTTAAAACATTTTTAATAGGCTAATAATTGTATAATGTTTTTCTACAATTAAGTGATTAAGTGAATATTTATTTTTATCATTTAATTGTTTTATTTAAATTTGATAGAAAATTTAATATTTAAAGATGTACATTATACTGTACAAAAGTAATACAAGAGTAATATATTTCTGTTACATGTTAAACCGTACTTTTATTTTGACAGGTTGCCATGAAGTTTCTGTGTGTATACAGTATGATGATGCTAGTTTTCTCAAATGAAACGGTAAAATTCTCGTGAAGTGACTCTCACAGCAGCTCTGGAGATTAAGTTTTTGTGTTCATGCCGTCGTATAGTGAGACGCAGAGGCCGAAAATCACCGCGAGCGTCACGCGTGCTTCAGTATTTGTGTAGTAAACAAAACCGCGTCTCCGCCATTCATTCATACAGAGGCAAGCAGAACATGCAGGATTCATATTTAAACCGTCTTTTTGCATTTTAATATTCACAGACACTAGTTCATATCGCGATTCAAATTAAGTGGCCGTGGCTACTTTTGATTTATTCGTCCAAAATTGTCGATTCCGTGGCATTCTGCACTATTGAGTAAATTATGTTTTTATGAATGGACTCCGCGATCCCGTCCGCGTTTTCGCAGAACCCATATGGCCCGTAGAAATGTAACCACACTTCAGAACATTTCGGCTTGCCCTGTGTGTTGTTTGAACGAGTTGCAGGGGTGACATCACGTCACAGGGTCTCTCTTTCTCTCTCTGTAGCGGATGAGCCCAGATGCGTTCTCAGGTACCGAAATTTGGCACCGATTGATTTAACGTGAATCGGTACTCGGTAGTACCGACGCAATTCGGTCGGTACCCTTAAAAGTACCGAGTTCGGTACCCAACCCTACTGCTCATTTTTAGAGTTAGTGATTTGAACAACCCCTAATACTAAAATATTAAACTTCAGTGTGTAACTTGTCCTGCACCATGCTACAAACATAAATGATACTGTCATTTAAACTGGATGGTTTATTAAAGAGACGTGCTATTACTTTTCTTAGTGACTGGACTTAATTGAGAAGACTTGAGAATCTAACCCATAATTTTGACATTGCTAGCACTATGCTCTACCAACTGAGCTACCAGCTAATATACATCAACAGAGGGGTCTAAGCCATATTTATATCTCAGACATAAATATTTTCGTAATATTACCAGTATATTAGTGCACACCCACTTTTTTCAGTATTTTCCTCATTCATTTTTCCCATAGGTATTTAAAAATAGTCTTTGAATAAGAGTTATAAGCCATGATCCAAACCAACCAGTTTTGAGGTGAATCACAACATAAAAAACTTTAATTGGAAGAAAATTCAAATCTTATTTGTAAATCAGACAAAAAGACAAAAGGTACAAGACAGTGACAGCTTTAATGAGAGAAAGACCATCAATTAACAACCTAGCAGCTCACAGTCTGTCTTTAAAGGTTTATAAGTAATTGTTCAAAATCAGCTCCCCAAAATCAATAAAATAAATGGGATTTTTACTTCCGGAACCCAAGTGTTGCACTCTACCACCAAGCAATCACCAAAAAAAAAAACACGCTAAGAGCCATTTAGATTAGCATAGCAATGCGTTAACAAGCACCCACAACAGTCTAGCATCATGGTGGAGATCTGCGCAGAGAGGCACTTACATTTTCATCAGAAAGTGCATGAAACATGTTTTACAAATAAAATCGAGACACAGCAGAATAGTACAACTGATTAGGAACTATATTAAAGGCAAAAGCGCAGCATGTGTGCTCATGAGGTGACCTTTGAAATCCCCCTCCACTCCGAACTTAAATGTCATATGGAGTTTTTACTGTCCGACAGAATAAAACGCATAAATCAAAATGAGACAACCTCCTAGCTAGCTATCTAGCTAACAATATTACATTGCAATAATCAGAATGAGCTTTATTCGTCAAGTGTGTGCAAACACATACGCTTAGTACATATATACATACATACATATATGACATGAGAACAAAAAGAACATTTAAATAGGTAAGACTAAGGAAAAAACCCCCATAAATAATAATAATAATAATAATAATAATGTGGTATACATCAAACAGAACATTTATGTACATATTTTTTACTGTATATTCAGCTGTATAAATAAAAATATGTATATGTATTTACATAATACTTGTGAGAGAGGCAATAATTAGTAATTAAGAAATTAATTACAGAAAATGGGTGGTAATTTCTGTGTTAGATGTTTAAGCTGAAAATGGCATGGGGGACAAAAAACTGATTTTATGCCTAATTGTTCTAGTGCACAGAGATCTGTAGCGTCTGCCAGAGGGGAGAAGTGCAAACAGGTTGTGGCCGGGGAGAGAGGGGTCTGTGATGATGTTACCTGCTCGTTTCTTCACTCTGGAGTTGTACAAGTCTTAAAGGTTGGGTAGGTGCACACCAATTATCCTTTCTGCTGTCCTGACAGTCCGTTGCGGCCTTCTTATATCTGATTGGCTGACTGATAGAAGTGCACAGAATCGACTCAATAACAGCTGAGTAAAACTGTGTCATCTGCGCCTGTGGCAGGTTGAACTTTTTCTGTTGACGAAGGAAGTAACTCTGCTGGGCCTTTTTCACATTAGAGTCTATGTGAGTGTCCCACTTGTGGTGCCCAGGAACCTGAATGACTCTATAGCAGCCACAGTGCTGTTCATGATGGTGAGTGGCGGGAGTGCAGGGGAGGTTTTCCTGAAGTCCACAGTCATATCCACAGTTTTGAGCGTGTTCAGCTTCAGGTTGTTGTGACTGCACCAGACAGCCAGCTGCTCAGCCTCTTGTCTGTAAGCAGACTCGTCGCCGTCCTGGATGAGACAGATGACTGTTGGGTCATCTGCAAACTTCAGGAGCTTGACAGAGGGGCCTTTAGAGGTGCAGTCATTTGGGAGAAGAGCAGTGGAGAGAGCACACACCCCTGAGGAGCTACAGTGCTGATGGTGTTGGTATTGGATGTGAGTTTTCCCAGCCTCAGTTTATACAGGAGGCTATTC
>NW_015642789.1:1165437-1182937 GCF_001515625.1 Sinocyclocheilus rhinocerous
TGTCTGTAAGCAGACTCGTCGCCGTCCTGGATGAGGCCGATGACTGTTGGGTCATCTGCAAACTTCAGGAGCTTGACAGAGGGGCCTTTAGAGGTGCAGTCATTTGGGAGAAGAGCAGTGGAGAGAGCACACACCCCTGAGGAGCTACAGTGCTGATGGTGTTGGTATTGGATGTGAGTTTTCCCAGCCTCAGTTTATACAGGAGGCTATTCGGGATGATGGTGTTGAAAGCATAGCTGAAGTCCACAAACAGGATCCTTGCATAAGTCCCTGGTTTGTCCAGATGTCAGAGGATGTAGTGCAGTCCCATGTTGACTGTATCATCCACAGACCTGTTTGCTAGGTAAGCAAACTGCAGGGGGTCCAGAAAGGGTCCAATAATGTCCTTCAAGTAGGCCAACACCAGTCTCTCAAATTACTTCATGACCACAGATGTTAAAGCAACAGGTCTGTAGTCATTTAGTCCTGTGAGTTTTGGTTTCTTGGGTACAGGGATGATGGTGGAGCGTTTGATCTGTTGAAGATCAGTGTGAAGTTGGATGACAGCTGGACAGCACAGGCTTTGAGGCAGGCTGGAGAGACACCGTCTGGGCCTTTGGCTTTCTTTATCTTCTGTTTCCTGAAGGCTTTGCGTACATCATCTTCACAGATCTTAAGTGCAGGCTGAGAAGCAGTAGGGGGGAAGGAGGGGAGGGTGTTGATGGCTGTGTTGTGAGATGAGCGGGTGTGGGGTGTGAGACCAGGCTTTTCAAACCGGCAGTAAAACTCATTCAAACCGTCGGATAAAAGTTGATTCTTCACAGTGCTGAGAGATGGGGTCTTGTAGCTGGTGATTGCTTTCAGGCCCTTCCACACTAATGTTGGTCTGTTGCTTGTAAACTGTTTTTTCAGCTTTACAGAGTAACTTCTCTTAGCCACTCTTATCTCTCTATTCAGTGTGTATTTGGCCTGTTTGTACAAGGCTTTGTCCCCACTCCAGTAGGCGTCCTCTTTAGCTTGGCGAAGCTGTTTGGGTTTTGAACTGAACCAAGGATTGTCGTTGTTAAATGTTAAATAAGTCCTGGTGGGAACACACATGTCCTCACAGAAACTGATGTAGGATGTCACGGTGTCAGTGAGCTCATCCAGATCAGTGGCAGCAGCTTCAAAAACAGTCCAATCATTGCAGCCGAAGCAATAAAGCACAGCCAGCAAACTAACCGCCTGATCAAAGGAAGCATTAGCTTAGCCTTAGACCATTTCCAGAAGACAACGAATTTCATAAAGCATTAGATAGTTGTTAGCCGAAAATCAATGGTCATTTCTGAGTGAGGCATCCTGTCTGATTGTGTTTTAGATGAAATGTGAGGGCTCTTAACCTTCGTGTTTGAACAGAGCTCTGAGCCTCCTCAGCGAACCGTTTCTTTCCCATCACAGCTATTTGTGTAACGGATTTGGCCTGAACGTGTAGATTTAGCTCGACTGCAGCATCTTGACGCTTCAGCACCAGAGGGGCTATGCAAGACTGCTATAAAAGGCTTCTGAAAGCTTCAACCATAGTAAACCTCAGTCAACGTACAGGCACGACTTCTGTAAAGGACCGCGTTTCTAATTGCACATTGGAAAGCCGACACACAGTGGATCTCACAGTGGAGCTGCGTCACAGAGCTCATGCTCAGCTGGCAACGTACAGTATATACACATAGAAAAGTAGTCCTACCTCAAAAAGATGATTCAGACAGGTTTACAACTCAGGTAACAATTGTTTTAACTGAATAACTGTGCTTAAAATACTTAAGGTTTAGCTGGCTAGAATTTGGCATTTGGCACAATTTACAAATTACACAAAACAATTTATAGAGACAAAACACCTTTATTAAAGGGATGGTTCACTGAAAAATGAAGATTGTCACCATCTAATCACCCTTGTGTCGTTCCAAACCTGTAGGACTTATGAAACACACACACACAAAAAGATATTTTGAAGAGATTTTGTCCATACAATGAAAGTCAAAGGGGTCCAAAACAACAACACTGACCTTCATAGAATGGAAAAAAATTTATAATAATAATTAATAAATTATTAATTATATAATTAATACATTATTAATGATATAACTAATAAATGATTAATTATAAAAGTTATTTGGACCATGAGGGTGAGTAAATGATGACATAACTTTCATTTTGGGTTGAATTATCCCTTTTAATGCATTTCATATTTTGCTAACAGTTGCTAACACACAAAAAATGCACACGTTTTCAGGGAACGTAGCAAAGTTTACAGGAAATGCACGTGGGCTGTAAAAGGGTTAGCGAGACAGACAGCGAGAGAGACAAAGGAGGAGTGGAATAATAGAGAGGTAGACTAGACCTGAAATACGGAGCTGGAAACTGCAGCTAGTCGATAGTGAGTGAGTACATCAATAATGTATGACTGAAATCCTCACACTGGGGCTGATGAGGAGAGGGGCCATATGTGTGTGTGTGTGTGTGTTTGCCACATGACTCACATGGGCATATGTACAAAATCTCTGTCAGAGCTGACAAAATAGTGATCCACACTCCCTCACCTGACAACAGTAGTATCCGCATACTGTGACACTAATGAGAGGAAGATGCACAGGCAGCCCACGTTTGCCTCTTCGTGGAGCACAGCACCCGGGCGCAGCTGCCGGGCACGCTCGAAGCCCCCTCGGGGAGACGCCAGTAAAGCCCTGTAACCTGTCTGTCCGTCAGCCTGTCAATTAGCCCCTGACACCTCCTCTACAATGTGCCAGGCGGGCACAGGTCTTGAACTTTTTCTATCAGTCTCTAGGTAGGAGGCTTTAGCTCATGGTCCTGGTCAAAACCCAACTGTCAGATAAGCTAACTGATGAGACCTACAAATGTGATTACCAGCCATCTGCCTCCTGCTCCATCTAACACCACATTCAGACACAGAACAATACTTTAGGAATCAAATATAATATTATTAGTGTACATTGAAAAAAATATCAGATGAATTCTTAAAAATATTTAGTTTTTCCTAGTATTTGTTTGCTACTTTTTGCAGAATATTTTAAAATAAAATTTGATAAAGTAATTATTATATATATATTTCCTATTTGAGCCAATGCATATTATGAATGAAGTTATTTCAGGAAGAGACCACCCTCATTGTAAAGCAAAACGTGATTGGTTATAGCGAGAACGTGCTACGATTGGTCAGCGAAGTGTGGCTGTTATCTGATTGGCTTGAGTAGACGGTGGGTGGAGTCCACGCATTTGTGGATTGGTGTGCATCTTGACGCTAGAAATGTCTCAAAATCCACAAATGCGCGCAGTGATCCACAAATGGATTAAATGAGGCAAATGGAACGGCATGTGTTTTCTTTAACGATTTTCTACAAAGCAAGGACCCATTATTTCTTGCGGTGGTGTTTTAGGGTTCCTTCGCTAGAGCTCATCTACCTCCTCCTAAGCTGTCCAGCGAGCGATCTACAAATGTATGGGGAGCGATCCACAAATGCGCGCATTGATCTACAAATGCACAGGACGCGAGTCACAAATAAATGCCAGGCAAAGTTGTGTTAGTAGAATAAAAAGATATTTGTGAATATATTTTTTATTGACAAGTCTCATTTTTTTATTTGTGAATTTAATTCATGTTTGTGAAACTCTAAGATTTATTTGTGGATCTCATTCTATTTATTTTGTGAATATGTTTGGTTTTTGTTAATCGCTTTACATTTATTTGTGGATCATAATCTATTTATTTGGAATAATGCAACAATTCTGCCCCCATAATTGTGCTGGACAAAGATGGAGAGGTTTTAATACAGCACAATAGCGGCTAGTATTAAAGCCAGATCCCAGATCCCAGATCCCAGCGGTACGGTGGTCTCTAAACTGATAATTCAGTTCGAACTGACAGCAGGCAGAGGCTGAGCTACTGTCTGAGGAGTGAATAATTCAGCTGTCAAAGCTCAGAGCAACAGGCTGAGGGCTGTGTCTCCCTCACACACACACACACACACACATGTGCAAGCAGTGGTGTATATCAGCAGGGGAGATGATAGGGGCCTTATTGATTTCAAGAAAGCAGCCAGACAGTGGGTCGCTCTGACCCGGGGCTGCATAATAATCCAGGTTTGATTATGTGAAATTAGAGAGTGAGAATGTCAAAGTGAGAGTGTAACTGAAGGAGGGCTTCTTTTGTTTGCAGAAGACAAAAGACATCAAAATTCCACTCTTGATTTCAGCACGAACTACGTGTTTGTTGTGTGCATGTCGTGGTTTATGACCCTTTTCCTGGCTCTTTTGTTTGCCAATGCCCCCCCCCCCTGCGTGTGTATATACAGATGGCGGGTTTGGCTGCACCCCACTGCTCTCTTGGCTGCTCTGCAGGCGTACGCTCAGCGTGATTAGCTGGCCGAGGTTTGGGGAGAAGGGGGGGGAAACACCGTGATGGCTCAGGTGGCTCAGTCTGGTACCAGTCATATGATAAACAAGCCTCTTCCACTCAGCCATGAGCTCACTGCAGACTTATGAAAAAAACAATTTAGCAGAACCACATGGACGCAACTGATGCCCCATCCTCCAATTCACTCAACAGATCATGAAATGGTGATATGATAGAGACATGTCCCAATTTCTTTCCCTCCTCCAGGTCAGCTAAGGAGGAGGTAGATGAGCTCTAGCGAAGGAACCCTAAACACCACCGCAAGAAATAATGGGTCCTTGCTTTGTAGAAAATAGTGAAAGAAAACACACGCCGTTCCATTCGCCTCATTTAATCCAGCCGCTCTGACAGGACCCTTCTGTGACGCTGTCGAAGAGGAAGTCATGGAAATATTCCGGTAATGAGCCTCGGCTGTCTTTGGGTCTCATTTTGTACATCCAGCCAGCACAGCGAGAGGCAAATGTGGCTTTTATTTGACTGGTTTTTATTTGACTGGATGGATCTGCACCAATCACCTTAAGCTTATTTGAGTTTCTGGCTTAAAGCTAATACGAAATGTATTTCTTTATCTTATGGTTTTAGCATACAGTTTGCTTGTATTCGTTTCTTACGACCCGTCATTCACTATGCCTGTTCCTTCAAAACAAACTTCAGAGACAAATCTCATTCAATTATTTTGGTGCCAATCAAAAATGTCCAAAAATAAACCAAATGTAAAAGTATAAAAACTGGTATTTAAAAAGCACCAAATAACTTACTTAAACATTATTATTATTTTATTAGATTTTTTTTACAATAAAGATATCTAAACATCATTTAAAAAGTTCAATTATTTCAGAAGTAAAATTGCGTCTTATTTTTCTTACTCCGCTGGAAATTTTTGTTTCCTGTTTTAATCATAAACCCTGCTAAATTGTGCTAGACTTATGTTTATTGCTATTGTGTTGCATTAAAACCTCTCCATTTTTGTCCACCACAATCAATGGTAATCTCATCAGCGAAATTGCAGGTTAACATTTGCAAATAGTTAACATTTTCATTCTGATTTTTTATTGTGTTTTGAGATGCAAATTAAAAACGAGGTAAGAAAAAGAAAAATGTTACTAGTAAAAATATATATTCTAAATAAATAAATAATATTCAACATCACATAAATAATCATGTATTCATTAATTTTATTTATTTAAAAAAAAAATTCTTCTTCTTCTTCTTCTTCTTATTATTATTAATAAATAAAATCAATAATTACAAAAATATATCAATAATAATAGTAACAATAATAATAACAAGAAGAAGAGAGCAAATATTATTATTATTTATTAATAATAATAATACTAATAATAATACATTATAAACAACAACAATTATTATTATTATTTATTTATATTAATAATACATTATAAATAAACAAATAAAAATTAATTAAATTTTTTTTATTTATTTATTATTATTTTTATAGACAAAAATATGGAGAAATATGGAGGGCCCAGGACTTTAAACACCATCCCAGGTTCTGAATTATAAAGGGTATCCTAGGCCCAAAAATGACTAACCACTCTAAACTAGTCTTGTGGACTGGTGCACACCTGCAATGAAAAATGATACTTCAGAAGCTTCAAAAATCCTTCCAGGTCTGGGGCAATCTTCATTCAATCTTTTATATTTCCTTCCCAACATTCATCACTATCTCTGGCGTGTATCACCCACCAGTTTGCTTCCTGCTCCCTGTTGAGTTCTGTCAGCATCATGCCAGCGCACCACTCGAGACTGACATTCATCACTCGCTCGGCGGAGGCAACATACGCTTGCTGCATTTGTATTATAAGAGTGATGCTAATGCATGGTGCATCACACACACTAAACGGATATAACTGAAGACAGTGCTTTCTGTCAATAACCTACACATCTAACTCTAGAGAGCAGGTCATGGAGCGGAGATGGGAAACCTGACGATGCGAAACCCAGCCTTATTAAAGTGAGTCCGAGAGGATACAAGTATTATTAACATATCAAAGGTCGGTAACGGGAGGTGTGTGGTGGCATCAGCTCATAAGAAATCGAGCGGACGTCTCAGAGTGTGTCCCTCAAGAGTAAATGACACAAACAAGATGCATCCATCAGTACGGCTAATGCTGACCGCTCTCTCAAAATGATCTTCGCAGGAGGACAGATGCAGAGCCACTAGATTGATTCTTTTCACTGTTGGCTGGCAACGCCGAAGTTGGACAGACAGCAGAGTCGCTCTTCCGACACATGCGGTACCCCAAAAAGGCAGAACCTGCCACTACCACTGTGTAACCCAGGAAAACAATCACCTCACGCCGTGCAGGGTGTTTACGGTTGCATCTGAGCCATTAGCAACCCAGACAAAGAGCACATGCAGCTCTGGCAGGGACCGCGTTGGTGGGATGGCAGGCGGGGGTGGGCTTCACCCCGGACTCAGCCGGGACTGGCAGCTAAGCCTGCGGAGGTGCTCGGGGGGAGCGCTTGATCTACAGGGGGCTTCATTTACAGTCTCTCGCCACAAAACAAGAGGAGGAGCGCTGGGCCCACTGCGACATTCAACAGGGATACATTGACAGGATCTGTCTGGAAGCACACAGACACAGTGGGAGAGGTACACTCATCTCCATTATGGGCTGGCACAGCCTGAGACTCCACTCAAATTCGGGCAGATGTAATCGATAAAAGAAGGACAGGGGTTTTGTTATTCCAGTATCTATGAAGCCAAGGCTTTAAAAAGCTTGGGCTCGATTAATGAGAAGTATCTCGGAATCGCTGCCAGGCACCAGGTCAAGCCAAATAAGGACGGAAATACAAAGAACCTGTTTTGAAAGAGAGATGGAACTGGTAAAGTCAACAACTTCTGAAATAGGACGAGTCCATTATGAGATAGCCAAAATGCGAACAATCGTATTATCTTGGTAGCCGGCAACAAATTTATTAAACTCTATAAATATATATAGATGTACTAGCAATGTGTTAGCAAAACAAAGAGGGATGTACAAAGAAATCGGTCATAATCTTTATATTATCTTCTGAAATAAGGCAATAGTTGCACATAAATCAACAATTAGCATATAGTAATGTACAATGTAAACAATGCCGGCCCACTCTTAGAAAATAGGATAAATCCCAACACTCAGTATGATGGCTACACATTTTTAAAATTGCAGTACTGACATCGGTACTTTTGATAACACTACGATACTTAAGAGTGCAAAACAAAGAAGAGCATACAGAGACATTACACTCATAATCTTCTCTATCATCTTCTAAAATAGCCAAAAGTTGCATGCAAATAGACATTAGTATTAACATGTAAAGTCTATGCAATGTTAACCCCAATAAACCCTCATAAAACCCTACAAAAGAACATCTAAACACTAAAACTAGCCCTAAAAGCATCAACTAATGTAGCTGTGCCTTCAGGTTGCCTCGCATGCCTCAGGAAAAAAAGATGCCTTGAGATATTTAGAGAAGGATACAGTTGTTGTTTTCCGCCACGCCGACAGGGAACGAAGTCATTTCCGCATGTTCTGTCTCTTAGACAGAGAGAGAAACACACAACACTGCTATCGTCAATTAGACAGCTAGCGCTAATGATAACATGCTAGCAGCATTTCTTGACAGAACTGAGCCTGATTACTTGAACTGGAAGTCACTTCTCAATGAGACTCCTTTTTGTTTAATTAGGCTTGTAAATAATTATTGCAATTAAAGCCTGCAATTAGGAGACTGAAATGAAACACTATTAGTGATGTGACGGATGCCAGGGAGACCCCTTGGTGTGGTGGGGCGCGCACAAAAGCTACAACATTATGCAGTCACGCGCTGACAGCTTGAATGACTGTTGATATGGTAGATCATTTTAATTGCAGATGGTATTATCTTGGCATCCTCACGTCTGATCCCTGAGACAACAACGCAGTCGCTTGAAAGTCGCAGAAAAGTTCCCGTACCCATCTGTGTAAGTTTCAGCGACTGGGGGGAAAAATAACAAGGTGGTTTCAGTTGTCTCTTCTAAAGTTCCTTCAGAGAAATAAAAACAGACACAAGTGATAGAGTACATGACGTCCTTCTGGGATATAAGGAGTCAAAATTGCACATTTTGATTAAGACACATGGAAGATCTCGTCTTGCTTTAACTCTAGGATGATTTATTTCTCAAAAGTGACTCGATTGTGAGTTTCAGAAATGTTTCATTTAAGCATCAACTTTCTTTATATTACTTTTAAGAAGTTTTAGGAGAATCATCTGGGACCAAGCTACTACATTAACAACATTTCTGAGACAAGAAAGAGATCTCAATTTCAATTAACGTCTCCCATGTCTCATTTGTGTCAATGTTTTAGAAGATTCATCTGATACAAAGTTGATATTTAAATAAAACATTGCAGACAATCACAGTTAGGCATTGACCTTATCAGTTTTGATACATTTGTATTTGATCTCATGTTTCAGTTGAGTCAGTTTTTACTTCTCCTAAGTTGACACTTCAATGAAACATTGCTGACAAACAAAATTAAGCATTGAGCTATGGAAGAGAAACCTCTGAGCAACATAATTTTCATCTAGAGCTGAAGACAAGACAAAACTACATCTACAACTACAACTTCTTATAGCTGAGAAGTTTCTTATGTCTCATTTGCATCTGTCTCAGATTGCTTCTCTTAAAAACTCTTAGAGGTAATAAAAATTAGACACTTCTGAGATACTAAGATTGAAAACTGTTTGCTTTAATCTTATTCGATCACTGAGGTTGCTGTTTCATAGATCATCTGAACTTTTCTAGGACTCTTTTTGACCATGTTTTTCACAAAGCAGCAGGGAACGTGTTCAGCCACTCATCACTGCTAATGCTTGTCAAGCCGTTTTGCGCTATCGACATTTCTCATTGGGTGGTCCGATTCGGGATTGATGCACAACAGAAAGATTGCAAAGTCGAATGTCTTACCTCTGCCGCTCTCAACCACGGTTCTGCTTACTAGCTGTGTTATCCTGCACCCCAACAGAGCCACCGCTCTCTTAACAAGGCACCCAACGGCCCCTAAACAAGCCACGCAAGCAGATCTCGGGTATCACCACCTCATTTGAGACTATTAAATCAACACCGCACTGAAAGCCCCCTAGAGGCCTGTGAGACAGCGACGAGCATTCAGCAGGTACAACCAGCACCGCTAGCGCCTTCCCTCGACTAATAACACCCACCATGACACTGGCTTGTCTCTGTACACTCTACTAAATCTAGGACTAACCTGATGGGTCAGAGGCGGGTGTAGGGTGCAACCAGGTTGTTTACTAACAAGAACAAAGACCTTTGACCTTAAGAGCCCAAATTCTCGGCTGAACAACAACCACCGGTAGTCCGCCGTGCTGCGGAGCAAATTATTTATTGGCAGCACAGCTGTCACTGGGGGAAGAAAAGAGGAGGAACGGAGGGCAAGAGAAAGCACCTTCAAGGCGATGCATATTTTAATGAAACACTTGATATTGGCTGATAAGAGTTTTGCTATCAAATAATGAGGTTAGGACTGGCCAATGGTTCCTGTGCACCAAACCTGATTAGCGCAAATCCTCGCTTAAGTCAATTAGCGATGCATTAATGTGAGAGGAAAGGATGCATTTCGTGAGGGTTCCTTCTAGTCTCAAAGGTGTATCTGTAAGGGCGAATTGCAATGGTGACCATATACAATTGACCTTTAGGTTGACCCTGGCAGTTTTATACACCGCGCCAGGTCAGCCGCTGACCCGAAGACCGCAATATATGCAGCGTTCAGGCGTAAAGCCTTCAGGTGTCCGGAGAGAGTGTGAGATTGGAACCGGCTTTCACTGAATGAGTCCGCTAAATAGCTTCATCAATAATGCTGGACGCGGGATGTATTGACAGGAGCATTTATCCTGATCTGTCCCTCTGTCAATAGCAAGTGAAGTCATCACGTTGACACTCAAACGTGCACCCTATCATTGGAATTGATTCCCCCCACCTATACTTTGTATCACGCAAGCAGCGACTCCCTAAAAATCTGAAATAACAAGCAAAATCGTATCAATCAGCTCTGCCATTATGCTAGAAAGATAGTATACTAGCCAGCTGTGATAGCTAATCAAGAAGAATGAATGACAAAAGCAAAATGCACATGCTAGCAGCTCATCACTGTTCGTTTAATGGCCTGCAGATGTCAGGCAGTCGTGAAGGCCTCTGAGTGGCATCAATGTCCTTTTGTTATCATGTGTCACAGACTAGCACTGTCCAAGCCCTGTCGTCCATATAAACACAAGCTCTGATATCATGAAGTGGAAAGTGGAAATCACCTGTAAAATATATTTTAGAGAGAGAGCGAGAGAGAGAGAGAGAGAGAGAGAGAGAGAGAATGTTTATAAAATTAATTTATAATTTTATTATAAAGTTATATTAAAAAATATAATTATCACTTATTAATTTTATTAAAATTCTCTCTCTCTCTCTATAACATATATTTTACATAAAATAAAATAAAAATATGTGTGTTTATATATATATATATCACAAACAGTGGGATTAGCAGTAATTTTTTAGGTCAATTTTCATTTCAACATTTTTTACAACATTAATGAGGTTTATTTAATTATCCTATTTCATAAACAATCGTAAATAAATAAATACATTTAGGAAAATATACGTGTTTATGATTATTTCAGGTTTCTACATAATACATTGTTTACTCATATAACTTGACATAGTTAGCATATGTCAACTGTGATGTAAACAGAGATACGCGATACCTACTTTGGATAAGCTGGACCGGCCCAATTTCTCACGAATACAATGGATTTCATTTCTCATTTGCTATGCTTAAAAAAAGAACATTTTCATTCTTCCCTGTCAATTACCATGACAGCTACAGTTAATCTAAGTCTTTGTCCAGGGCAGCATGAATGACAGTGATTGGTGGATAGAGGGGAGATGGAGGTCACTGGTTAAGACACTCTCCTTGTTCCCGTTTTTTTTTAGCAAGAGCAGCTGCACTTTCACAGGGTGACCAGGGGTCATGGAAATGCTAGGGGGCAACTGAGGCCGAGAAGGCACTTTTTTATTTTCAAATTTGCCTGAACTTTGGGCACAATTCCTCAGTTTAGCTCATTGTTACTCAAGCTTGCTGTACAGACTACAGCAAAACAGAATTCCAGGCTGCAGGTCTCTTCCTGTGCATTGTGTATGAGAATCAAGAGCTGAGTGCACATACTTCTGTTAAGTGAATATTAATGTTGCTTTGTTCTCATTAATCACATCCTCTGCTCTGTTGATTTCCTGTTAGCCCTTTCATCATATACACCCCCATCCCCCTAACCGTGCTACAGTCACCCAAACGCTGACATCCAGACACATGCGCACACATTTACAGAACGCCACACACACAGAGAAAGCAGTGGCTGTCGGCCAACTCAATCTGCATGCAGTATGAGGGACAGTTCAACCCAGACAAAGACAAACAAAAGACACCAAAGGCACAAAAGGAGCGTAAATCACAGGCTAGATATGATTTCTGGAGGGCACTATCTGTGCAGACAGGACTTCACTTAGTTGACATTTGAATATTTGCATAAATGTAGGCTTCATTCAGAATCAAAAATGTTAATAAGAATGGTCGATACTTGTTTTTTTTTTTCAATTTAATATAAAGTACTATCAAGCCTGTTTATACATACATATGTATATATGGGTCAAAACAGCCCAGTGTTATATATATAAACCTTTAAAACTTTACATTTAAATGTAGTAGTTCATAATATAAAATAATACATTTAAATATAAATTTGTAGTTGAAAATTTGAAACATAACTAAATGCATTTAACATGGTTTCAATATTTCACTCTCAGAAAAAAAATATTTTAACAACTTTTGATTTAAATAATCATGCCAATCATCACACAAGCCCATTAAAAATTTCACATATACCTTTCTGCTTTTCTGCACGTTAAGATGAACCGAGGGGCTCATAAGTTTTTGCTTACAGTAAATTTTTTCACTTTGAAGCTAGTGATATACATTAACTTAAATTTTGAATCACTAATGTACACAGTGATTTTTTTTATTTAAAGCTAGTGATTTGCATGAATTCATGCTACATACAAAATATTACAACAACAAAAAAAAAACACATATTGAACATTAGAATGATCAATTCTTCAAGATCGATACACCATCCCTAAATGTCAAACTACCTTTTTTTCATAAGAGAAATGTAATATTCAATCACAAACGCCTCCATTTGCAACGGCTCTAATTTTGGTTAGGCCAGTGCCGAACGTAGAGATGATTTCTGAGTCGACAATCTTCAGCTGGATAATGGAAGGAGAGTGTTATTTTAGGAGCTGGCTGGAATGGACTGTGGAAGAGAGGAGAGAGTCTCTAAACAATCTCACTCCGGGTGAAAAATCCCATTTCCCTGCGTTTGATAACCACACAGTTCATTTCCTACATTTCCCAGACAAAGGTAACGCAGGCCTAGAGTGTCCCTCTGTGTGTGTGTGTGTGTGTGTGTGTGTGTCTGTGAGTGAGAGATCAAAATGGTAAATACATGCATATGATTCGAGGTACATAATGTGTGTGCGCCAAAGGAGGCTAAGGCTGTGCAAAGACACAGAGCAAATAATCTGGTTCTTCAAGATGGGGAAAAGTGAAGCCATGCATGGATTTTAAATTTCACAGCTGAGCACTTGGGAGAGAAATTGCCTGGGCGGAAATACGGAGGCTCCTTTATTTGGTTGATGATCTCGGTTACGTTGCTTTTATGAGCTGGGGTGGGGAGGCGAGAGAAGGGGTCGAGGGTAAGAAGCAGATCTTGGATTCTCAAGTTCAACCTAAACGTTTCTCGCTTGACAGCAGCATATGCAGAGAATCGGGTTTGGTTGTTAAAGTCGACACTTCATTCACACGCTTCTCCATGTTAGTCACACCGATGGAAATTTCCCACCACTCTTATTAGTTGGTGTGGGATAGACAATGTCAAATCTTGAGCTGGGTTTTTAAGGCCAACTCATGAAATCAAACTACTGTGCAAAGCTTTTCATCTCATTTGGATGCCACTGATGACTTATAGCACATGTTTAGAAAAGAAAAACATCTCAACAGACATGTTCACATCATATTACGTGTATTTGAAGCTATGGTTTCAGTGCTGTGAATGGGTGCTTGGTGGTTTTGACCTATGGCCTTAGCGGCACTGATAATTAAATGAATAAATGATTCATTGTGAATTGCTCGCCACTAATGTGGTGGGAGTTAATAACAATTTTATTGTGCAACTGATTAAACGACCAATCAAAACACTGCCAATCTATTCTGAAGCCCTCTCCAGCCTGATTGAACAATAATTGGCACATTGTTGTGGCATTTTACTTATCTGCATCAGACCTTTCAATTAAATTTAGAGCAAAATGTGCTATTTATAGTGAATAGAAACAGAAAACTGAAAGCACTGAACATCACATAAAGTCTCACCACACCAAAAAGTCTTTGTTTTGGAGTTTTGTGTGCCGATTTGCAAAAGTGTGAGTCGAACAAACCTGCCAGGCAATATGTCTTTCCTCCTCACAGTTTGCATAAGGGTTTGGTTTACACGCTTCAATGAGAACGAGCGGAGTTGGTTACATGTGCTGGATTTGCATATGGCAGCAGGTGTGGCTTTGCTTGTCCCAAGTGCTCAGGCTTCATTTGATTGTGTGAGGTCACACAGACACACAAGTGCTGTTCCAAAACCTACTGAGCTCACGCCACAAGTTCATCTAAAAAGGCGAATATATTTCACACGTATCATATTTTCTTTAATACCGAACAATATGAATAAAATGCACAACAACTTTACCAAATATTTGTGTATATACTATGCACATAGTAATATTTATATGATATAATAGTACTAACTATGTAATATATAAAACACATTGTAATACAAAAAAAATCAACACTATACTACATTGCACAAATATAATACATCTATCCAGATATAATCAGTCTATCCATTTATCCATCCATCCATGTATATATACAATAAATATAAAAAGAGATATATGTCAACATGTGATTTTTACTAGTATCAATAATTTTCTGATTTTTAAATGCAATCCTAAACAAAATCATGATATAACGATTCAAAATCATTAATGTAACTATTAAATTCAATAATATAAATATTGAGTAATTGTTATTTTAAAATAGATAGATAGATAGATAGATAGACAGAAAGATGGGTGGATTGATAGAACGATAGAACGATAGATAGATAGATAGATAGACCATCCATCCATGTATATATACAATAAATATAAAAAGAGATATATGTCAACATGTGTGTGATTTTTGTATCAATAATTTTCTGATTTTTAAATGCAATCCTAAACAAAATCATGATATAACGATTCAAAATCATTAATGTAACTATTAAATTCAATAATATAAATATTGAGTAATTGTTATTTTAAAATAGATAGATAGATAGATAGATAGACAGAAAGATGGGTGGATTGATAGAACGATAGAACGATAGATAGATAGATAGATAGAACGATGGGTGGATTGATAGAACGATAGATAGATAGATAGAATGACAGACAGAAAGATAAGATGATAGACAGACAGACAGACAGACAGATAGATAGACAGACAGACAGACAGACAGACAGACAGACAGATAGACAGATAGACAGATAGATGGATAGATGGATAGATAGATAGATAGATAGATATTCAATAATATAAATGAAATACTTAATTCAAGATAGAAAGGTAGAATGCAAGATTGAATGATATATAGAACAACAGATAGATCGAACAATAGAATGATAGATAAAACGATAGACAGATGGCCTATAAGTGCAGCAGTTCAGTCCTTTCATGAGGCTCTATTCTCGTTAGGATGCTGTCAATGCAGCTCACAGAGACTCCCACTCGTGTGCCATCAGTTTGACAGAGAGGTGACGAGTAAAGACGGTTTGCAGTCGGCTGGAATGTAAAACCTAGATGAGATATTTTTGAAGCAGTCTTTGACACACATTTTGCAAATGTGCATGACATCGCTAAGTCTCCATGTCTCTTTCAACGACTCCCTTTTTGTTTCCCTCGCCCGCCGCTCTCTCCCTCTGTCTCTGTAAAGCTGTTACCAGCTGAAACAGCTCTGACCTTTCATAGCTGTTAGCCTTTGGCTCTCTTTCCCAGCCAAACAGCCAAAGCACTTTATCACAAGACTATGAATTACCACAGAAAGGACACCATCTCACCGCCTGCGTGATCTAAGACTGCAGACGCTCCTGCTCTGCTCTGAACACTCTTTCTTTCAAGCCATTCACAGACATTGGCTAAACACGGCTGACATAACCTGTGTTTTTTGACTGCTCTGGTCGTGGACACATCTTGTCTGGAGCTCATTTGTCTTTCAGTTCCACTGTGTTGCTCTAACCAATAACTATGGACCATTTACATAGCATTCGCACATATAGACTGAGACAATGGGCCCTGAAGTCTATGAATGTGCGTATGTGTGTATTTCTCTTTATGTCAGTGTGAGGCAATCCGTTTGAAATCTATCTGTGTTCAAGTGAGGGATGGCTATGCATTTGGAATGAGCTGTATTTATGTAAGTCTTTGAGGAAACGCACAATATACGGAATCATAGAAAATAATTATAGATGCCGCATGGGAAATGAGGAAGCGTGAAGTGTTTGTGGGTAAAAATGGAGTGTGTTTGTGCATGTGTCTCTGCCTAAAGCAAGATTACATGCTGGTTTGAGCATGCTTGAATGCTAACTGCAAATCCATCGCTGTCTGATGCATGTGTGCATGTATGTAAATTTGTAATCTGTGTATCTGTACCCACACATCCATCTGTACAGTACTCTTCACATCAACCACGCACAGATACACTCACAAATAGCAAATGACCATGGACCTTATAACCCTTGATAAGACAACATAAAACAACATTTGCAACACATTTGAGTTCCATAGCACGATACATTTACATATTTCAGAATAATTAGAGGGAAATAACACAGGACTGTCCACTATACATTACCAGACTGACTGAATCATGGCAAAGTGAAAAATGTTAGGCTATAATATTACTTTATATATGGACGATGTCAGTACAACCAATAATTTTTTTATTTTTTTTATTACCAGCATCAATTGTTTTCACCTATTTTTACATTTTAGACAGAACGATTATGGGAAAAAACAAATATTTATAATATAGTTTTTTTTGTTTTTTTTTTAGCAAATTTTAAAAATAAATGTATATAAATAATATGTTTCTATATTTCTTACTGTACATTACAAAGTTTTGAATTTTGTTTATTTATTACTTTTTTTTTTTTTTTTTACAAATTAGTACAGATTTCCTGGTCATTTAACGGTTATTGGCCATAATATGAAAAGAACTACTGGCTTTTTGGTATCGACCAGAATTTCAATATTGTGCATCAATACAATTATTGGTCACAATTTCAGTTATATAAAACATTATATTATATTAGCAAATTATTAAAACATTTTATTAAATTGGTCAATCATTCAGTATCAATCATTTCCACCTATTTTAACATTTTAGACATTTTTGCTGTGATTTAGTGCCAACTTGAATGCATTTTTAAATATTTTTAAAACTGTTTTTTTTTATTTGTTATATTTCAGTTATATAAAATATTTTGCTATTATGTATTATGGTCAATGACCATGGTCCATCCACTGTGCTTGTCCTTTTTTTCTGATTGATAGCATGACAGAGATACGAAGGACTGCCGTGTGCCTCTAATCTGCCATTTTGACTCCTCTTAGCCAGTGAACATAAAGACAATACACTACACATCCCCACGGAGCTGCAATAACTACACTAGTTCAGCCATTTTGGCTCCATTTTCATTAAATTACACCCAATCCGTGACCACAGTGTGCTCCACTCCGCCATGACGGCTCTGTTTCCTGCTAGCATAAGAGCTTGTGCTGAAAGGTGAATGGTAATCCTGCTGCTCTGTGAAGTGTGAACCGTGACTACGCCAACTGACTCCTCAAACAGCGGTGCGCTGGGGTGACGGACGCC
>NW_015642789.1:1187937-1189125 GCF_001515625.1 Sinocyclocheilus rhinocerous
GAACCTTTAGGGTACATCGCTTTGAATAGATCCCATTTCAGATTATTCATGTTAACTCTTCTCGTACTAGAAACGTCCTGAATACAAATCAAACTTTTTGAATGCTCACATCCACATAACCCTCCCACAACCAGAGGGATATGCAACTCTGTTTACCTCTTAAAGTATTATTAAAGCACAATTCAATCTTCTAAAAGTAATTACATGACAGAGATGGCAGGTGTAAGAGAAGAACAGCACGAGGGTAATTTAATTCCAACACAAAGCACTGAAACATAAACCTGCTCAAAGATATTCTGCAACAATATTTACTCTCTTGTCTATTTTTATCCATAACCTCTAAACCACATTAAGCATGAACGTTCAAAGCAGAAAGAGGACCAGAAAAAAAATTCTGAATGCGTTTCCCATATGTATTTTTCTTTCTTTTTTTTCCACTATAAAAAAGGCTATATAAAGCACAGACCTCAAGAATATCATTTCCAATCGCTGTGGGACTTGTGCACAATGGATGTCCTTGTTTAAATGTGTGTGTATGGGCGCGCTAGGGAGTCAGAGACAGAACTCAGGCTGACAGAGCAATCTGTCCCATGGTCTATCTCAGATCTTCTGTAATCCATTTTAAATGTGTAGGCTCATGCAGTATGTCGAGACACACAGAAAGAGAGAGAGACTCTGCTACCTGAACACACTGAATCCAATTACACTAAAGGGGATTCCTCAAAATTGTCTGCTCTCACAGGTCAAATGTCAGCGCTTATCCAGTAAGCGAGAGGGTAATGCTAACTGAATGGGTTAACTGTCAAAATAAGGCCAACCTGACCCCCAACTTTTCCTACGTTCGACTCACTAGTAACATACAGAAGGATTCAAACACAATGGCTCTGCTCTATAATCTAGTGAGCATTCTTTTTATTTTCCCATAAACTTAACATAAACATAATTTATTCAATATTTCATATACATATTTATTCATAGAATTCTTTATTATAATTATAAATGTATCAATTAATATATATGCACATTTATGCATAGTCAGAATGACAGAGAGACAGACTGACTGACTCACTGACTGACAGACAGACAGACTGACTGACTGACTGACTCACTCACTCACTGACTGACAGACAGACAGACAGACAGACAGACAGACAGACTGACTCACTGACTAACTGACTGACTGACAGA
>NW_015642789.1:1189177-1232464 GCF_001515625.1 Sinocyclocheilus rhinocerous
GACTGACTGACTGACTCACTCACTCACTCACTCACTCACTGAGAGACAGACAGACAGACAGACAGACAGACAGACTGACTGACTCACTGACTGACAGACAGACAGACAGACAGACAGACTGACTGACAGACAGACAAAGATAGAAAACCACCAATAAAGCACCATGAGTAGTCTATAAGGACTGTCAGTTCTTTCTCTTCCTGTATATGGGGTGAGATGTGGAGGGATATTTCAGGTCCGTTGGACGCAGCAGTATTTCTCTCTTTCTCTCTCTCTTTCTGCTCTTGGATAGATTTTTCTGAGCCCCAGTCCGCCTGGATAACACATCTAATCCATCACCTGTGTCAGCTTGAAGAATTCTGGTGTCAGCAAGCCCTCTCTCCCTTTCTTTTTCGCTCTCTCTCTTTCTGTCTTCTGATGGTTTCTATCAGTGGAAAACAGGCTCTTTTGTTCTTGCTGCTGTAGTACAACACTATCTCCCATAACGCATATGTTACAGCAACAGACTGCTCGGCCCGTGTGTCACTTTCCATCCAGATGCATTTGAGCACTTAAGCAGATCTCAACCTCTCAGGGACAGAGAGAAAAAGCGAGAGAGCGGGAGTGGGTGGACACTTTCATTCTGACTATGATGTTTAACTATTTGCAGGGCTCAAAATTCATTTAATTTAAAATTTTAAATAAGTAATAAAAAAAATCTTAATCATTTTTGTCTGTTTTCCAGTAAAATATCCATAATGAGTTGAACTAAACACAAGGAACTTCGGGGAAAGTTTCATTAGTCTGTTTAACATACTGTAGAATCTATGTGAAGTTCATTATGCAAGTAAAGCCATAACATCATAAACTAAACATATGCACTCATGTGATATGCTATATATACACGCAAAACAAATGCATAATCAGCACCTAATCATAACGTCTTATTAAAATAGACTTTGCTTCATAATGTGTGAATATTTCTTTATTGAGTTTTCACTGTTCCTAACCAACTTCCTGAGTCCCATTACTTTTGTCGCCAACTTCTAACTTATGGTTTTCATTAAAACACTCCAATAAAAGTTATACTCAAATAAAAGTTAAACAATGTGTCATTAAAACATAATGTCAACCACTATTCTGAATATATATTTATGTCTATGGTGGTTAAAACCCTGCTCAGATTTCCAATAACGATGGTAGGCCACATACATATTCAAAAATAAAAAAATAAATAGAATAATAAAAAAATACATTGATTGGCAAGATTGGCATTTTCCATTTCCCAATTCAGTCTGCCTTTAGATAATCCAACCACAAGCAATCAAAGACTACCAGTATCTAACAAGCTGAGGACAAACATGTCATCATAAACCCTCAGCAGTGACCTATGGTCACATGAGTACCATAAAAATTACTAGGTCAGTTTAATTACATGAATGTTTGCCATTGAGATAAAAACAAAAGTGCCTGGAGGACTTCATGTCAAGATAAACTTCCTAAAAATGTCACTGCTTTGATATTACCTGACCTAAGTTTAAAACCCACACAACTTAGAGTCAGCTTTTTTTCTTGCTGGTTACAGAAACCAGATCTGAATAAAAAGGGGTTGTGGTGAAACATGATCTAAAATATCCCTAATTATCCAAAAATGCCAACACGCTGCCTCGCTGCTACGACCAGCCGGCTATATTTAGAGAAGTCTTAAAACAACAGAGCCACCGCCAGACTGGTGGATTGTGTCCAAGTGAGCTCATTGAAAATGAGTTTGAGGTAAAACTAATGTTGAACCAGTGGTTATATGGTGTTTTTCTGCACTTAATTGGCCTGAACTGTTTTATTATTTTGCAGTTGAATTCCTCACTGAGGTTTCCTCTCTCTCACAGAGTTTCATAGACACGATGTTGTACCTTTTCTACTAAAGACAGCGGCTCCTAAGACTAATATTGTTTAGACTTTTGTTTATGGATTTTGCAGTACTCTCAATGGCTTTATTCATGTTTACTGGACCTGTAGAGAAGCTACGGTACTTTTTCAGAGAAAAAACAGTGTTCTGCTCTGGATAGCTAGCAGAGTATTTATTATAAGATTGGGTGTCCCATTAATTGTGTGCAGAGGAGAAAAATAATGTAAACATGAATTATACAGCCCCTCTCATTTGCATAACGACAGCAAGACTCATAAAAGGAGCATCAAAACGGCAGATTAAAATAAACCACAAACAAATTATTAGGCACCATTAAAAACCAAGACTCAACATTGATTGTGAACATAATACACCTTTAAGTTATAAAGTATAAAGGGTAGCCATTTAAGATCATCTAAATATTAATAATATACAACAGCTTTTACAAGATAAGCATTAGGCATCAAAATCAGAACCTGTCAAATGAGTGAGACAAATCTCAAATCTCAGTTGGGATCCAGTGAAAAAAGAAAGTCAAATCTCAGTGGGGTGTTCAGCATAAGAACTGATCAGAGAAACCAAAACGACCCTGAGCGACAGCACAATTATTAGTGACAGCCGAGCTGCTCAGAACCGCTGTGGTGAATTTAGTATCTATAGGTGCACAATTACACACACTCTATCAAAGCAACTTGAAAAACATTTGTTGTATCGCCAAATCACTCGCATGAACATAATGCATCTCTCTGTCTCACTCTCTTATCATTTAGGTGCTGAAAGTGGAAGTGAATGCAGTGTGAAAGGAAAACAGAAAAAGGGAAAGCAATGCAAAACAGTTCAAATTTCTCCCCTAGAGAACAATCACATTGCATTGCAAGTTAGCAGGCTGTAATTTGACAAAGTGAACAAAGAGTACAGTGAAAAGTGAACTAAGTGCAGACTCTTTAAAAAAATAAAATAAATAATAATAATAATAATGAACGAGACTTTATGGAGCAAATCAAAAGTCAGGCCAAGCGAGACTATTATCCTAGTAATTATGCATTTCTGCTTCTAGAGGCCAGAAATGCAACATGTCTGAGGTTGTTAGACGATGTTTGTTGCTTTATCAACTTCATACTAACTTCATTAAAGATGCATTAGAAAGAGCATTCACTGATACTTACACTGCTACACCTTATTAGCCAGAAAAATATCATGCAGATCTTATTTATTCAGTGTATTTCTAGTAATTGTTTTTTTAATGCATAATTTTTCTTCCTTTTGTTTCTACACAAATGTAGTTCATTGTCTTTAATCGTCTTGGGTGTAATGTTCTTTCAGTCTTTGTCCTTTGATAAGGTCAGTCTATTTCTCTCAATACAATACAAGTATATCCAGGGACCTTATCTGTTCTTCCTTTTCTTTCTCATGATGCGTGGTTCACAATGGCCATCCATTTGTCTCTCTCGGGATCTCCAGATATTTACATATGCCTGATTATTGTTGGAACCCCAGAATGGACTACAGTACTGTAGGTCAGATTCTGTTTGCAAATCTTATTTTATTTTATTTATCAAAAGCAAAAATTAAAAAAAAAAAAAAAAAAACTATTAAAAATGCATGTGATTTAAAGTGTCATCTGTATGCTTTGATTAATAAAATAAAATATAAAATAAAATAAAATAATATTTTATTTTACTTTATTTTTATCTTATCAAAAGCAAAAAAAAATTAAAAAATTCTAAAGAAAAAAAATAATGCATGCTCCTTGAAGTGTCATTTGCATGCTTTTTATAAATGAATTAAAATAGAATAAAATAAAAAACTATTTATACAGAATCCAATCAGAATCAAGTATTGTAGAAAGCTGCCTGATAATTTACCATATTTAACTTATTTTGCACTGCTTTGGTAGTTTAATTAAAGTGAATTCTAAATAATTCAACTGAGGGAGTGATTGTGGAAGAGAGAGAAAGCTGTGATGATAATAAATCAACTTCTGGTCCACCTGCGAGGCAATTGTATAAAGGGTTTTGATTAAAGCTCACACTAATCACTCGACAGCACCATTCTACATCTATACACAGACATGACAGAGAGAGAGAGAGAGAGAGAGAGAGAGAGAGAGAGATGGAGGTATAAAGTGTGTAAATAAAGCAGGACAGAGGAAATGAGGATAGCAGAAAAAGAGAAAATTACTAACAAAGTGTTGAGAGACGGAGCGCAGCTTTGTTTGTGCTGGAAGCTTTGTATGAGGGAAACTTGTGTGTGGAAACTGTGTGTGTGTGGTTCTGCTTATCAGATGACCTGTTCGGCTGTCCCTACGGACCTGCTGTAGCTTATCTGGCCCCTCACGCCTCAAATACGCTGTTTTCATTCAAAGCAATATCTGCTTTCTACTGTCCTACCAGGACCGACCACTCGTTTGATGGCCCTCCTGGGCGTAGAGAGCGATAAGGGTTACGTGACCTGTGTAGTCGGAGATGAGGGCCATGTGACCTGCTGAGCTTGCTTGTTTTCATGGCCGTAGCAAAGCAGGCCACAACCCTAATGCCCAGGATCGGCCGACACCATCACAGTAACCATGACAACATGTCCCGCGGGATACAGGGGGTATTACAGCGGTAAGCCCTAATGCTGACCCACTCGCGTGTAGAGAATACGCACACGCAACCTCTCAAATCATGCACAATGAAGCACACATTCTCGTTTTGCGCAGTGCATACGTCCTGTGAACAGATTTATGGTGAGTATTGTGAGATCTGTGCTAACTGATCATACGTGCACGTATGACAGCTTTCCACAACATATGTGCACAAACACATGCACATATGTCTGACACACTTTCAGAAATAAAAAAAGATGGTTTGGGTGTGGGCATTCGTTAGAGGGACACTGGACTAATTTATCTGTATTATGTTGTGTTAAATTATATATTTTCAAAATTGAATATTCAGTCAGTTGTGTCAGTGTAATACATGGACTTTGCTGCATCACTTTTCAGTGCCACACAAAAGAAACACATATTCAGATTCACAAACTAATCACTCTTATGAGCATGTTCTTTTTGGTAAATCAAAAACATACAGCTGCCAGTGTAGTCAGATTCATGAGCAAATGACTCTTATGAACTGACTCTTTTTAGGGAATCAAAAACAGAGCAAGCAGTGTAGTTGGATTAATTCTTTTTTATGAGTTAGTTTCAAAAACATACCACACCAGCAGTGTATACAATTTATGATCAAATGACTCTTATGAACCAGTTCTTTTAAATTAACCATTCAAAAAAACTCAAGATTTTTCGGTTTGAATCAGTCTGAATAATCTTTCGTCTCCTACAAAACTAATTATATTAACAATGATAATGCTAAAGATGCTAAAATATTAAAGCTAAAATATTATAAGAAAATTATAAGAACATTTATTATAAGAACATATTATAACAACCTCCCATAAAGTTTTATTCACATAAATATTAATTAAAATATTAAAGCTAAAACCCCCACAAAAACATGAACTAGTCTACTGATCCATGCATAATGCACACACACTTACACAAAACAGACAAAAGCACACAAATATACCTGAAGAATCATTGAGATTTTTTTCATTGTCCTAAACTGAGAAGAGATAGCACATCATGGAGCCACATCATAATTGATAGTGCACACATACACACAGCTAATACCCCCTTAGCAGATCAATAACTGAACAAAACCTGGAGGTCTTGCTTCAAAGACAAGACCACCACTAAATCAACCTCTTTGCATTGTGGGTAAAGAGGAGGGGGCATAACTGCAAAGCTCTCCTCTGACTCCAACTATAAATTCAGTTGAGGTCCTTCGCTTCCTGCTGTCATCAGTCTACACCTCCATCACCCCTTAATGACATGCTGCCGTGCCCTCGTATACAGAAGACGCGCACATATGGGGGGCTGGAGTAGCAGTGGACCACTATATGCTCTAAGCACTCCCCGGTTGCAGCAAATCACGTTGACAGAACCATAGGGAGGTAGAAAGCAGATGTGTGTTATTGCCTCGCCGTTCAATATATTATAAGAACAGAGGTGCGGTGAGGGCTGGAGGGGGATTTGAGGCTTGACTTCCACAAATGACCCTCCCTAAGAAACACAGGAAAGCTGATATATATTTCCACTTATTACTGTTTCTTTCGACCCCTCTGTAAGGTCGTCCTATACAGACGAGTCTAAAGGAAGGTGAGAGGTGAAATGGGAAGGAAATGCCCGAGCTATGACTGTTAAGCTCTTAGGCCAGAAACATACTGTATGCAAATGTGCAGACATAAATTTCTTGTCCAGTAAAAACAGTAATATTGTGAAATATTAGTACAATTTAAAATAACTGTTAAATATGTTTTAAGTGTAATTTATTCCTGTGATAGTAAAGCTGAATTTTCAGCAGCATTACTCCAGTCTTCAGTGTCACATGATCGTTCAAAAATCATTCTAATATGCTGATAATATTCTTGTATACACTTTTTCCCAATTACTTAGGAAGCTAGCTAGTTATAGCTAACTTTCTCAGCAAGTTTTGCTTTGCTAGGCCACAACAGTAGCTCACCTGAAAGACAAGGAATGCATTTTTTATGCTAACATTATACTGTTTAGATTAAGCGAATACCTGCTATAGCATCCCTTATTACATTGACTTATGGAATGCAGCTTTTAGCTTGCGTAGCTAGAAGCTTTTGTGTTCATGTACTTGCATATTTCGAGCCTTACAGTCAAATAAATGTTAACAGATATGTCAATTATCTATAAGAGACATACCATTTAGCTTACATAGGTAGCAATATTTGTTCATGTACTTGAGTATGTTTCTGGCCTTACATTCATAGTATATGAGTATGGTACAGATTTTTAGCACCAAATCTTAAATAAAAACATAACTCGGAGGTTTCATGTCTGGTCAAGATACCACAGTGTTAAATGAATCTCAGGTAAATGTGTTTGACCGATCTCAAAGAGACAGAGCACCTAAATATAAAAGGACAGACCATGCCAGTGTGTGTGTAAAAGGGCATCAGAAGAAATAAAGGGAAACAGACCATCTGATAGATCAAAGGAGACCAGCAGTGGCATTGTGGGAAGAGAGTAAGGTGACAACAAGAAAGAGTGAATGAAAGGAGAAGAAAGCAACTAGGCAGTAAAAACCACAAAAAGATCAGCACAAACATTCGTCCCAATTTTTCCTATGTCATCTGTCTATTCAGACCAATGTATTAAAAAAATGGCAGATTGGCTGAATGAACACACAAATTTATTCTCTGACATTTGGGTACACTTCAGATACTTTAGCTCTGGCCATGTGACCAAAAGCAGGAATCTTATTGGCTGGCCAAATGTATTGCCAGTAAGATGGAAAAAGAGTTTAAAAACTCACCTCTGTTAAAAAGGCAGATTGTTGTATTGAAAGGCAGCGTATGTTCGTGTTGGTCTGAACAGACACATTGATCAAATTAAAATGTTTATCGCACAGAATTTCACACTGATTATCCGTCTTAATGTGGTCACAATAGGAAGCAGGCTAATAAAATGAGTGCCAATTATGCTTCTTTCTCTAATGTATATTATGCAAAATTTTAGTACTTCACTGTTTTTCGATTTAAAAGATACTTACCTCTAAACACATTGTAAAACTTTTTGATTTTACAAAAGTCAGACATCAGTTTAACATCAGTCAATAAACTGCAAAATAGACCAGACTTCATGGCGATAGTCAAAAGTCTGGCTCTGTGAGGAAAACATGTTATTTTAAACGCTATCTTACATCAGTATTATTGTTCAGCTGCCACATGTTTAATGTGGTCACAATAGGAAGCAGGCTAATAAAATGAGTGCCAATTATGCTTCTTTCTCTAATGTATATTATGCAAAATTTTAGTACTTCACTGTTTTTCGATTTAAAAGATACTCACCTCTAAACACATTGTAAAACTTTTTGATTTTACAAAAGTCAGACATCAGTTTAACATCAGTCAGACATTTTGTCCAAGTGGGTGCTTCTTGGCCGCAATAAACTGCAAAATAGACCAGACTTCATGGCGATAGTCAAAAGTCTGGCTCTGTGAGGAAAACATGTTATTTTAAACGCTATCTTACATCAGTATTATTGTTCAGCTGCCACATGTTTTGAGGTTCGGTTCAGTTATTATGTATGCAAATCAAACTTTTCCTTCTTTCATCTGGCTGCGCATCCTGTGCGCTCCACACACACACACACGCACACACACAAGCCTGAAAGACACTGTATGTAGGCCAGAACCATTAATGCCATTACTGCCGGTCAGTGCCCTACCACTGTGTGTGTGTCTGTGTCTAATTTGAGTGTGCTAACTGTATGCGGAAACATGGCATGATAACGTTCATCTACGAGGAGGAAACCACAAATGGCAGGAGGAAAGTTGTGCTATAGACAGACAACTGAGGAAAAAACTGAGTGTGTGTGTGTGTGACCCCCCCCAAATGTCCATTGCTAAGGCCCTAGGACGCGCTCAGAGAGCCTCATTGTGGAAAAGAATGACAGCTTGCTGTCCAATGTGGGTCAAAAGTGAATCAAATTATTTCAAATGCTGACAGCCCATTCAGGTACAGTTGCTTAGACACTCAAAATTAATGTTCTAGCCGACAGGATGCACAAATATCTGTTTAAAATAGGACATCTAGCAAGTGTCATATTCTCCAATTATGGTTTATTACCAAGAGTGAGAGTTGAAGAGCAGGTCTTGCGCTAGGGGTTGGGTTGATTTGTCCCGACTGGCACTGAGAAGCTACTGGATGTCTGTGTCTGCCTGTCCGTCTCTGTGAAGTGATGCTGCGCTGCATTATCTGCACCATAAAGCATTTCCTCACTCTAAACTGCCTTTGTGAGATAACGTCTGGCCCTGGCAGCCCGATCGAGACGCTGTGTCCACGACTGAGCGAATAGCAAATCAAACCCAGTTGCTGTTGATTTAATGCGCACTATTGTTTTTGCGTCTGAGGCAGACGTTTGTTATAATGAGATGGAAAGCGAATGTTTTGCATTTCGTGTCGGCTGTTTAAGATTTAGTGAGCTGGACCACGTCTGTGTGTTGCTAAATATTCTAAAGGAATGAAAGCAGAAATCAATTAAAAAATGGTTGTTTGAATGAGATGGCCAAGAAAGGACAGACTCTCAGTCTCCATCTGTCTTGCTGCCTCTCTGTCTGCACCAGACAATATTCTCAGATGTTTCTATTCTTAAGGAGAAATAAAAAAAAACTAATGAGAGGATTGTTGAGATATAGTATTGTACTGTAATCAGGATTTCTTTGTCTTGTTTTCTAGTAAAAAATTTAATAAAATTGCTGCAAAATGTTATTTTTAGTTCTTATTTATTTCTTAAATGAGGTAGGAAAAAATAAAATGTTTAGATATTTTTTAACTAAAAAAATACTTAAAAAATACAATAAAATTTAGCACAACCCAATAATTTGGTCTTGGTGGAACTTTTATAAGAAATGTCTGATTTAATATTAACATTCGAGAAGCACAATGCAAACATTTCCATTTATTCTCTCTATGAGAAACAATTCACTACTTAAGAGATTTGTCGTTTTTCTCTCCTCTGAGAACAGGTAGAGTTACGTTCCCACTCTTTATATAGAGAACTAAGAGCCAAAAATGAAAGAACACACCAAATTCCTTCCCTTGCTCATTCTTCCCCTCTTTTATCCTCTCACCACAGACTCCGTCCAGTCGGCTCTGTGTTTGTCCAGATTCAGGCCAGAAACACTCGGGTTTCCTGTTGGTCAATTTCAGTAACTGAACTTGTGTGCTTTCTAAAAATTTCTGTCCCTCTCTCTTCCTTTCTCTCTTTTATTTGGTGGTTAGAATATGATGAAATTGGTCTTAACACCTAGACTATTTTGCCTACAAAACAATCTTGGTCCTGTCAAATGTCATTTCCTCTTTTCCGTTCTCTCAATCCAGGGCTATTTTGTTTATGATAGCGAGCAAAAGGTTCTTGTTAAAATAAATAAATTTGTGTTAAAAAATAAAGGTTTATGCTGATAGAAATGTAAAAATTCATTGACTATACAGGTGCATCTCAATAAATTAGAATGTCGTGGAAAAGTTCTACTTAAACCTGCTTTATACTGTGACACATGGGTCATTTTGTAAAAGTTTTCCAATATTAAAATGGTAATATTTGACTATAAAAGATTATCTTTAAAATATCTATCCTTATCATCATCTCCGACATTGTTTTTTGTCATTGACCAATACAAGTATACTGATAACCAAAATAATACATAAAAACATACAAATTTAACAAAAAGAAGCCTAATGTAATCAAAACAAAAATAATAAATATAACTACTTAAATAAAACAAAACAAACTAAATAAAATAAATAACGAATGTTTTTCACCGTAATATGTTAGGTGATTAATTATGCTTTACTTATGAAAAACAAGCCAGCAATGTTTTACTGTAATGCACACATGCATTGTGTTGTTAAATATAGAATTTTACTCTAAATTATAAGGTAATTCATACTTTTTACTTCCAAAAACCATGCTATTTACAATATTTCACTGAAATTATAGCACTGCCTTGATAAACCTATAATTTTCACCATACATGGTTAGATAAGTTACAGTTACTCATTAACAAGTTCTTTCCGGTACCTTTCATTCTTTTTATGTTCAAATGACTAACATTCAGGACAGTGGATATAAACAGTCTGCTCATCTTTCCCTTTGTTTCTCTCTCAGTCTTTCCCTCACGTTATGGTTGGCCGGACCCCCTCCTTTTGTGTGAATAAATAAAGCCTGAATAATGGGCTCCATATGTAAGAGGCATTGAAAACAGCCTGTCTTAGAGGGGATACACAAAACTATGCTTTGATGAGGTAAATGAGTTTGTGTTTGGGAGAGTCAAAAAGAGTAAAAAATGCGTGCATGTGAACACACAGTCCCGAGGGCTCTTAAACAGGAAGTGTTGATGCTGCTCTGTGGAGCAGAGGGCTCAAAAGGAGGCGTGAAGACCAATAAAAGCATAAAACACTTTGTGTTTTTGTGTGTGTGTGTGTCATTTGACCTCAGTCTTGTGCCTGAGCAATGGGGCGTCTGAGAGGGGGGTGTAGATGGATGTGGGGCCATTTTAGTATGTTGTTTTTGCTACATTATATAAAAAAAATACTGTAGCTCCTTAGATGGTAATGGATATGCAATACTTACAAAAAAGCTTATAAATTCTAGAGGTCTGCTTAGCAAGCCTTGTATTTAACCGCCTAGCAGTTCTGGTTAGTGAGCGAGCAGTGCTTAACGTTGGTGAGTTTCTTGCTGACTTCTGATGGTGCTCATGAAGATCTGGAATTAAAGGGCCTTTTGCTAAAGCATGTAGAACGCTATGATATAAACAGACCAAGGTGATGGGTTCAGACACTCATGTGCACAGGCAGCCGTGTGGAAAGACAGACATCTCCCCTGGCGTCTGCAAGGCTGCAATCTTTGTCTCCTGCCACTTTACTTTTGGCTGTACTTCTTGCTTTCTATTCGTTCCTCCGTTTGAGTCCTAGGCAGGTCCAGATAGAACTGACAGACTTTTTCTGCATTGATTTGGGATGACGGAATACACGGAATGATGTGTTGAACGAAGTTAAAAATACAAAAAAAAAAAATAATAATTTGCTAAACTTTGTTAATAGATGAGTATACCACGATAAAATAAAATAAAAAAGATCATTTTATGTACCATCTTTTTAAATGATTTTAATTAAACATTTTATTTAATATATAAAAAAAATATTATATAAAAATAATTAAAGAATTTAATTAAATGTATTAAAAAGATGCATAAATTGGTGTAGATTTATTTTTTCTCATCATTTCAAACATCCATCGGTGAGTCTCCATCAGTGGTAATGCAGTCATCCATCAGCTGTAATTCAGTAATCACCCTGATTTATTCAAAGCCTGAGTCTTTTTGATTGATTTCTTAAACGAACTGGCTCAAATTAGTCATTTGTTTGAAGAATGAATTTCAACATGCTAAAAGAAGCTAACAATACAACATTCTTAATGGTAGCTGAAATCAGGCCTGTAACCAATAGATATTAAAAGGGATATGGTTCCCCCAAATGTCAACTGCCAGTCAATATTGACCAATACTGGATACTGAATCATAATAGTTTACATTTAGTCTATCCCAATGCTGAATTTTTTTGTTATACCTTGGCTGAAAATATTAATTAAAATAACTAAAATATTTACTAAATGAACTCACAAGGGGTGAATGATGTGTACAACTTGAAAACTAAACTGGCGTGTGTTTCTACAGGTACAGATTCCATGTGGTCCTGCTCATGATGTGTTAAACATTAAAGATGGAATCAAACGATCCCCCACATCCATCAAGCGAGCAGCTTGTCACTTCTTTGGTGCTCAATGGCACTCATCCCAGGTAGAGGAAGTCACGCTTCACGGGCCTGCACTTCCTCTCACCCTCAGCCGTGCATCTGGGGGCCTGACCCTGGACAGACGCCCTCCCATGCGTAGCCCCCTACAGAGATGGCAGGAGGGGGTAAAACTGTGATATAGGGAGAGTGACAGGGCTGTAGCATAATTCAATAACACTAATCCCCAATGAATGGACAAAGAGGCTAGAAAAAAGGGGGACAGATGAACTGAGCATACCCTGACAGACCTGGAGGCACGGGGATGCCTGGGGAACGGGTGCAGCTGACACATGCCTGAAAGGAGGGGTAAAGGGGTGGAAGGGGGGTCTGCTGTGCCCCCCATCCTGTGGAGGAAAAAGGGGGGTGAGGGTGGGTAGTTTTGGGGTCCAGCTGGCTTGCAGTCAGCTTAGTGAATTATTGCCCATGACTGCTGAGTCTGTCTACATGAATGTGTATCCATCTATTGGTGTGTACAAGGCATTCGTATCAATCAATCATCGTTTGAACTGATCAATCTCCCGTCCTCTAACTCACAGTAACTCACTGACCTTTGATCCCAATGCTGGAACCAATATCATTATTGCCTACGAAGTCTCTTCCTACTTCCTGCACACATGTTTTGTATGGAAATGAACATATAACATATGTGCAAATGCACACAGCTGACCAACCCTCTCAATTCCTGTTTTGTTCATTTTGACTGATGTGAGATCAAAACAACACACGGTTTGTGCAGCCATTAAATCAGTTGGTCACACAAACACAGACTGCAAACATTCTGGCTTCGCTTGACTGCTCAATTAATCAGAGCAGACCGTCTGACCGCTCAATCTAATCTGCACACAAATACACACAAAATCAACATATGACAAAAATGAATGCTAAAATAGAAAAACAGAGTGATCCACCTGTGAGCCATGACCGAAAAAGTGATTACATTTTTCAAAATAAATACGCATTCAATTTAATTTGTAAGTCAATTATTCGTTTTCATCCCTAAAATGCTTTTGTGTGTAAAACTTTTCCTTACAACACCCATCTCCCAACAACTGTAATGCAGACAACAAAACTGAAAATACTTCATAGCCTTGCCATTTTTATGTTAATTAATAAATAAAAAAATTCAACACCCTTAGTACGCATGTCATCCAATGAGATGAAAAATTCAACAATGTCTGTAAAATATGTCTATGATGAGAGCTAATAGGCTCATAGTCATAAGACATGGTAAGAGACAGACACATCAGACAATCTCTCTGTCTCTCAGCTGCAGCCTAGAGAAAACAAAATGAATTTATCAGACTTCATCCACAGATTAGCTCCCCGGGGCTTCGACTCACATGGCTGATGTGATTTTGTGTGGAGTGTGTGTATATGTGTCAAAGTTTCCTGCAGTATTTTGTCCTAAACAAAACGTACTTACAATACTATTTTTGTAACATATTATATAATTTTTCATATAAATATTCAGCCAATGTCTCAGATGTTCAGTGTGTTCATTAACTTTTCTGACTGATTCAGACACAAATCTTGTGAGTTTGTGAGTCACACTGATTGATTCTTTAATAAAACTGGCTCATAAGAGTCCTTTGTTTGTGAATCAGACGAGTCTTTTCACTGTATTCTAATCTCTAATCTTTTTTTTAAACTATTATACTATATTTTATTTTTAAAAATAGATTCCTTTTGGTTTTGTACAGATTCAAAATAGCAGTACAGGAAACACTAATGAGTGTGTTCATGTGCGGTCACAAAAAAACAACAAGGGCAAATATGTTTTCAGCAACCCTTACAATGTAAAGAGCAAATCAACTCTGAGCCATATACACAATGAGACTGCGCCATCTTTACAGTTTAAATCAAATTGTGAAACGGTAGACAATCCACAATTGATACGCCACAAAAATTCACGCAGTGGACAGCAAAAGCTGTTATTAGCAGTGGAAACTGGAAGACTATTCAAATGCCATTGCGGCTTTACTCGGAAACAACGTGTCAGTGTGAGCTATACGCAAACACTGCTAATGCAATCACAACCTCATTTATATCTTTGTTGAGTGATTAACAACATCTATTACAGTTTATTAACAGCGTACTGTAAAAAAAACATTCAACCCAGCGGCTGAACTGTTTTCTTGTTTATATCGCCAAAAGATACTTGCCCACTAGCTTTGGTGTTATGCATATGAAGACAGGAAGGAAAACCACATTTTACAGGGCAGACAGCTGCAAGATCTCAACGGCAGCTCCTCTGGCTTCCGTAATGGCTGCGAAGTTGATATTGTATATGAGGGAGAGGGAGTCATGGCTCCTCTCGAGGACCCTGCCGCCGGCCAGATCTTACATACTTCAGCCATGAGACAGAACTTCTTTTTTCAGAAAGAAAGAGCAACAGACAGGGAAGAAACAATGAGGGATAGTTTACAAAAACAGCGCTTTACCACATAATTACAGCTGTGAGAACAATCCCATCCAGGAGGCCGTCTGACAGCTCTTTAGCTGAGCAAGCACTCTTTATAACCTTCGAATTTTAAATTTCGAAATTTAAATGTGAGATTCTAGAAACGAGATCTAAATTTAGCGGGAACAGTCGGGTCGGAAGAAAATTATTCGAAGTGGACAGCAGGCAAACAAAAATGTTAATATATAGCGGGAGCAGGTGGGTGCGGATATAACCTTGCGGGAGTGGGACTAAAAAAATAGTCCCGCGCAGACCTCTAAAACCATGCATGCAGTCAAGAGGGGAATTAAAGAGATTTGCTGTGATGTGTCTCGGAAAAAGTGTGCAATGCTCATAACTATGCCTGAATTGCTGTCTTAATTAGACCTCAACTGTTTGCAGCTCCTTTTTAATGAAGAGCAGCAAAATGTCAGGTGCCTGAAGAGGCCTCTCTGTCTCTTCCTCTCTCTCCATCTGCAAATCAACAGCCTCTTAACGGCGAAGAAAATAAAAAAACAAAATTGTCATAATGAAACCGTAAGTGCAAAGCCATTTAATTGAAGTATGAAAATGAAAATATAATTACCTGAGAAACAATTGCATGTAAAAAAAAAAAAAAAAAAAAAAAACCCCCCGAGGGGGTGGTAGAGACAATGAGACCAAGCGCAGGCCTGGGAATGCAGGAAAGGATTGGGCTATGGATTGAATGGTGGAAGCGGAAAAAAGCAAGCTTGAGAAATACTTACTCAACAATCCTGAAGTTACAAAAAGCACTTTTCTATTGTTCTAAGAGGTATGAGCCAAAAAAGAAAAAAATGGGAAGGATAAAATTGCACTACATGTCCAATATGAAATTCCCTTATGGATAGACGAATGGATGGATTCGCACTTGTCTGAGTCTAAATCAGGCTAATTAGCCCATTAATGATGTGGCAAATGTCAAGCCCTGCTGGCTAGCCGGGTTATGAGGATAGTGCTGGAGGCCATTTTAGGAACTCAAAACTCAGCATTTTCTGTTTCAGCCTGTCAAGGGATTCGCAAAGAAATCCAGCCTGCACGAACATGAAACACTTAGCTACATTTCAACACAGAAAACAAACCAGAAACAAAAGGAAGACAAAGCCTTTTCATACTTGTATAGCATGTAATGAGTAAAGAGGTTTTTTGGATCATTTCCACTGTAGACTTGAACATGTTAAATTAGCTGAATTAGAACTCTACTGTAAGAGTATCTGCTCTCATTTTTCCAAAATACATTAATTTGTATTGGATTTTTAGTTCGGAATAGAAGGATACTATACCCAGCGCTTCTACAGTAGCCATCAAGGATCATCTAACACATCTAAAAGCTTCTGTTTCCCATTTATAAAGTCATAACTTGGATAGAGTTTCATGTCTTTGTTATAAAGGAAGCTTAGCTATAGCAAATACCACTTGACTCTGACAAGAGAACATAAACGGCAAACAAATCCAAGCAAATAAGTTCAGTCCTTTAGACTTAAAGTACTTAAGGGCCCGAGAGACTGACAGAGAGGCTGACACTGGAACCTCGGCTTATTTGCACATTACAGGGCCTGTCAGGAGTCGTTGTTTTCCCATCACTAATCTGAAGGCCAGCAGGTTTCCTTCAGCTGTTCGGGGTGTTTTGAGGGGTCCAGAGACAGCTCGTCGACCCTCCTTCACCTTTACAGTATCTCTAACCCGCAATGACACCCAATCCTGACCCTGCTTTTCTCACTGGATTAGGCTCCTGCCAAGTTCAGACAAATAAACTTTCCACGACTTCAAAATAATGCTTTGCAGAGCCCCTCTGCATGGGGTCTGGCTGTCGTCCATATGGTTCCCCTCGTGGCTGACATTAAGAAGCGGAGCCGTATAATGTGACGGCCTGGAGAACCATTAATTGCAAAGTTGAAGCCTGTAGTGGCAACGGTATGCTAATATTCAAAAGTGCACAGAAGAACAGTTGGGGAGAGAAAAATTCAACAGGACAGTTGGACAAAGAGACAACGAAGGAAAAGTACAGGAAAGAGGTGTAATAAAAGGACCACAGAACTCAGCGGGTAGCCTCAGGTCGCTGGGACACCACAGTGCAGAACACACACACACACACACACACACTCGGTTGAAGAGAAAGATGCTTCAGGCATCAGGAAACAAAAGGGTCAGTGTTGTGGAAAACATTGAGTCTGAAATTAAAGTGATGTGCTTCAGCTCCATCCCCACATTCCCAACCGAAAAGATGAGAAAAAGAGAGTACTATCTGTCATTGCCATTCTCTATATAGTGCTTTCAACACTACAACTTTCTGGTGCAGAACTCAGGCTTGGTAGCAATCGAATCAAATGTAAAGCATTTATTTGTCCTGTTGGTAAGTTGTGCTTATCTAAGGTTTTCTCCATTTCAGATGGAGCTCAGGACAAATCAAAGGGGCTAAGCTCAGTACAAGCAGCTTATCCAAATGCTTCCTAACCAGGGATTTGTGCTGTTTCATTCAAATAAGATTTATGCTTTTCACTGGCAATTCTCACGCACATATATTCTCAGCGCAGAAGTTGAAGCAAATCAGTCGGCAACTTAGACAGACAGATGTACATGTGCGGAAAAAAAAAACATGGATCAGCTTAGAGACCATCAGCCATCAATCAAATAACTGAGTTAACATGGGCTCGTGGGACTGTTGAAAAGCATGATGGTGCAGCTAAACATTTTGTTCTGCATTCTGATGCCATAAATCGCAGAGAGAAGTAACAATTTTCTGATTCTGCACTGTCTGTGATGCTGACACGATAGTGTAAAACCAAAACCTCAGTAGAAATACAGTGGCATTCAGCAGTTAGGGCAATGCAGTCTCTTTCGGTCAAGTGCATTGTGGGACTTGTAATCCCTATACAATTGGATCAGGAATGTGACTTAATGAGGTTCATAGTGGGCTGAAAGTTGTATGACTTAAAGGGATAGTTCACTCAAAAATGTCAATTCTGTCATCATTTACTCAACCTCATATTATTGCAAACCTGTATGATTTAGTTTCTTCTTCAAAACACAAATGAAGATATTTTGAAAAATGTGTGGATATGGTTTTGGAATGACAATCATGAAAAAGCATACTGTATGAGGAAGAGGATGGAAAACAGACTATTCAAGACTCTTAAAAAGTTAATGGAGCCGTTAGACAAAAAGCTGCTGCATTTACTGTCTATTTTATGGTTTCTTTATTAGGTCTTTGTGGCTGGCGTGTATAAGTCGAATCAGCTGTTTTGTTCTCAGAAATAGTGAAGCCGTTTCTGTTTAGTTGTTTGTGGCTTGTGTGGAAGATGTTGAACAAGAGGAGAGTCGAAATATTTACAAACGCATCCTATAATGATCTCGTGAGGACCATTTCAGGGTAAAAAGAGCAAAAAAGCTCAAGAAAAAGAGAAAGAACAAGAGAAAACATATGCATGGAGCAGCGAAAACAACTAAATTCCTCAGTTCAAACCCACACTGTCTACATTAAATCTGATATGAGATGGCGGTACTGATGCAAAATCCAAATCCCTTCTAAAGCCGAGTACAAAGAGCATGCAGGAAATACAGAAGAGCGAGAGAGGGGAGTAAAAACAGAGACAGACAACAGATGCCTGCAGAGTAAATATATTGTTTTCCTCCTCTGACAGTCGATGATGATTCTTTTATGGGGGGAAGTCATTGTGGTCTGAAAGGAGAAACAATTTCCTCTACATCTCACAAGGCAACAATAGCAGGCAGCGTAACCGCTCTACAGCTGAAGCCATGATGCTTTCACCGCTGCCATTGTTGGTTACATGATCCCAGCGGTCTGCATTTTTTTCTTTTAGACGTTATTGTTGGGCCTTGTCCTCTTCCATGGCCTTGATTATAAAATAACTGTCCGCGGCCAACAGACTGTCCTCTAAAAACTTTCCATAAGCTTGAATAAAGATACAAAATAACAAAACAGAACATTTTTTCAAACATTTCTTCTCTGTATTTTTTCAATATTTTCTATCTATTAAAACTATTACTATGCCTGAGAAATAAACACATACATAGAAACATACAACAAAACATACATAGTTTATATATATTTTATATATATATATATGTAAACATACATAGTTTATTTATATATTTAGATTTTTATATTCAGGATTAGTACTTTTAGATTTGGATTATGCATTTATATCATAATATAACTTACGATACTACTTGTCTAGTTATTTTCTTCATTTGTTCGGCCCACCGTAATATACACAATGTTATATTTAATAAATAAAAAATTATAAATAAACAATTAAAGAACTAAAAATGAAAATAAATCATCAAAAAATGATATTACTAACTAAATAAATCCAGAATAAATATACAAATCCTAAATAAATAAATTTACATTTATTTATTCAGAATGTATTTATTTAAATAATGTACATTATATATTTTTATACAGTGTTTTCTGTTGTTTGGCCCAAAATAACATACATTAAATCCATCCATTTCTTGTCTTGCACCACAGGTGGGGTAAAATTATCTTAATAATTATGTTAATTATATAAAATCATGATATAGGAAGTCACAACAACTTATGTACAAAGAGCCCTTAATCATCATCGGATAGCTAACATAAAGAGAGGAAGAGAAGGCAAAAAAGAGAGAAAGTCAGCATTTGAGTGCTTGAAACCTGATCTTGTGCAACACAGTTAATCTTATCTCTGTCACGCCGCTCAGTGTGACCCTGTCTAAAGCAGACAGCGCTCTAGAGAGAGAGTAGCGCTTTGAGCCGAGCCAAACTGTGTGTGCCAAACACACCAACAACACCGATCCAACAATACACTTACACAAAAGTACAAAGTTGTTATCATGTTTTTGGTGCATTAATACTTTGCTTTTCGGACATGGAATCACTGTAATACCATGGTATACTTTAAAATAACTTTTCATACTACACATTTAATACTACAGCATACATTAAAGTGCCCCTATTATGCAATTTTTATGGGTCCTAATATTGTTTTGGGAGTCTCCTACAATAAGTTTACATGCATGCAAGGTCAAAAAACGCTTTTGTTTTCTCAAAATATGCATTTAATATCACCTCATTTTTCAACGATTCTCAAATGATTCGTTCGAAGCAGTTCTAAGAATCAGTCTCTCGAAACCCCTCCTTTCCGTGAGCCTACTCTGCTCTGATTGGTCAGATGGCCCAGTCTCTGTCACGCCGCTCAGTGTGACCCTGTCTAAAGCAGACAGCGCTCTAGAGAGAGAGTAGCCCAAACATCAGACAGATCTCATTACATGGGGGCAACCCAGGAAGCCAAGACTGTCACCCGATCCACCGCACACCTTTCAGCTCTCACACTCCGCGTCAAAACACCGCATACCTGCAGGGGAGAAGAGAACGGGACGGTTTCTGCCACTAGTTAGAAAATTTACACAATGCTGATTTGATGCAACTGCATAATGAAAGTGGCTTGAGTGTAGCTGAATTGTGTTCCATCTTAATTGGCTCTGTGGGGGAAATTGCAAAGAGAAAAAATCTCTAAAAGCCTTCACAGAAGATCAGGGAGATATTGGGGCCAGTATGGCTTCATTGACGCCAAGGGAGCGCATAGACAGCGACTGAACTGATGATGGAGCGTTCTCTGGGTTTACTCAGCCCGAGGGGCAGCTGTTTACTAGCTCTCCATGAGGGCGACAGAAAAACAAACTACGGGTCAGGGTCCAAATCTACACACACAGCCCGTGGGTCTGGACCACCTGCAGGGCTAGCAGCTGCTTCGAACCGAGCCAAACTGTGTGTGCCAAACACACCAACAACACCGATCCAACAATACACTTACACAAAAGTACAAAGTTGTTATCATGTTTTTGGTGCATTAATACTTTGCTTTTCGGACATGGAATCACTGTAATACCATGGTATACTTTAAAATAACTTTTCATACTACACATTTAATACTACAGCATACATTAAAGTGCCCCTATTATGCAATTTTTATGGGTCCTAATATTGTTTTGGGAGTCTCCTACAATAAGTTTACATGCATGCAAGGTCAAAAAACGCTTTTGTTTTCTCAAAATATGCATTTAATATCACCTCATTTTTCAACGATTCTCAAATGATTCGTTCGAAGCAGTTCTAAGAATCAGTCTCTCGAAACCCCTCCTTTCCGTGAGCCTACTCTGCTCTGATTGGTCAGATGGTCCAGTCTGTTGTGATTGGTCTACCGCATACAGCACGTGTCGGAAACGATACACCTATTGCCATAGTTCTGTATTTTGAAAGGTCGATAGAAAATATAAACATCTATTATTTATCACACTTAAAGGTTAAGTGGGATTCAAATTACTGACTGTAATTTTAAATTTTAAAGTTAAAGCAATTACTATTTAAAAAAAAATAAAAATCTTTATATAACTTAAACGTTAAGCAAGATAATGAAAGTGGCTTGAGTGTAGCTGAATTGTGTTCCATCTTAATTGGCTCTGTGGGGGAAATTGCAAAGAGAAAAAATCTCTAAAAGCCTTCACAGAAGATCAGGGAGATATTGGGGCCAGTATGGCTTCATTGACGCCAAGGGAGCGCATAGACAGCGACTGAACTGATGATGGAGCGTTCTCTGGGTTTACTCAGGTCCAGTCTGTTGTGATTGGTCTACCGCATACAGCACGTGTCGGAAACGATACACCTATTGCCATAGTTCTGTATTTTGAAAGGTCGATAGAAAATATAAACATCTATTATTTATCACACTTAAAGGTTAAGTGGGATTCAAATTACTGACTGTAATTTTAAATTTTAAAGTTAAAGCAATTACTATTTAAAAAAAAATAAAAATCTTTATATAACTTAAACGTTAAGCAAGATAAAGTTAAGCAGTTATAACTAAATAAATAAAAAGCATTCAAACTCGGTTAAAAATATATTACTATATGTAGAAATTAACCTTAATGAAAACAAATAAATGCTGTAAAAGTATTGCTGATGATATCTAATGCATGAACTAAACATTGTAGGACTTAACATTGTAGTGTGTTATTTTTTTATTTCTTACAACATGTAATAATGAATAACATGTACTGATGAATCGTGCACAGTCAGACCAGAAATGTGTATTTGACTTCAAGATCCTAGGTACCCTGAGTAAATAAAACAGGAGTTATTAAGTTGCAAAGCAAAGCATTATTAGGAAATTTGCAGGCAAGTAAGCATTTCCTTTTTCTGCTAGTCTAAATGACTGGAAGTGCATTTGGGATGCATGAACGAGGTGAGGCTGTCAGTTCACTCACGGCGCATGGAAGTGTGACGTCACAGGGAAGTCTGCCACGAGCCAGCCGGCTGAACAGGAGGATGTGGGGGGTGTCTGCGCTCTATGCCAAGACGGGATGAAAGGTGGACGCGGAAAAGGGGTGAGGGCCCGGTAATGACTAAGTGAAGGAGACATTATTACCTGACGTTTGAGACATTATCGCATGCTATTAGATAAGTATCAGGATTCATTAGAGATGATGGCGTCTGAATGCTGTCTCTTAGGTGATAATGACAGAGAAAGTGGTGGACAGGCCAACAGAAGACAGGAAATTACCAATAACACTCTGATAGCAGCTAAAAAAAATAAGAAGCACCACAGATAACTGAGAGAATGTATGTTTCATGTACAGGTGCTAAACCAAGTCTTAGTAACATGTTATTTCTTTCTAGATGCTTCAATAAAGTGTTAATGATCTACAATGAAGTTCTCAGTAGAACACATCACTACACTGCCGCTATAAACTCTTTTGACGCTAATAATGGCGCCAGCGAACACAATACATCTTGTCAGCTGAAATGAGTTCATAAGTAAGACGTGTAACATACAAAGCTGCTTCGATTGTTGACATGGTCCAAGTTTTTGAAGGTGTTATTTAAAGTGACAGGGAAAGGAAATGAGGAAAATGCTCTCACAAGCACAAACAATGTGTTCTTTTTTTTGTTTGTTTAAAAAATCATTCAGGTTCTCAGTCAGGGAGCCTTCCTTGAAAGCTACCTAATAAAGCCAGCTCTTCAGAGAGGCAACAGCATCAACAAATCACAGCTTTTGGTTTCCACTCAAGGGAAGCATGTCTCTTTATATTTATTGCAAATATTTATGCACATTCAAACATGTGTCATAATCGGTGAGGAGACTGAATGTACAGTCACAAGGCAGCAAAATTTCTGCAAAATCTTCCATTGTCAATTGCGTAACTCACACAGAAATCTCTTTCAAACCATACATACATGGTCAACGCGGCAACTCTGCATGATCAACTTGAACCCGATGCGAAATCTGCTAAGGAAACCTCTCCCCCTCATGTGGAATTCCTGATCGTGTGGCTCGAGCACACACAAAAAAAACTCTCCAAATTGATGCAAAAACATACAGAAAAATAGTTTAAAAAAACAATTCAAAAGAAATTCTGTTTTTGTGTCACAAATGATTTTTGAGAGCTACGGTAAAAGGCATTTTCTCTGAATATTGATTTAAATTTCAATATTTTCCTCACACAAAGCTATCAAATGGCTTCAGAAGAACCACACAGACAAATTTTATGGTGCCTTTTGTCCATTTTTCTTGCCATTCACTTTCATTGTATGGAAAGTGAGAAGCCAGCACATTGTACAAAACATCTTCATTTGGGTTTAGAAAGACATGAGGTTGAGTAAATAATGACAGAATATTTACTATCCATTTAACAACAGTTATCCTATCCTAAATTAATTGCCCCATTTTTTAACAACATAATGGGTGGTCAGACTACAACTAGGGCCCATGGCGCACAACAATGTTTGCTGCAGTGAAAGCCAAGCAGGTTTTAATTGGTTCAAAGTGCACTCCACCTATCCAGACATGCACATGCAGGACAATTTGAGGTTTTCCCATCTCTAGGCTTAGCTTTTATCTAATTTCCCCTCCGCTCTAAGAGACTACACTAATGAATTGGGTAATCACAGATATCTGGCCCATTCAAATGCTTTGTAACGTAAATCGATATGGCCTGGCAACGGGCCAGTTGTCCACTTTGACGGACAGTAGAAATTTATTTGTGGAACCACGGCCAAATAAATGCTTTTACTCTCACTCTCTCTCTCTCTCTCTCTCTCTCTCTCTCTCTCTCTCCTGTGCCCTCCCCTCTTCATGTTCATGGCCTCATACCCATCCATGCTAAAAGTGGGTTATAATTTTATGTAAGGAGCTTATGGAACTTTGTTTAATTTCCGCAGTAGTGGATCAATAAGGCCAACACGATTGGCAGGAATTTCTATGAATTTCAAATGCTTTCCCAGCAGTGATTATGTGAGCCGGGCGCTCTGGTTGAATATCGATATGCTGATGACTAGCCACACTATGCTAATACTCTAGGCTTTAACCAAACCTCAGCGAACAGTGAACATCACAGCCCTGCTAATATGAAATGGATGTTTCTGTGTCATTACAGAGGTTTTCCTTTTCTAAACACGCTAGAACGAGGTCCCGCAGGGACATCTGTTAGCAATGAGTTCGCCGCGCAACTCTAATCTTCTGAATGCTTTAGTGGGAAGTCTTTGAGATGGGAGCGCAGATCTTCTCTTATGTGGTTTACCAATTCTGATCATATTGTCAGACATTAGTGGAAACCGCCACCCAAATCGCTAGTTCACACGATTACATTTAGACCTCAAGTGCCAGAGAGAAAGACTGGATTACAGCAACTTTGACGCTCTGTATTCAGTCAAACAATCACACTGGAAAACCATGTAGTACAATACGGCAGGACGTGAGGTGCTGATCACTACCCAATGTTATCCGCAGGAAATAACGCTGTCAAATGCAATCATACGCAATCTGTATTTGATGAAACGGCATCAGTTTCACTTCAGGAACTGGCTGTGATAATATCGCCAACAAAAACAATTATTTTCAATCCAATTTGCCATATTACCTCATACATTTACATGCTTTTATTCAAAGCAACTCACATAATGCATGTATTTCCTGGGAATCAAACTCACAACCTTGGCATTGGCTTTTTCCAGAAAAAGCTGACAGATATTCTGTTGTGAAAGGGGTTGTGGGTAATAGTTTGAAAACCATTCACGGATGCACACTTTGATAAAAGAAAAAGAAAAAAAAAACACCTCAAAAGGCATAATCTAGGTGCATTTGGCTTACTAATTGTCAGTATGTAATGATTTTGGGATGCATCAAGTCAACTCTATACTATTTAGGACAGAAAGCATGTGAACTGGTATGCAAGGTCTAACGCATTCTAAACATATTCTATATTCTACACACATTCCATCAAACTGTCCTCCTCTTACAGACGGTCTCAGGAAACAGAGCTTTTAATATGGACCGCATCTTGATTTTAGTCAAGAGGGAAATATAACGGCAAGAACCGTGGATGCAGATCTCTGGTGAGGACTGACACTAATCACAAGGTTAATTCACCAACCTCATGATGTTAAGACCAATTACGGCTGGCAGTCAACAGGGTAATGTACCTCTCTCCTGAAAAGCGATATGAAGTATATTAAATGAAGAGGTAGAAGTTTATAGTAAGGAGATTAATAAAGTAGAAGGGTAGGAATAAACAGATGCTGTGCGTGAGTGCAGAACATGGGATCCTGAGAGAGCACATTAGCATCAACTACCTAATTAACTTTCCTGATCTGAATGCAATCAGTCTACAAAACGAGACAATGGCTATGTTCAGAATAGCATAGTGACATACAGCTTCCATGAAAACACAAAATAAGGATTTTGCAGAACGTGCTGGTCAGTCTTTTCCTCGCAATTACCCTGAATGGCGACTGAAGCATTCAAGCTTCAAAAAGGACACAAATGCATCATCAAAGTATCATAAAAGTGGTCCACATGTGGACTAGTGTACTATATTCCAAGGCTTCAGATCAAAATTTCATTCATTATTCACTGATAGTTATTCTCCTCCAGTGAGCTCAGTGAGTTGAACTCAAGAATCATAAGTGAGTTGAACTAAAGAATCAAATGAGACTGATTCATGAACAAATCATTCAAACTGGTTTGGTGATCTGGATCAACTGGTTCATTGAAAAGATTTGATTAAAAAAAAAAGATTCATTCAAAAAATTGAGATTTTGATTTGATTTTCAGCAAATAACAACTTCAGTTTCTATCTGTTTCTCATACAAAACTCCAAAAGGACTACTTTTAGCATACCTTTATGTCCTTTTCTCAGCTAAGAAGCCTTCATTTATTGTAATTCGATGGAAAAAGCGACCAGTACAATTCTTTAAAATTCTCCATTTAAGTTCCATTGACAAAATAAAGTCAGAAGGGTTTGAAAGACCATGAGGGTGAGCAAATGATGACAGCATTTCATTTTTGAGAAAAATATTACTTTAGGAGAGCGTCCACAGAGATTTTAAAATGCCTCTTTAACAGCACAAAGTACAAAAAACATGGTTTGAAAACAAACTTAAAGCAGTGGCAAGGAGAAACAAAGAACAGACTGAGTACAAAAGAGCGATAATTCACAGAGAGAAAAAAACAGAATCTCACGAAATAAAACAGAGCGAGGGAGAGAAACGAAAGACAGCTAGGAAGAAAAGGAGAGTGAACGAGAGAGTGCGAGTAGGTGTGTGTGTGTCAGTAATGAGATCACTGCAGGGTGGGCTGTCTAATGGTAATGTAATGGACTAGCTAGAAAGACAGTGTGAGAGAGACAAAAACACAGAGACACAGAAAAGAGAGAAGACGAAGCACTGAGCTCACAGCGGCACAAAAGTGAAGAAGACAGCTGGCCAGTACTCAGCTCTCACACACACACAAGGCTCGGACACACGACTGTACGCAGACAGAAGGCCTACTGAAGACAGTGCCAAGAAGATAAGTGGAAGAGGTCTGGGTGCAGAAGTGTATATGTGTGTGTGTGTGTTTGATGAGTGAAAGGAACAGCAGGGTCCCTCTATCTCTCAGCCTTTGGCTCTTTAGCCGTGCTTCAGTCCTTAACCAGCCCAGGAATGCTTGAGATCCCTCCTAAAGAACTGTGAGGCTTGGTCTGAATAGCAGAATGAAGTCACTTGCTGTCTTTTTGTCTTTGCTGCTTTAGTCGAATGGGTCAACCTGGGGTCAAGGCACCAAAAATGGGTCTAAAGATGGTCAAATAGCACTGCTAACCAAACACATATATCAAACATCACTATTATTATGATTTGAGACTATAAATCACTGTTTAACAGGAATTTCAACATTATGATACTACTGCAATATTTGAAACACCAACCTTGGCTGCCTATAAAGGGGTTGCATCAACTTGAAGAACTGGGCTCTTCCTTGTCTAATCCAAGAACAAGCTCCCATTGGAAAATCAGAGCAAGCCAGTCTTCAATATGTGCTCTCGCAGCTCCTAATTTCAACAGCCAATCAGAGTCTCCCACTATTGGTAGGAGGCAAATTGAAGTTGAATTGCCCAGTGTACAGTAACATGATTAGGAAGATTGCTCACAATCTCGCTGAGAGCCAGCAAGGTGGCACTGAGGGTGCAACACCATCTGCAATCACAGCAGACAATAATGATTACTGTAATCACCTGATCATGCTATCAGGATGCATCTGCTGGTAAAACTGCTTTTGCGACTACAAAATGTCTGAAAATAGTACACTTGTACTCAGACCACACATATTAAAAATGTGACGTAACAGCCACTTTTCACAAACAGGCTAAAAAACAGAGCCTTAGAGTCTCGATAAATGGAAAAAATAACACTTTTCAAAGTCATCGGAACATCAACTGTATCTTGTGGAAAGTGGATAGTGACATGAGACAGACGGAAAAAGACAAAGCATTCAATTTACAGGCAGATTGATGCTAATTCAACATGAAATTGAAGGAGGAGGGAGAAATTGTTATGATGATTGAAACGCATGTTCTATTGTTTTGCTCATTTGTGTTCAATATAATTGAAGCTTCCTTACAACACTGAAACCATGAGGAACATTTAAACAAATGCATCTCCCGGCTGTTTGTATCTGGCAGCAGATACTGTATTGTAATCAATGGCCTTTTTTTAATCTAAAATACTCTGGAAGCAGAACATCAAGGATAATATCAGACCACACTAAACATGGAATTAAAACAAGAAAAAAGCTTGGCTTTTACAAAAAGCACTCAATTTAAGTAATTATGAAACTGCAGGAGAAAAGTTTAACCTCAGCCAACAACACTGCAGATACACCAATTTGTGTTGCTGCACATCAGCATAATTTGTTGTAGTGTTGCAGTATGTCGAGAGACTTCCACCAGTATGAAAACCGATGTGCCGGATGCTCTCTTCACCTTGAAAAAACAAATGAACACATAACTGCCGGGCAAGTTTTGCTTAGTGGGGCAAACTCTAGTGAGGGTTTTTGCCGCTGACAGCCTGTTTCTAAATGACTCATTAAGTTTCTGCTAAAGTAAAAATGATCTCTGCCGATCTCTCTAAGGAAAGAGCAGTACAGACATCTGGAGAGAGAGGAAAGTGAGTTTTGTGGCTTTTAGACCATGTGTGTTAAGATACAGCCACATTGGCGAAATTTCAGCAAAATTTTGTGGGGAAAAAAAGTTCATTGTCAATAGTGTAGAGAAGTATGAAACGCAGCTCACACAGAAGTCACTTTCAAACCAAGCAGCTTTCTGTTGGCCAGCGTGACAAATCGGTATGACCAACCTGAACCCAACTTGACTGATTGTCGGCTGAGAAAAATCACAGAACAACAGTAAATGCGACTGCACCTTTAATTTTGAGAAATCTATATGCTAGTGTCCTCCAAATATTATTGTTAAACAGATACACACAATTCAAAGTAAGTAAGTCATGCTTCACGGCTGTGACGTGCAATGAAAGATTTTAGCTTTGAAAAAATTTACTATGTCAGCATAGAAAAGAAAACTGTGCCAAGCCATTTCATGGGATCTTTAAAAATACCAACGTGATCTCATGATAATTCGTATGTATTTTATGTAAAATGTGGTTCTATAAAACGTACATTTACGTACGTTTTTACAGGCACTAAAACGTACAATACTGACGTATTTTCAGCCTCTAAACGTACAAATACTTACGTAATAGTAATTGCATTTATCTGTCTGTCATGTTTTTCTTATACTGTACAGAAATGTTTAGGTTTATAGGTAGGAGTGTAATTAGCGATTATAAAAATATTTTAATGCTATATTGTTACTAAAATGGTTATTTTCCAGCATATTTCGGTCATTTGCGTTTTATATCCTTTTCGCTATATGGGTAGGTTAAGATTTGGGGGTAGGTTAAGGGGTCTAAAAATCTAAATCGCTTACTGATAAAATGATCAAAAGCATTGATATGAATATCTTAATGATATAAAAGATACGTAAATATTTTTACGTTTTTTAGCTAAAAATACGTAGCGATTTGTACGTTTTAAACGTTGAAATACATCTAAATTGTACGTTTTAGCATTAATAAAAACGTACAAAAGTGTACGTTTTGTGCTTGTAAATGTTACGTATTAATACCTACGTATAAACATGAGACCAGGCTGAAAATGCATACCACTACATTTCAGTGAGCATATGTGCTGGTTTTGTTTGTATTCTCATGAGACGGACAGGGTTTTATTCTGAAGTTGCCGTAAAGCTAAGTTACAGAAGTGCTGGAGAACATGTTACATTTCCAACTGTCTTTCCTGCTGTGCACCCGAGACAATAAAGCACGTCTTCAGCCACGGCTCATTACAGACCAAATCTAAGGGACGACATGGTGGAATCAGAAGGCTACAGACTGGGAAAGCTAAACATGCTAAAGCCACTATCCAGCTGTTTCCCAGCTCATCAAAGACTTAAGCAACTAGCACATCAAACACCACCTTAGACCACAAGGGATGCTTGGAACAAAGTAAAGGCGTTTCTGAGAGAGCAGCGATGGAGGTTGAGCTAACTAGCGGACACAGCTGCGTGTCGGTCCACTAAACTGCCGTTCCTTTCATGTGCCGCAGTCAGCTGCAGATCACCGCTGCGTCCCTGTTTCAGTCCTCAACACATCCACCATGTCAGCGATGATGTCAGTGTCGAGGAGAGTGGGATGGGTGCCCAGAAACTCACTTAACCAGTTCAATGAGACATTTGTCCAATTAGGGCCTCAAATGCCTGCCAGAAGGAAGCCACCTGAGAAGTTCTTCCCAGCCCTGTCGGAACACAGTCCAAACCAAATACTGATTAACAAACGAAGCAAGATGACAGAAATCAGTTTGGTCATGCGTGCCCACTGCGCTGTTTATGAGATGTTAATGGCGGCATAAATAACAACATACAAAAACAGTGTTGGGGAGAAGCTAACTAAAAATAGAGATGCTACTAACTACATTTCTCAGGAGAATGACAGTAGCGCAGCGGTTTTCAAAATGGTATAGTGAGCTAGTTTTTCCACCAACTAGTGTTGTAACATGATATAATGCTACATTGCTGGTTTCTGTCGTTGTATTGTGAATTAAGCTTTTTATAGTCAAAAAAGCTTCTTAGTGTCTAAGCAGCATTTAACATATTTATGAAACAAAATACACAACTATTCAAAAGTTGGGATTAGTTTTTTGTTTTGTTTTTTTAAATGAAATTCATACTTTTGTTCAGAAAGGACACATTAAATTGATCAAGTGACAGTAAAGATATTTATAATGTTACAAAAGATTTCTATACTTTTAAACTCTATTTAAGAACTCTGAAAAAAATGATCATGGCTTCCCCAAAAATATTAAGTAGTATAACTGTTTTCAACAGTGATAAAGATAAGAAATGTTTCTCGAGCAGCAAATCAGCATGATAGAATGATTTCTGAAGGATCACGTGACACTGAAGACTGGAGTCATTATGCTGAGAATTCAGCTTTGCCATCACAGGAATAAATTCCATTTCAAAATATATTAAAACAGAAAATGGTTATTTTAAATTGTAATATTATTTCACAGCAGTACTATTTTTACTGTGTTTTTGCTCAAATAAATACAGCCTTGGTGAGTATAAGAGACACATTTTTAAAATATATTTTTAAAAATCTTACTGACCCCAAACTTTTGTAGTATATGTAGTTACACGCTGTTGTTCAACACTATCTGTCACTTATGGGTGTTTTCTAGTTTTAGTAAGTGCATTTATTGAGATCCCTCATTTTTGTGCCAGATAAATCCTGCTCTGATTGTAAAAATAAATTACATAATCATATATTTGGTTAAATACTACTATATTTTCTATATTTTTGAAGTGCTGCCTGACTGTTGTTTATCTATTCTGAAGTATCAGTAGCTAAGTTTTAAAGCAGCTTCCCCAACACTACATAATGCAGATGTAGAATAGTGTCCCTTTGGGGGTTTTTACATGAGTGGAATTACCATGTAGGTCATGCAAACTACTGTCTAATGGGGGTGCGTATAATTAGCCCAGGTGCTCTTTTCAAATGACTTTTTTTTTTAGTAAACCTGAGTCACACCATTTCCTGCAGTCTCCCAGTTCACGATTCCTACACTCTGATTGGATTAATGTAGTACAGATCGTGTGACCATCTCAAATCAGCACTAATCTCCCAGTGGGATAACTTTAAAGATCTAATTTGAGCATGCAGTCTTTTCCTCTTTAACAATATCAAAGAGAAAAGCAACCCTCTGGGGCTTATCGCTCCTAACGTATTTCCCCTCCTCTCAGGAAGCCCGCACTCTCCCCTGAGATTTGCGCTTAAAACACAATATAAACTTAACTTCATGCCCTATAATTAATCTGACGCAATACTGCTAACAGAGGCTGATATTTTCAATAGCAAATATGGCAGATCTTGTTCTGCTTACAAATAAGATCTAATTTTAATATAAATGTTAAGTATTAGAACTGCATGTTTTCCCTCTGAATATAAATTCACACGCTTACTAAAATCAGATGCTATCCTGACCTCTAAATAAAATGGCTGAATGGGACGTTGAATGCCACTGATTTTCATTCTACTGTCCTTGCCACCCTTATCTGCCAAAATCCTGCTGAGGTGAACAGTATCGCTGCTCTGCCACCCATCAGCTCAGAGGGCACTGCCACTGGGGTAAGGTCAGGAGCCTATAACACACACAACGCTCCTACATTTTCTGACAGTAAAAAGGAACACCACCACAATATAGCAGTGACTATATCATGAAATGAAATGAAATAATGTATTACCATAATACACGTCCAAATTAAATAAAATAAAAATGAAAAATACTAGTAGATAAAACAGCATAGCAATGGTATCATATATGAATGGTATCATATATGAATAATTTTCATATTCATATCAATGTACATCTAAAAAATGCAATAATAATAATATATTATATATGTCCAAAAAATTTAATGGAAAAATAAATAAATAAATAAAAGCCAATAAACAAAAAAATATATATTTTTTTACCATAATATCATATGGTAATACCATATTTTTTTGGTAGTAATTTGGTTTCCAATTAGGCTGAACTTTTTAAAGCCCATATTTCAAAAGAACAAATCTGTTATCTTTGTTTTTCTACTTTACATTATACCATTTTGATCCTCAATTTCACTTCAAGCATGTAAAAGTTGACCATCACACTTTATCATTCATCGTTATTACATTTAAATAATCATTGTTGTCTGTATTGACCAAAGTGATTATGGCGTTTTCAGAATCCTGCATGCTATTAATCAATCTCAGAGCCCAGTGGATGGCTGTTAATGTTGCTTATATTCAACACTCTCCAATATTTCATTCAACCTAAAACAGCTACAGAAAAGGAGTGTGAAAATGACTAATGTTGGAACTGTTTAACCTACAGCAGCCTGGTGGAATGTGGACAATAGCACCCTGGGTCTACTTTCATTAATTCATTCAAAGGGCTTTTTCCTCAACTTGTGTGTCCAGCTACTAGTCCAGCTACTGTATCTGCTTTAACAGGGTATATATATATATATATATATAGAGAGAGAGAGAGAGAGAGAGAGAGAGAGCTCAACCAGCATGGAACTTCTGCTTGGAGCGAGGGAGGGTACAGCAGGGAACTGTGTCGATTGAATGGGGAATTTTTGTATGTGTGTGAGAGTGAGAGCAAGAGGGAGGGAGAGAAAAAGAGAAAGTGGCAACAGAGAGTGGTGGGTTTGCTCTTTGGGAAAGAAGCCAATCCAATTACAGGCAGCAGTGCAAGCCCGGTTTCTTCAGCTGAGCTAAATTTCACATTTCATCAGTCTCTTCCCTTCTCTCACTGCTGCTGTGCTACACTTTCTCCCTCTTTCTCTCATTCCCTCCACCTCCTCTTGCAGGTGGAGGGCAGGAATAGGCAGATCATGCAACAGACTCCATTCTTCAAAAATGAGGTGCAACCACTCACCCCTGTACAACAATATATCACCTATAGAGCATCAAAATCTTGTAACATCAGCATGGCTGCAACTAGGGCTAGGTCATACAGCTAAAAGGAAATTATACTTTTAAAATTGTTAATAAAAAAATTGATATATTGATATATAAAAATTTTGTTATTATTATTATAAAATTTTAACTATTTAATAAAAATAACAAAATACATACACACACACACACACACACACACACACACACACACACATATATATGAATATGTCTCAAAAAATACATTCTTCTTATTATTACATTTATAAATTGCTATAGAAATTCTACATAGAAAATGTCTTGATTGTAGTATACAAGTAAAATACAGTAAACAATCTGGTTAAAAATAATATTTTTTTCAATTTCTTTTTCAATTAATAATTTAATATTATATTAAAATATATTGCATATTTATTTTATTATTTTTGAATATTTAAACATTTTATATGCACCAGTATAATACATAGTAATTAAAAGTTTCATTTTTTAACTACATTAGATTAATATTTACATACATTTTTTTTCACTAGACATTTAATATGCAAAAAATGCCACAAGGAGACGCAAGCAAATCATTGAATCAGTGGTTTGTTTGATTAAATTGACAGTTGATTCATTTAAATGAATTGAACTAACAAGCTCCAGTGCCAGTTTTGCTCTAAAATCAGTGTATTAAAACATATTTTCACACATTTCAAAACATAACTACATGGTCAATAGGAATCTTTGTGGCCAAATAAAAATCACTGCAATGTCCATGATGCTGTTTAATTTTATATCACCAACAATCTCATACAGAACATTTGGTGAATGTTCAATAAATATCCAAATTATCATCCAGCCCTAGCTGGAACACAAAAGCCAGATACTCAAGAGTTGCACAGCAGGGAAAAAGGCTCATGGACAGAAAACAAAGTATCTCACAAATCCCAGCTTCCTGAGCTCTCAAGGCTCGTCTGTGTATTCTCCAAGAGACACACTTTTTGGGGCTTTGATAGCTCCCTAACCTTTCCAAAACACACAAGCTCTCATAAGGCCGTCTCATCCTCTTCCTCGACACTGTTACGCCTTGTGCAGATGTGACTGAATTCTCAGGGTTTGCAGAGACTATCGCAAGACACTCAGTATTTCCATCTAGGGTAATACCTCTCTAATTCCACCATATCGGTATGTTTCATTCTCCGTTCTGCCCACTAGGGCGGCGATATGAGACTCCAAGCAAGCTTGAGGCTAGAAAAACATGCCACGGCAGCACTTCTAAGAGCACAGCGCTGTTGGCCTAATTTAATTTCACCAACCGCGAGGAGAAAAAAAATTACATTAATTAATAAGCCACTAAAACAAGAGGATTACAGAGAGCGAATGCCTCCGATGCCACTTCCTGATTGCAGTGCTGATTCAATTATAAATTAATTAATCAAGACGCAAAACACAATTTGGACGTTGCCGTGCTACCGGCATGAAACAAACACTCGGTTTGACACTTTGACATTGTCCGTTCTCCCTTGCGTCTGGGAAGGCAGCTGTTATTTGTGTGTGTTTGTAGGGGGGCAGGTGGGAACGAGGGACAAAACCAATGTTTGTAGAGCAGGTCTCTCTCTGTCTTCATCCCTTTGGTGTCTCCTGCAGCTGCTGTGGGGTGAGGACATGCCTGTTCCTGCTCGTCTAACAGGGTCTGGCCTGTCACTCAACGCTGTCGTGCCCCAAAGGGGGCATGAGTCCCAAAAGCAGCTGACGGACCCCTTGTCATTTTCATAATTGCCTATTGCAGGTAGTCTCGTCTTGCTACTAACCACAGCAGTTCCATTAGCCACATGCTAACATGTCAACACTTAATGAACTGGATGCTCAACAAAGGGCAAACATTTTGAACCACACAAATAGATCTGTAAAGTCAACATGAAATCAAAATTACTTTCTCAAAACACTTATTGGATTAATCGTGCGCATTTCAGTTCATGTTTATGTCAGTATCGTTATTGTTAACTAAAATAATTAGCAAATCCGTTTCAGTAATTGAAATAAAGCTGCAATAAAATATTACATTTTTATGAAAGTGAAGTGTTGCTTTGGCAATAAATAAATAAATAAGTTTAAGTACTAAAATTACTAAAACTAAAACTGAAATAAATATAAAGCTTTTTAGAAATATAAAAAAATAAAAATGCCAAAACTTAAAATTATTAAAACTTAAACTAAAATGAAAATATAAAAGATATATAAATATAATTCAAAATATTAATAAATACTATAATAATATAAAAAATACTAAAATAAAACTGGTTTATGTAGAAAAAATTTGTTTTTCATAATCCTAAATCAAAAAGGCCAAACTGTCTCTGGCTCAGAAACTATTTTTCTTTTTGGCTGACGACATCTAGAGCAGAAATAAATATATCCTATTAGCTAAAAAGTTATTTAGTTATTGTTTTAGGCTTATGTTGTACTGTAGGTAACACAGCCTTTCTAAAATTGTGTCAATAGTTAGCACAGTAATTTATGCCTACGTTTTTAGATAAATGAAGATCGATTTTAGATAAATAAAATTATGTCCCACACGACATCTGTTTCTTGTTAAATATAGCAAATCTAATGGGTAGTGAAAGGCGTTTCATGTTGACTTAAGTGATAGAAGTTGAGTGATGGTTTCTTGTCTATTGCTGCCATTACCAACCAAAAAGGTGCATCTAACACCACATTTTCTCTTTATGCCCTTTATCTGAAAGAGATTATAATAACGCATATGATAACCCTAACAGTGTCTGGCTCTTCTGTCTAACATCCTTTCCATGGGTTTGGCTGAGAAGACATTCTATTAAAATTAATAGACTAGGGAGGCAGACAGGAACCCCTGAGGTCGCTTTAAGCTGCCCATTATGGTCGGGAAAGTGAACAGAACCAGAAGAATCCTACAAAAAATTATTGAATATTTAGTCAAAAAGTTTCTGGTTCCCTCTTCTCCATCTCTACTTTTAAATGAGGCCAGTAGAGCACTTCAAAGCAGTGCTCCAGAAGACACCATTAATAACTAACATGACACACTGTTTGCGGTCCATTTAACTCAAACACGTCTAACTCTGTACACATCTCAGATTCTCAGCACAACGTTCCAAAACAAAAAACCCATCTGCGACAAGACTCACCTTTTTCAGTCGTCCACTCTTGGTGCCAACAAAAGCCACACAGTAGCCATTATAGATGTAGGAGGTCACCGAGGTCATGCGATCACGGTTTTCTGTATAAAGTGTGTGTCCGGTCACCAGCTGAGAGCCGCCAAGGGGCTGGTTGATGTCCAAACCGCAGAAGGAGTCATCAATAGGGACAGGCTACAGGAGGAGAAAGGTCAACCGAGAGTCAGCAGTTTGCTTTGAATCTAAAAGTCAAGGTGAGTTCGGTTGTTTATACAGACATCAGTTAGAGGGTGAAAAGGTTGCACTGATTTTAATACAGGGAAGCACTTTGTAAGCAAATCACATTAACCGATCCAACGTCAGCTGGTTGTTTTGATGTCAAGTGAGGGTAAGCAATGGATCAGGGAACACTACAGGTCAATTTGCACCATTTTTAGTGCAAATAAATAAATAACATCAAAAACTGTTAAGACAAAATTATGGATTTTTACAACCACTCTCACACAAAAATACTGTCTGAAATGTTGTGCTGTGATGATTTGTAACTTGTTTTATTATTAGTAGCATTTTTTTTACTGTCTACCAAAAAAAATCAATGTAGGTATTTGGGATTACTGTAAAATATATATTTTTAAATGGCTTTAAGATAAAACCTACACACTACCACTTAAAAAGTTATTTGTGCGTTTTAATTAATTTTTAGCAAGGATGCATTAAATTGATCAAAAGTTACAGTAACGTTGCAAAATATTTCTATTTCAAATAAATGCTGTTCTTCTGGACTTCATCAACGAATCCTTAAAAAAATGTCATGGTGTTCACAAAAACTTTAAGCAGCACAACTTTGATAATAAACATCCAAATTTCTTTCATGGGCAGCAAATCAGCATATTAGAATGATTTCTGAAGGATCATGTGACACAGAAGACTGGAGTAATGGCTGCTGAAAATTCAGCTTTGCATCAAAATAATTTATTCTTTTCTAAAATTTATTAAAATTGAAGACAGTTATTTTTAATTGTTTTTCATTGAAACTGTAAAAACTGTTTGTTACTGTAATTTTAATCAAATAAATGCAGACTTGGTGAGCATAAGATACTTCTTTAAAAATATTTTTAAAAATCTTATGGACCCTATACTTTTGAACAGTAGCGTATATTCACTATGAAATTTTCCAAGACTTTTCCAAGCATGGAAATCACTGTTCTCTGACATTTACACGTTTTCAGTGACTGTGGGATTCAGTTTTACTAGTGTATCACGCTATCAAGTGATGCCCAACCAGCTGGTAGTTTGCATTTGCAGTGAAGGCCAGAGAATACGGACTCTTGTTCAGTTTCTGAGAGGAGACAGTAACCGGACCACTGAGTGTGGTTTCCCCAGCCAGATGCTTGGTTTTCATGTTCCCGCTCTGCTCTGGTGAGTCCTGCCAGGCTCCCTGACTGCCTCATTACCCTGTGCTATAAGAATAGTGTAGCTCACCCCGGCTGGGGACGAAAGCACATTCACACACACTTACACACCACACCAGCCGAAAACAACACCTATACAGATGAGACCAGGGCCAAAACCATAAGCACACAGTCTCTAATTCTGCTCTAAATGATCTAGTCAGGGACAGAGTGTTTCTATAAGTTCAGGCACTTCTTTGTTGCAATTAATTTTTTAATTAAAACTAACAAATTGTAACATTTTTCTTTTAAAAACTTTTTACCACGCCACCTTTATTTCTGCTATTTTCTAGATGCAGACTTTCAATCTTATACTATTAAAATGCATAAAATGAGCATATAAATAAATGAATACTTTCAATCTTTATATATTTATTTATTACAACTTCCACCTCATTTCCATCTTTTAAGTAAATATGAATATCAACATATTTTAGTGTGTATTTTCAATTAAGTTATAATTTTGTCAAATTATTATTTTTATTTATTTATTTACCTAATTTGAATTGACAAATAAAATTTTCGATACAGAATGCTGCTAAACATCATTTAAGATGTGGTGGAAATGACTCTTGGAAATGACTTTCAGAAAATGTACAGAATCCTCTGGTTCTCCATGTATATCCACTTTTGGACACTGTTAGTAACTAGTCAGAGTGTGAAATATGTGTCCACAGGGCCAAAAGAAACACCATATTTTTCCCTCGCTCGCTTTCTATTGCTCTCTCCTTGTATCTCATCCTCTCTCTCAGACACACACATACACACCACCTTAAACTAAAGAGATTGAAGCTTATAAACATTTACAATCTAATGGGAGGGCCTATGGTCCATTTTTCATGCCACATGCATGCATGGGCCACTATCAATCCCCATTTGAGTTTGGGCGGCGAGTTACAACACTCAGCGGCGTTTAGATTCAGGACATCGGAGTTTGTGACTGACACTGGCCTCAAAGTGCCATGTAGAGTAAGAGAGATGGATACTGTACGCTCGGTCATGATGCTGAACGCAGCACTGCTCGTCCCCAACACTCCGCAGCCTTTTAATATCAGCCTGCTCGACTACAGGCTCACGCTATAAAATCTTTACTGCCTCCCAGCCCTTCACAAGCTGGGGAAAGCAATAAAGCAGGGATGTAAATGCCTCGTACTCGGCAGATCTCGTTCCAGCCCTTCTTCATCATGTTTTCTTTTATTTTTCAATCCAAAAATAACCTCCTTAGAGATTTTCAGATCTGTTCCTCAAAAACAGTTGGCCTTTGACTACATTATTTAAATATGTTTATATGCAACATCCTTTTTAGTCAGTCCACTCTGTATTCATCTTGGTAATGCCCTAGGGCAGCTATATTCTGGTCTTGCAAATCTTATGCTAATTTAGAGAAAAGGATTCATTCTACAGCTTATATACTTCAATGGGGAAAGACCAAAATTTCCCAAATTGATGATGAAATCTGGCAAGGATGGTATCATAAATTTTGCTACTTTAAATGAACTAAAGTAGCAAATGTTACATTTCTAAATTTATAGAATTTAATCAATCAATACGATTATTAACTTGAATTAATTGATACATTTTATATATGTTGTTAAATAAAATCTTACACTGAGTGTGAGCTTTTTAACCTTCAGCGCCAAAGTTTGCTTCCCTTGTGCTCTTTGTTATGGAACCTATCTAAAGTGCCTGATTAGATATTCACATGCAACACTTATGCTCATCACTGGAACCCATTTCCTATTACTGCTGTTTCAGGTAGGGGGTTATTGTTCCATACACAAATCTGGACAAGGGTCGCTACTTTGGAAGCCACCTGATCAAAAGAGTGTCCTCCTTAGATCAGTGCTCAAACTAGCACTGCGATAGGCTTGATCAGGCAGCCTGATGAAACGTAACACCGGCTGAATGAGTGAATAGCATCAAAGGGCTGCATGTAAAGCAGCGAGCAGGATGGCCAGGCAGGAAGACAGTTGCAAGCTGGGCTCTGTGATAAATCTTTCATTCAGTCTTCTCGGCTTATGACTTCTCTTCCTATCACCCTGTGTTTCTCTAAGTTTCACTTTCTCTGTGATTCAGCAGAGACACTGAAGCCGAAGGAACTAGACCAAAGTCAGCGCAGAGACCATGTTTCCAGTAATCAAAAATAGCCTGAAATAACTGACAGGAAATTAAACAAAAACATCACGGTAGGGGATTTCTAGCAGTATTTTTTAGGTAAAATGAGCTCTAATAGCAAATGAAAACGTCTGAGGAGGATTATTTTACTGTAAAAATATTTTCATACTCCTACTGGTCATGAAAAGGGAGTAAACAAAAAGCTTGGTGGCAGCAAGAGGATGGTGAGTTGTGGCGTTTTATTCATGTGGGCTCACAGACTTCGCTATGCTAATCGTTAAAGATCTACCTGCATAATACCATAGATGTATTGAACGGCATTGACTGAGGAGTGTTTACAGAACATATATCTTCATATTTTAATATCTCAGACCTCCTCCTTAGTCAATCCTGACATTCCTCTAGTAACAGAAGAGAAGATGCAAGAGGTTTCTAGTGCAATGTTTTTAATGAGGCCTAGAAAAACATGGAGGAGGGCTGGCTGACATCATAAGCCACTGACGGCCCCCCTGGGGTCAGACAGGGGATCCTCTAGGGTCCTTAATGGGGCCAGAGTGGAGTCGGCTACTATGAAGACCACCCTGGTCAGACACTCAATAATGTTTTCCTCAGAGTGACAATCACCTCTGACATCATGCTAATGGAGAATTTACTGAAGCTAATAAAGGATGCCCTGGAGGAAACCACATAGCAATAGTTTGTCATTAAGACTCTCTCTTAAATTTCACACAGATGCAAAACAATCAATGACAGCTAGAGTTGGGTATCGAGATCCAGTTCCATTTTAGAACCATTTCAATTTCTGTACCTGAAATTTGTTCAGTTGTATTTATTTTTATTTTATTATTATTTATTTTTATCTTATTGGAATCAAAACTAGGAATCAATAAGAATCGGAATCGATAAGCGGAATCGGAATCGAAAAATTTCAAATGATACCCAACTCTACTGACAGCCATAAAACAATACACGCATTCATATTTATATTTATATAAGCATCAACACACCACTTGTCAGTGTGGTAACTTGTAAATAAACATACGCACAGAGAATTATTAGTGCCTATAATTCAATTTGTTTACACCCCCAGTTAAACAGCAAAAACTGTGATCTTTTGGGAGCAAGACTAGTAAAGAACAAAGAAAACGCAAGAGTAATTTCATGTGGTCTTTTGTGTGACATCCTGTAACTTCCTGCCTTATTTATTAAATTTGTTCTGGAGAGGAATATTACCACTTTGACATGACACCCATTTACCTAAACTTTAATGAAGCCACTCATCCTATCAGCGCTAAACAATTACCCATAACTACAGATGGATAAAGAATATTTTGAAAAACAATTTACAATTACAAAAACAAGTTGAAAGGATTAGTCTAAAATTAATTTCATGGGATTTGTTGGGGTGTGCTTCATGCTTAGACTAACCCTAACTCTGCCTGACATTCAATCCTGTAGGTTGCAATGTTCAACAGGATTGCTTGGATAGTATCCTGTTACACTCTTAAGAATGAAATATGGATATGCAAGAACAACAACCAGCAACATAAACATTATGATGCAGATCCTATCTTTATTCCAAAGAAAACAAAATTAGTAACAATTCCCCATCTGACTGTTTTGATCTACTGAGGTCTTCTAGTGAGCAAAAGCAGGCTTCGGAACTGTCAGTTTCTTAGAGGGCAAAAAAATGTATATTGCGCCAAGAGAACATCATTCAAAGGCAGAGAACTCGAAATAAAGCTCTTAAATAAGCCATGCACACAACAAGCTCAATTAAAGGGGTCATATGATGCGATTTCAAGTTTTCCTTTCTCTTTGGAGTGTTACAAGCTGATTGTGCATAGATAAGATCCCTGAAGTTGCAAAGACTAAAGTCTCAAAACCAAAGAGATATTCTTTATCAAAGTTAAGACTCTGCCACGCCCCCCTAAAACGGCTCATTCTAACACGCCCCCACATATCTACCCCACTATGTGGAAATATTTGCATAATCCCGCCGCAAATGTGCACGCAAAGAAAGAAGGCATGGTGTCAGTAACCGCAGTTAGTGTTGAAGCAGCCATGTCAAGGAGACGCTGTGTGTTTCTAGGCGATTTAAAAAAGCATCATATGACCCCTTTAAAGTAGTACAATTTGTAAAGAGCTTCCATGATTAGGGTTTCAGATACTACATCTAACAATGCTTCAAATTCAAAGCTGGTTTAACAAGCTAATTAGTAAGCTAGCTGCTGTGGCTAGTAATAACAAAAAGGTTTCTTACCGCTTTGGTACAAGGTACATCCTTTCCCAACAGCCAGTTAAGCTCCAAGTTCCCCTCTCCCTGATAGCAGGATTGCATTCGCTCCTTGATCCGTGCATTGATGTCCCGAATGCTGAAGACACAGAGGGCTGAGTCATCAGGTGGATGGTGGTACTGTTTTTGACCTTTGGAAAAGACAGCAAAGAGCACATCATCTTGAGCGCTAATGTTGAGGGATGCCGCAAGCACTCGTCCAGGCTTGCCCAGGTAGGCCGCCTGCAGAAGGCGGTACTCAATTCTGTTTCGGACACAACCAATAGGCAATGACACATAGGAGTGGAATTTGTGGTCATCTTTGCAGAGTCGGACGATTCGAGAGGTGTAAAATAGGTCGTTTGAGGGCCCGCTGGAAGACAAGCTGTTCTCGGGCGTCTCCGGTTGCACGGTCAGAAAGTAGACGAAATTGCCGCTGGCAAAGCCATAGATGTAGTAGATGTCGAAATGAGAGACCAACGCCAGGGTGTCGGAGGGAATCTTGATGAGAGATGAAACAAAGTCAGTGTGTAGCTCGTAGTCCAGCATAGCTGAAGACTCCGGGTCACGAGGAAGCTTCCGACTTGAGATGGTTGGAAAGTAGTCTTGCTTCCCATCCACAGCTGTACCAATGAAGAGGGTCCCATCCTTGCCCTGTGAGGGCACGATGACTCCATACATAGTGCCCGTCTGGTTGACACTGGAGAGGTAGTGCTCCTTTTTGTGAGACGGCTCCACCAGAATGAAGAGGTCATCCAACCGTAGCAGTTTGCAGACACCTTGGTAGAGACTTCCGCAAGCAAGTAGTCGGTTCTGAGAGTAGTCGATAAGTAAAAGTTTGTTGATGTTGTTGGTAGAAACCAATGGTTCAGAGCAAGGCTGAACGATAAGTGGAGGGTAGCAGGCCTTGTTGTCATCTTCTGGACCAGTATCATGGGATACTAATAATGTCAGGTTTCCCGATAACTTGTAGACACGGTTGACAGCACCAATGTAGAGTGCTCCTGTCGTCTTGTGAACCGTCATGTGGTTGAAAGCCCATTCTCGTCGCTCAGGGTGAAACGTTGTAAAGGACTGTTCACAGGACACTACAGACAAGATTAAGACTAACAACCAACACGTAAAGGACAATTTAGAACCACATCCAGGGCTTTGTTTCAGAGTCCTCTT
>NW_015642789.1:1232935-1237261 GCF_001515625.1 Sinocyclocheilus rhinocerous
GTGCTTGTGGTGTTCGGCCAGTCACAATGCACTGGGTCAGCTGGCCAATCAGAGCAGGCTGCGCTTGTCGGAAGGAGGGACTTTGTAGAAAACGAAGCGTTTGAGAGAGGCGGGACATATAGGACCTACAATAACGTACAGTATTTGAAAAATAATGTGTTTTTTGAACATTAAAGCATGTCAACATATTCTGTTACACCAAATACACAAAATAATGATCTTTAAAAAAGCATCATATGACCCCTTTAAAGTAGTACAATTTGTAAAGAGCTTCCATGATTAGGGTTTCAGATACTACATCTAACAATGCTTCAAATTCAAAGCTGGTTTAACAAGCTAATTAGTAAGCTAGCTGCTGTGGCTAGTAATAACAAAAAGGTTTCTTACCGCTTTGGTACAAGGTACATCCTTTCCCAACAGCCAGTTAAGCTCCAAGTTCCCCTCTCCCTGATAGCAGGATTGCATTCGCTCCTTGATCCGTGCATTGATGTCCCGAATGCTGAAGACACAGAGGGCTGAGTCATCAGGTGGATGGTGGTACTGTTTTTGACCTTTGGAAAAGACAGCAAAGAGCACATCATCTTGAGCGCTAATGTTGAGGGATGCCGCAAGCACTCGTCCAGGCTTGCCCAGGTAGGCCGCCTGCAGAAGGCGGTACTCAATTCTGTTTCGGACACAACCAATAGGCAATGACACATAGGAGTGGAATTTGTGGTCATCTTTGCAGAGTCGGACGATTCGAGAGGTGTAAAACAGGTCGTTTGAGGGCCCGCTGGAAGACAAGCTGTTCTCGGGCGTCTCCGGTTGCACGGTCAGAAAGTAGACGAAATTGCCGCTGGCAAAGCCATAGATGTAGTAGATGTCGAAATGAGAGACCAACGCCAGGGTGTCGGAGGGAATCTTGATGAGAGATGAAACAAAGTCAGTGTGTAGCTCATAGTCTAGCATTGCTGAAGACTCCGGATCACGAGGAAGCTTCCGGCTAGAGATGGTTGGAAAGTAGTCTTGCTTCCCATCCACAGCTGTACCAATGAAGAGGGTCCCATCCTTACCCTGTGAGGGCACAATGACTCCATACATAGTGCCCGTCTGGTTGACACTGGAGAGGTAGTGCTCCTTTTTGTGAGACGGCTCCACCAGAATGAAGAGGTCATCCAACCGTAGCAGTTTGCAGACACCTTGGTAGAGACTTCCGCAAGCAAGTAGTCGGTTCTGAGAGTAGTCGATAAGTAAAAGTTTGTTGATGTTGTTGGTAGAAACCAATGGTTCAGAGCAAGGCTGAACGATAAGTGGAGGGTAGCAGGCCTTGTTGTCATCTTCTGGACCAGTATCATGGGATACTAATAATGTCAGGTTTCCCGATAACTTGTAGACACGGTTGACAGCACCAATGTAGAGTGCTCCTGTCGTCTTGTGAACTGTCATGTGATTGAAGGCCCATTCTCGTCGCTCAGGGTGAAACGTTGTAAAGGACTGTTCACAACACACTCCAGGCAAGATTAAGACTAACAACCAGCATGTAAAGGACAATTTGGAACCATGTCCAGGGCTTTGTTTCAAAGTCCACTTTGAATCCTGCTGTCCCTCCATTGTCCGAGGGACCCGACAGGTTAGAAAATTAAGAGTTTAAAGAAGTATCAGAAGGCTCAATCTTCGTCCTCGTAGTCTAAAGGCTAACTCTATGGTGCAGCGCCTCACCAGCGTCTCCACATGTTTCTGAAAGAAAGAAGAGCAAGAGTAATGAGTACATAAATCAGCATCAGAACATCTAGACTCGCAAAAGGAAACAGACAATGGAAATTGCACCTCATTCACTAAACCAAGGCCCTCTGCCTCCTTTGAAGGAATGTGTCAACTAACCCAAGAGGAGGGGGCGGCTTCTCTAAGGGACAATGGCAGGAAAGGTTTATCTTCACATTCCAAAGGAGTTGTTGGGCAGGATTACACAAAGCAGGAAGGTGAAGCACATCGTAGCAACGGAAATTAGCATGACCTGAGTCACGCTGCATGCTGGTTCTCTGAAACAGCGGTTTCTAAGAATGGCGTTCAGTCAGAGTTCTCTAAAGAAGCGCCTGTTTTGTCAATTACAAGAGCTAACATAAAAAAAAGAAAGAAAGAAAGAAGGTAACTGTAGCAAAAGGATTTCTGAATAGGTCTGACAAATCTTTTTAAAATTATTCTTCTTTTAGCTGCGGAACCATTTGATTTTTTCCCTAAAACATTTTTTGAGTAATGCATTTATGTCAAGAAAAGTGCACTTAAGAGCTTTCCTTTATAACAAAACATTAACATCACCCTCTCATTTTTTTTTTGACATTTGCTTCTTCTTTATTATCTACACTTCCCAACCTTGTTTGTCAGTCTTGACAATGAGAAAAGTACAAAGAGAAAAAAAGCAATTTATGAAATAGCAGTTTGCAAAGGCCGGTATAGTGCCGTCTCCCCCATATGATAAATCAAAAGGGGAGTTAATTATCCAATCCAATGCACGAGGGAGGCATGGATCTTACTACTACAACAAAGTGTGAACAAATTTGGTGCCGGTTCCACGCACCCTGTTTTTACTAGCTGCTCTGTAAGGGGGCTGTTTAACAGGATCTGAATCCATTAATTATGCTTTCCAATTCTGTTCTTCTGTTTTTCTCTCTTTCCTTTTTTGTATCCCTTTGACGCCATTAAGTCCTGGAGGGATTAATCATTGGCACCAGAGCAATCATCCCTAAACGAATAAGGCAGCCATTAGAGCTATACAATCTACACAGTCTGAACACATTCACCATATTTCCGCTCCTATTTTTTCCTTCCATTTGATTTGCAAGCATTATTAGTGCTAGGTGGTCCAATAGGGCTAACAAACTTAGAATCACATATGATTAAGCAATGCAGTCCAACAATTGTAATTAGCTTAAACATGGTGATGAATTTAAGTGAACAGGGCTTTGCTAGTGTGCTCGAACATGTCAAGATATAGAAGTCTCTTCATGATTTGCATGTAGAGGCTAAAGGGACAAAGTGATCAAAGGTAAACAACATGTGCAGAATTATAAACAGCACTTTGCTTACATATAACAGAGCTAATATCCTAGTTAAGCTGTCCTCCTTAGCATACATGTGTACTAGCTCAGTTTTGAGGTGCAATATATTAGCATGGCTGTAAAGGGAGTTGTAAAACCCAGTCCTAGGGTTGGTTTTGTCCTTCACGTTGCTCTTTTGTGTGACTTCGCACATGCTGGAGGTGCAAGGCACATTCCCCTGGAGGTGTTATCTGGCATCTGCAGAGCAAGCAACTTTCTGCAGCCTTCTGGCTTTTAGGCCTCACTTTCACGAGCACAATCACCTCTTCTCTCCAACTGTAAAACATCACTGGATTTATCTTGTATGATTTTGCTCCCTTAACTACCACCACCCTTCTCTTTTCTTCCTTTTCCCTACCCCTTTTTCCCCCGTTCCCTGCTGACTGCTGGCTCGGAGCAAGTGCGCTTCTCTCTTTTTATGTCATAGCGACAGCTGCACTGAAGAGGGAACCGAATGCTGTAAATAACGACTGTTCAAAGTTTAGCAGCAGTGCTGTCATGAACAGAAGCAATAGGGGCTTTGTTTATTATGCTTTGTGTTTTTTCCCCTCTTTTCTGCAACGCCTGACAGGACTCTGCTTATTATGCAGCCTGGCCAAAGAACTGAATAGATGAGACCGATTCGCCTCTTAGCTTCCTTTTATTGTTTGAAGTCAGTCCTTTACACTTGGCTCTCGGAAGAGATTACCATGTCAATGTTTGCACCTGTGAATCATGGGTTCGTCACACCAGAGCCTATAGCGATAATGGCGCGATTTAGGCAGGTTTGTCAGAACAAGCATCTGTATTGTGGAGACAACAGCACGGGCATTTTGGCAAGAGCTGTATTTCACCATGACAGTGATTCACATCCATACAGTGCACCAATGGAAAGGTAACAGTTGCCTCATTAGCATTTCCATTATGACTTCACAATAGGCTTGCCGCGATAGACGGTGCTGACGGTGATACCGTTGTTAAGCCGCAACACCGGTTACGTCACTTGCCCACCGCGGCACCGACCCCCACCGTCGTTTTGATTTTTTTATAGTAATAAAAATCATTTAGTTGTAAAAGAACAGACACTACAATTAATTAAAAACTGAACGCGGCTGCTCAATGCAGCGTGCCGAACGACAGTCGCATCACAGACCAGCTTTAATTTATCCAGTGAGGAGAGCGAGTCGAGCTGACAGACAAGACGATCGCGGATGATTTAGTTACGGAACGAGAAGCAAAAGCGTCTGTTTGGCAGTATTTTGGATTTTGAAAA